>NC_054843.1:20323333-20638750 GCF_018345385.1 Vulpes lagopus | reverse complement strand
AAGAGGAATAATAAAGCAGATTCAGTGTTATATTTTAAGAATTATTTTGCCATGTTTGCACTGTGAAAATCATGGGATGGGTAAAAACCCTTGTACGAAAGATATTGTGGAGTCAAGGGGCAACAAATAAGTTGTGTTGGTTTCATGGCAGCAGTATAAAGCTGGAGATGTTCTAGCCCTCCAATAAAACATTGTTATGATTTTAATGAACAAATATTTGCCAAGTTTCTGCACTGCTTGAAGCTGCATATTTATTGGACAACTCTTAATTAGGTAGTTTTACAATCAATAGGTTTTTCTACTATTCTTAGAAATATATTTCATGTACAGGCTGCTTTTCATTTTCTTCTAATTGAGAACTCAGTTTGTATGCCGGTATGCTTGTCTATGACGTGTTTATGTCTACAAAGCTTCTAAAGTTACTTACACAATTAAACTCAGAATAAAATAGAAGGGATTATGCACTAAAACATTATCCTCTCAAGAAGACTGATTGGTTATAAGACAAAGGAAAGGCATTGTAGATTACCTTGAATGGGAATTCTGACCTTTCATAATCTTCCTTATAGAAAAAAACATGTATGCTTTTAAAAATTGTGGCAAATTGAGAAATAAGAGGACACTACAAATTGTTTTCCCACTTATGAGATGACAAGAATTTCCAGTTAGCAATGATATTAAATATTTCCATAAATTATTGGCTTTCCGATACAGATCACAACTGTGAACCCTAGAAGTTCAAACTTCTGTTGCTAAAATCTCCATTTTTTCCTTTACCAGAACAATAGATTAATGTTAATACACATATGATCTGGACTTCTGATATGTTCTTTTTGTTTTGTTTTGCTTTAAATATTTTATTTTAAGTGATCTCTATATCCCAACATGGGGCTCAAATTTACAACCCCGAGACCAAGAGTCTCATACTCCACTGACTGAGTCAGCCATGCTCCCCTCACAAGTTTTTAATCTACACGTAAGTAACAAAGACAGATATAGCTACAGAGATGAACATAATTCATCATTCAATTCATCTCACCAAAAAAAAAAAAAAAAAGAGAGAGATTATGGTATTGCTGGGTAACAAGAATTTTATTCTCTCATCTATTCCCACACCATGTTTCATGAATTCTATTGTTTATTTTCATATGAGAAATAGTAATGTGATGGGAAGTTCACTATGATGCTGCTTTACTTGAAAACTTCATGCTTCCATTTACTTGTTTGAATCATTTTATATTTAGTATTGTTTTTGTATTTTATTTGCTCTCAGATTCTCAACGTGGTCATAAGAATGTTAAGCACATAATAAATGTTTTAATTATGAAACGAGCATTAAAGAAAGAAAATATGAAGCCATAAACCTAGGTTTTAATCCCAACTCCAGAATTTACCTAGCTGTATGACTTTGGCAAATCACATAATCACTCTGAGCATTATCAATTCTATCATCTGTAAAAGAAAGAAAATAACAGGACTCATCTTCATTGATTGTTGTGGGGATTGAGTTAATATTTTTAAAGGTTAAAAACCCTATCAATGCCTAATACAGAGAAAACTGTATATGTATTTATTATTAAATAAAACAGTTAAGAAAGATATTATACTAGTGTCTAGATTGTAATTTGACAAACTATCTGCAAGGACCAGACAGTACATTTTTAGGTTTTGCAGAACACAAATGTCTCTATCACATTTTGTTTGCTTTGTTTTGTTTTTATGTTCCTTTAAAATATAAAAAAACATTCTTAACTCATAAGCATAAAAATGCAGGATAGATTTGGCTCCTGAACTATAGTTTATCAATCCCTGGTCTAGATGATAAGAGCCCCAGTGGACCATATAGTTACAGACATAAGGAAAATAAACATAGCCCTAGGGAAGAGAGCAAAGTGTCCTGTTGTACTTTCATGTTTTTGATCTCCTTTACTGATGAGTACTGAAAAAAATACATTTGCCAGACCAGTTGCAGCACATTGAGTGCCAGATGCTGTGTTGGTTGGTGCTAGCAAAAATCCCATAACTGGAAGTAAATTGAGATTGAAGCCTAGCTATTGGTTGCACTTCGGAGAGTCCATATCATTCAGCTTCACCTACCTGGTTTTGATTGAGGTTTGATGGGGGTTACCATCATTCCATCCTTTCTGTCATTGATAGTGACCCCCAGAATATGATGAATTATGATTTATTTTCCTGGAAATACTTCCTCACATCAGGGAATAAGTACAAAGGCTCTTTTGTTGTTGATATATCTGTATCAATTAAGCATTTAAGAGCTGGAAACGTGAGCAGCAATTAGAAAATCAGAAATATTCAACAAACTGTAAGAAACTTTTGGGCTAGGACTTCATTTGTATTTTTCATCCATAAGCCCCTCACTCTAACTAGGGGGCCATGATAGCATTCAGCTTGCTTACTATGAGAACCAATAGCCATCAAATATACTTAGATATTCAGTTTTCTCCAGCATACCGTTACTCAGGAAACTGGTTGAAGATACCATTGAGAAAGGACTGGGGGAATATTTATAGAGTGATAGTATAGTGGGATTTCTGTGTGTTTTTACATTTTTCATTTTATGGGCTCTGGATCTTAAAATGGGGTCAGACCTGGAAATGGATGAGGACTTGCATTTTTCCATTGTTGCATCAGAAGTCAGTCTTCTTATCATCAACTGTTCTTTGTTTATTGTTTGTAAAATAAGCCCATTGTCTAGTTGCCTACTCATTTTTTCATGGTTAAGATCTCATGGTTAGGGGCACATGTATCTTTTCAAATTACTATTTTCATTTTCTTTGGGTAAATCTTCATTCATGGAATTTCTGGATTATATGGTATTTCTATTCTTTATTTTTGAGAAAAGTTCCATATTGTTTTCTGCAGGGGCTACAGCAATTTACATTCACACCAACAGTGCACAGGATTCCTTTTTCTCCACATCCTCATTGACACTTATTGTTTCTTGTCTTTTTTATTATAGCCATTATGACAGCTATGATGTGATATCTTATTGTGGTTTTGATTGGCATTTCCCTGATGATGAATGATGCTCAGCATCTTTTCAAGTTTCTGTTGGTCATCTGTGGCTTCTTTGGAATAATATCTATTCAGGTTTTTGCTCATTTTTATTGGTTTATTTGTTTTTCTCTGCCTCCCATGTAGTATTGACTTGCATAAGTTCTTTATGTATTTTGGATATTAACCCCTATTGGATATGTCATTTGCAAATATCTTCTCCCATTTAGCAGATTGCCTTTTGTTTTGCTCATAGTTTTTTCTTGATGTGCAAAAGCATTGAATCACTGTGTCGTACGCTTAAAACCAATGTAACTTTTGTGTCAACTATCCAAAAAAATGCATCTTTTAAAAATAAACATTTATTTTTTTAAGATATATATATTAACATATATATATGTGTGTATATATATATATATATATATATATATAGAGAGAGAGAGAGAGAGAGAGAGAGAGAATCCCAAGCAGATTCCCTGCTGAGCATTGAGCCAGCTCCAGTCTCCATCTCACCACCCATGAGAACATGACCCAAGCCAAAATCAAGAGTTGGACACTTAAGACACCCAGGCACCAGGCATCCAAAAGGATGCATCTTATAAATATATCAATGAAGCAACTTGAAAAACACATTGAGTACTTTGTAATTTCAGGTATTGGAATATGTCCTAATCTGTGATACTTATACATATATGTTTTCAACACTTCTTGCAAGATATATTTAACAAGCCACATTGAAGACCCACTTGGGGAAAAATAAAAGCACATTTTATTAACCAATGCAATGGACATATGTACTGAGTTCCTACAGTAGCTTTGGTGCCCATTCTGATGTTTATGCTTATAGTGCCTCTGATAACTAAGGGTTAACACTGAATTTCTGCTGTCCAAAATCACATCCTAGCATCACTCCACTCTACAGAGCTCATTCTATGGAGATATTTCTCACCATCAACCCCGACATAAAGAGGACACTCACCATGTGCTTGTCCAATGATGCCAGTTCTGTTTCTTATTGTCTTAGCGAAATGTGTATCCTCTGTACTTTTCAGGTAAATATAACATTCCCAATTACCTGAGCCTCCTAAATGCTTATATGAACAAGTTCTATCATCTCCATTTCCAGACACTGTGGCGTTGTATAGTGCCTTTTTCCAGAGAGCATCTCAGAAGTGTATCTGAAAACTGGCTTTATGTATCTTAGATGACATATTAAATCCTGAGACATAAGGAAATGCCTCCATGACCACGTGCCAATTCAGTTATTCCTTAGAGTCTGTTCCCTTTAGCTCAGCATACTTAATATACATTCTGACATACTTTTCATTGTTCTTATCAGTACATATTTTATTTGGGCTACCAATATATCAGTGTAAGTTATTTTCTCCAGGAGCAGAATATACTTCTCTCATACTGAGATCTGACCACAGTATTAGTTGAGAAACAATAAAGATAAACTGGGGAAGACCTTGAGAAGTACAACCATCATTTAGAGGCACCCATTCCAGGGAGGTTCTGTACTGTGTCTGGACACATAGAGGCTACTCCATCTTGTAAGAAGGACAGAAATGGTTTTGCTGGACCAGAGGTTTCAGAATCAGGGCCTATAAGATTATTCAGTGCATCCACACAGATTTTGCATCTCCCAGATATTAGGTTTCCACTCTTTCAACTTCATGAAGTGCCTTGACTCTAAAATAGATGCTTCATAATGGGAGATGCTTCACTGTTATGAATTTAGTCTCCTGTTAGCTTCTGCCATTGTTACAATGAACTTCAGGGTCTGATTTCTAACAATATTTGTCTTGCTGCCTTAGAAGATAAGGACCTTTTTATTTGCTAACATGGAGGATGTTAGTGTAGAGTGGTTCCACTTTTCCACATGGGATATACCCCAAGACCCCCAATGAATGCCTGAAGACCGCAAATAGTACTGAACTCTATATATACTATATTTTCCCCTCAAATACATATCCATGATAAAGGTGGTTTCTAGGGTAAAAGGTCAATGCATTAAAAAACAAAAGGACCTAGAGATTTCATTTACATGCATTATTATCTTTTTTGCTGTAATCACATTAGGTAGGAAGAACTACTCAACCATGGAAATTTTCAGGCATGCAGACCAATTTCAAGCCCATCAAAGTGTTTAACTTGCCCTTTGTCTCTAGTATAATCTACTTTTTGTGCTAAAACTTCTGTTCAGATTTTTCCTAGAGCTTATTGCAGACATACCTTAGACCATATTTGCTTCTCTACCATATACTTTTATTTTTCCTTTTCATAATTTTACTCAAGTAGGGATCTTAAGACAAGAAAAAAACATGAAGAGTGCATGCTTCTTTCAGCATCCACTTCATTTGATTAAATTCATGATGACTAATGATGTTTTAAATTTTTTAAATACTAATTGGTCACTAGAATACTTTTTTTTTTTTTGCAAAGCAACAATTCAAGATTTGTGCCCACTTTTGTGTCCTTTTCTAATTTATTGGTAGGCATTCTTTATATCTTTATACAGGATATATATTTATTGTGTGATATGATACATACACACTTTTTACCTCTCTCTATATATATGTGTGGATCTATCATCTATTTACTTACAATCTATCGTCATGATCTACCATTATCTATCTACAGTTGTGTATCTTCTACAATCTTTGAATTATTTTTTACTCTCTCATTGATCTCTTTCAATGCATACAAGTTATGATTTTTAATTAATTATGGATTGTCCTTTTATGATTGATAATTTTTACTTCTTGTAAGAAATGTTTGTCTAAAGTCATGAAGCTATTCTGTAATTTTCCCTAAAAGATTTATTGTTTTACTTTAAACACTGAGATGATTTTTCTGAAATCATGTATGTGTGTGTGTATACGTGTGTGTATGGATGTGCTCAGTTGCGTGCTGTTACATGGAAGTATTGGACTTTTTTTTTTTCTCATGGATATCCAATTGACTCACCACATATCATTGCAAAGGACAATCTTTTTCCATGGGACTGCTTTATCATTTTCACAAACCGTGTGGCCATATCTGTGTAGATCTATTTTTGAACTCTCCATTCTGTTCAATTGGCCAGTTTGTCCATCCTAGTGCTGATATCATACTGTATTAAACACAAGTACTTCATAAGATATACTAATATTTGATAAGACAAGCTCTCCATCTTAAAAAAAAAGAAAAGTTCTCCATCTTTATTTATTTTCATCAGGATTTCCTAGACTATAGCCATTAATTATTAAGCTGCTCCTATTTCCACAAGTGGAATGATTTATATTATTTTCATGTGATACTTTAAATAAAAATAAATAATAAAATCCAGTGATGGATTTTTTTTTCTGAAACTCATACTATATTTTCTTACAAATAACAGATTGGTAAATAATAGCTCACAAATTTACATGATTTTTTAAAATACAGTTTAACATTTTAAATATCTTCTAAATACTATTTGATTCATATTTTGATTTCACAGAATTATTTTTATTTTTACAAAAATGCAGCAGATGGAGTATATTACTTTTAAAAAAAATTTAGGGGCACATGGATGGCTCAGTTCGTTAAGCATGTGCCTTTGGCTGGGGTCATGATCCCAGGGTCCTAGAATTAAGCCCCACACCTAGTCAGGTTCCCTTCTCAGTGGAGAGTCTGCTTCTCTCTCTCCCTCTGCCCCTCTCTCCCTGATCATGCTTTCTATCACTATCTCTCAAATAAATAAATAAAAACTTAAAAATAAAGAAATAAAAATTTTTAAACAGAGCCCTCTTAACATTAATTGACATGAGATAAGTATTATGAAAAATGTCAATTTGAATGGAAATTTTAGAAATTTTTTCATTGTTAATACAGGCAGGTAAACCATGTCTACATAGACTGCACATTTTGAGCAGAATCAAGTTAGCGTATTTCTAAAGCAAAAACAAATATGAGCTCTTTTAAAGAAAAAAAATTGGGACACCTGGGCGGCTCAGTGGTTGAGCATCTGCATTTGGCCCAGGGCATGATCCTGGACTTCTGGGATGGAGTCCCACATCAGGCTCCCAATCAGGCATGAGCCTGATTCTCCCTCTGCCTATGTTTCTGCCTCTCTTTCTCTGTGTCTCACATGAATAAATAAATAAAATATTTAAAAAAATTAAAATGTTGCAAATGCACTGAATGACCATATTCTGTTTCTATTAAGAATACAACTGTACTAGCAAAATTCTGTGAATTCCCAGCCCAGTTCCTTGGAGAGGAATTATGCTTGCTGATGGGCAATTGCAGTAGTTCATATATAAGAACACCATTAATAAAGCAAAGAATATTAGAAGGGACATTGGGATAATGAGGAACCCTGTAAAAGAAAGTGCCAATGTTTCAAGGGCATCTGAAAAGGAAGTATTTTTAAAAAATGTATCAATGTTTGACATTAAATATCAGGATTTATGTCAGTTTATATTCGACACTCCCTCTATCAAAAGTAACTCAGGGGTGAGTGGGTGGCTCAGACCATTAAGCACTTGACTCTTGATCTCAGTTCAGGTCTTGATCTCAACGTTGTGAGTTCAAGCTCTGTGTTGGGCTCCACACTGGGGAGGTTCCCACTTTAAAAAGAAAAAAAAAACTCAGTTATCTTACATATGACACAATAATTCTAAGAATGTATCATTCTAGATTAGACATTTTGCTTTTTAATACTCCTGTGTGTGTGTGTGTGTGTGTGTGTGTGTGTGTGTGTTTGTTTAAAGGGAAAGAAACAGAGGGGAAGAAAGAGGGGGAAGATGAAAGAAAAGAGAATGAGTGACCCCTGGGTAGCTCAGCAGTTGAGGTTCTGTCTTTGGCTCAGGGCATGATCCCAGGCTTCGGGGATGGAGTCCTACGTCGGGTTCCCTCTGGGGAGCCTGCTTCTCCCTCTGCCTGTGTCTCTACCTCTCTTTCTGTCTCTCATGAATAAATAAATGATTTTTTTAAAAAAGAAAAGAGAATAAACACTAGATTATCAACATGTATAGATTTCAAATTAATATATAATTCACATAAAAGAGGTCAAAGGGAATTAATATGTATTGTGTAATTCTATCTCCATTTATATACGAAAATGTATGCTTACATCATTCAATTTGTCAATTAAAAGTTGGTTAATAGGATGTGAGGTAAATAAATCACTGTCGTTTTCATATACCATTAATTTTATTTATTTAAAATGAATACATACCAATATTGCTGATTGGCAGAGAATGAAATTGAAATGTCACTGTTTACATAATTAAGGACAAAATTATCCTTTAATTAAATAAATATCTCACTTTCAAAATTCAAGTCATTTATTTAGATATTTTGACCAAAATATATACAAAACCTTTTGTATGTTCAAAACTTTTAAAGATCTAGGGACCTGGGTAGCTCAGCGGTTGGGCGGCTGCCTTGTGCTCAGGTCGTCATCCCGTGATCCGAGATCAAGTCCTACATTGGGCTCCTTCAAGGAGCCTACTTCTCCCTCTGCCTGTGTCTCCACCCCTCTCTCTCTGTGTCTCTCATGAATAAATAAATCTTAAAAAAAAAAAAACAACTTATAGAGATCTTAAAAATGCAATTCTTTTATGATATGATCCTTAACTTACAATAGTTTTAGAAATGAAACCAGGAATGTAAAAATGTTAGAGAGCAAAGCATTTTGGTGTAAACTAATCTTGGATAGTACAAATACAGCAGGATTTCGGCTAGACAGAAGTCACAAGAGATTAATTAGATTAGATTAACTTTTCTGGCAATTTGATATGGGCACTTGGTGGTAAATTTGTTAAGAATTTGTTTGGTACTTATTTTTTCTCTAAAAGTACATTTTGGAAAATGTACTGTGTTTAATTAATTTCCTTTCCTTTGTAATATGAGTAAGAGGGGAATACAAGGTTATCTTAGGCATTTGAAAATTTTGAATGGCCTCAAAGTTTTTGGAAAATAATTCCCTTTATTTCTTATTTTCTTCTTCTTAAACTTCTCAAAAATTTCTTTTTTATTTTAGGATTTTAATACCTAAGTGAATGCAATTAAGGTTTAATTATATCTTTGTATGAGTAATTGTAACTAAGATATTAATACTTATTACTTTTTAGACTGGAGCTGGGGAGAAACAAAAGCATCTCCCTTTCTAATTGCAGTGTAGACTGATGACCAACTGGATTCCTATTAGATGTACGACTATAAAAGGGAAAATGAAATTCCTAGATTTTTTTTTTTTATTTTTTATGATAGTCACAGAGAGAGAGAGAGAGAGAGAGAGAGAGAGAGAGAGAGAGAGAGGCAGAGACACAGGCAGAGGGAGAAGCAGGCTCCATGCACCGGGAGCCCAATGTGGGATTCGATCCCGGGTCTCCAGGATCGCGCCCTGGGCCAAAGGCAGGCGCCGAACCGCTGCGCCACCCAGGGATCCCTCCTAGATTTTTGATATAAAACAAAACCATGTTCATATAATTTGTCTATAAATAAGATCATTCTGGTTGTTCATTCACTGTTAAAGGGATTGTAAACTGACGCAGACACTGTGGAAAACAATACGGATGCTCCTCAAAAATTAAAAACAGGGATGTGTGGGTGGCTGAGCAGTTGAGCGTCTGCCTTTGGCTCAGGGTGTGATGCTGGAGTCCTGGGATTGAGTCCCGCATCGGGCTTCCTGCATGGAGCCTGCTTCTTCCTCTGCCTCTATATCTACCCCCACCCCTGTGACTCTTAGGAATGAATAAATAAAATCTTAAAAAATATATTGAAAACAGAATTGCCATACGATCCAGTAATTCCACTACTAAGTATTTACCTGGAGGCTACAAAAACACGAGTTCAAAAATATATAGGCACTCTTATGTTTGTTGCTGCACTATTTACAATAGCAAAACTATGGAAGTAGGCCATGTGTCCATAGATAGATGAATGGATAAGTAAGATGTGGGATAAAGTAGCCCATGTGCCCATTGATAGATGAATGGATAAGACGTGGGATAAAGTAATATATATATATTATATATATAATTACTCAGTCACAAAAAAGAATTAAATCTTACCATTTGCCACAACTAGGATAGATCTAGAGGGCATAATGCTAAGTGAAATAAGTCAGTCAGAGAAAGAGAAATACCATGTGATTTCACTCATATGTTGAATTTAAGACTACAAATGAAATGGACAAAGAAAAAAAGATACAAGCTGAAAAACAGAGTCTTAACTATAGAGAACAAATTGGCAGTTACCAGAGGGCAGGTGGGTAGAGACATGGATGAAATAATTCATGAGGATTAAGAATATACTTACATGATGAGTACTGGGTGATGTATGGAATTGTTGAATTACAATAGTGTACAGCTACAACTAATTTAAAAATGTTTGTTAAGTCTACTGGAATTAAAATTAAAAAAACATACACTGGTTGTTCATATTATAGTCTTAAAATGCTTTTCTTTCAATTTTAAATATTAAGTATTTTGTTATTTAAAACAATATAGAGGAAATAATAGTTCACATATATGCCTAGCCTTGTCTTTTGTCCCATTGCCCTACATATTTGATTCTTCCACACTGATAATCCCAGCAGGCCAACAATCAAAATCTCCTACAGAACTGTGTTTTATTTATTACAACCACCCATCATATATATCACTATGTTTTCTCCTTTTGCCCATGGCTTGCCTTAAAATATATATCCTTTCCAAGAGGCAATGAACTGCCTTTAAATATAATGTCTGGCAATGCAATGGTTTGTCTCCTCACGTTAATAACCTGAGTGAGAACAACACCTTGTCAAATGTCATTAACTGTAACCTCAATGCTGTGTCCTATTATTCTTTGGTATGTAATAAACTTTTTTTAAGTAATAACTTTATTTTTTATTGGTGTTCAACTTGCCAACATACAGAATAACACCCAGTGCTCATCCCGTCAAGTGCCCCACTAAGAGCCCGCCACCCAGTCACCCCCACCCCCCACCCTCCTCCCCTTCCACCACCCCTAGTTCGTTTCCCAGAGTTAGGAGTCTCTCATGTTCTGTATCCCTTTCTGATATTTCCCACCCATTTCTTCTCCCTTCCCCTCTATTCCCTTTCACTATTATTTATATTCCCCAAATGAATGAGAACATACACTGTTTGTTCTTCTCAGATTGACTTATTTCACTCAGCATAATACCCTCCAGTTCCATCCACGTTGAAGCAAATGGTGGGTATTTGTCGTTTCTAATGGCTGAGTAATATTCCATTGTATACATAAACCACATCTTCTTTATCCATTCACCTTTCGAGGACACTGAGGCTCCTTCCACAGTTTGGCTATTGTGGACATTGCTGCTAGAAACATCGGGGTG
Source organism: Vulpes lagopus (assembly GCF_018345385.1). NCBI lineage: Eukaryota > Metazoa > Chordata > Mammalia > Carnivora > Canidae > Vulpes > Vulpes lagopus. The sequence continues at coordinate 20,627,397 of NC_054843.1, read as the reverse complement.
CAAGTGTCCCAGCGTTTCATTTCATTTGTATCTTTGGGATAAATCCCCAGCAGTGCAATTGCTGGGTCTTAGGGCAGGTCTATTTTTAACCCTTTGAGGAACCTCCACACAGTTTTCCAGAGTGGCTGCACCATTTCACATTCCCACCAACAGTGCAAGAGGGTTCCAATATTTGTTGTTTCCTGTCCTGCTAATTTTCACCATTGTCACTGGTGTGAGGTGGGATCTCATTGTGGTTTTGATTTGTATTCCCCTGATGGCAAGTGATGCAGAGCATTTTCTCATGTGCATGTTGGCCATGTCCATGTCTTCCTCTGTGAGATTTCTGTTCATGTCTTTTGCCCATTTCATGATTGGATTGTTTGTTTCTTGGGTGTTGAGTTTAATAAGTTCTTTATAGATCTTGGAAACTAGCCCTTTATCTGATACGTCATTTGCAAATATCTTCTCCAATTCTGTAGGTTGTCTTTTAGTTTTGTTGACTGTATCCTTTGCTGTGCAAAAGCTTCTTATCTTGATGAAGTCCCAATAGTTCATTTTTGCTTTTGTTTCTTTTGCCTTTGTGGATGTATCTTGCAAGAAATTACTGTGGCTGAGTTCAAAAAGGGTGTTGCCTGTGTTCTCCTCTAGGATTTTGATGGAATCTTGTCTCACATTTAGATCTTTCATCCATTTTGAGTTTATCTTTGTGTATGGTGCAAGAGAGTGGTCCAGTTTCATTCTTCTGCATGTGGATGTCCAATTTTCCCAGCACCATTTACTGAAGAGACTGTCTTTCTTCCAGTGGATAGTCTTTCCTCCTTTATTGAATATTAGTTGACCATAAAGTTGAGGGTCCACTTCTGGGTTCTCTATTCTGTTCCATTGATCTATGTACTACAAAGCTGTGGTCATCAAGATAGTGTGGTACTGGTAATAAACTTTTTCAGCCCAAAATTTACTATTTAAATGATCATACCTCTAAACCATTCTTAACTGAATATACAGTCACCTGAAATTCTCATAATTCCAGAGTGGATGAAAAAATAAAGTCATTTAACTTCATTATGTCTTTTTCTCTCTTTATACCATGAAGGATATTCACCAAATTTACAAAGAGTTTTTGGCTTGGTTTATCTCATTGAAGCTACTTCAAGCCATGGTTTGCTCAGTGTTTTTTTAGAAACATACGCATCCCAATCTATTTTTCATTGATCTGAATGCACCCTAAAGTTTTGAAATATAGAGAAATCATATTAGAACACCATGGTCTGAGGCTCCATTCATTGCATTTCTTCTGAAATCAGTTTTTTAAAGTCAAATAGAGGCAAATGTAAAGTGCTGAGAATATACGGAAATGCTAAAATAAATTGAAAACTAGGCCAAATAATTTAGGAAAGCACAGACACGTGAACAAGTATAGCTGCTTTTTCCTAAGATGGATGCAAATCATATATTCTTGCTGAGCAAAATTTTTAAGTTTCAGCAGCATTTCTCCCTCTCATTATTTATATGGAAGTTACAATAATGACTACATCTTCTTCTCCCTTTTTTTTTTTTTCCCCATCCGGTATGGTCAATAAAGATAATTAAGTGTGTTTTAGTTAACTAAAACTTTACATAATTAAACTGGCTGATTCTTCTTTGCTAATTGTATTACCTTAAGCAAATATTTAGGAAAAAATAAAACCAGATTTCAGTTAAAATTTTTATGTATTCTAAGGGCACCTTGCTGACTCAGTCAGTAGAGCATGGGGACTCTGATGTCAGGTTGTGAGTTCAAGCCCCAGATTTGGTGTAAAGATTACTTAAAGAAATTAAGTGTGTTCTACCTTATAAAATAATAACTGTTTTTTTCATTTTTTAAATTTTTATTTATTTATGATAGTCACACACAGAGAGAGATAGGCACACACAGAGAGATAGTCACACACACAGAGAGAGAGGCAGAGACACAGGCAGAGGGAGAAGCAGGCTCCATGCACCGGCAGCCCTACGTGGGATTCGATCCCGGGTCTCCAGGATCGTGCCCTGGGCCAAAGGCAGGCGCTAAACCGCTGCACCACCCAGGGATCCCAAATAATAACTGTTCATATTTAAACTACTATTATTTTTCTACTTGGAAAGCCTGTGGTGATCCTACTGCTCTTTGTCTTCTGTAGTAAGGAGAGAAGATGTCCACTGCTTCTGAAATGGGGTTGATGAACTCACACCATAGTCTTCATGATATGAGAACAATTATGACTTTTAAAGTATTCCACAATGCCAATAATTTATATATTTGGGCACAATTTGGGCAAGTAAATCCTTTACAGGAATTGTGAGGAAATCAGAATCTCCATGAGTTCCCCTGTGGACTTACCAAAAATAAAATCCTCTTTTCTGTGATAGTGTTACTTAAAAATATGATGTGCACAAAATCCAGTACTAGCTTTGTTCAGACATATTGCAGTAGCATTGGATAGTAGCAGAATATAAGATAGACTGAGGCAAAGAGAGGAAGAGTTAACATTAGAGATCAATAATGAGAAAGAGGCCTACTTACATTCCCATGGCCCTACGTCTAGCCACACCTGGGGGTGAAGGGGATGAGGAATACTCATAGATTTTTTTCTTTCATTTACAAATGTAAATTTATTTGAGATTTATCTAATTTGTTTTCTAATTTGAGATGGGTTCACATTATTTGCAATCCAAACAGAACAAAGTAATACGGACCTTGATAGAGGGCAGAAGCTTTTGCAAATGACAAACCTTAAAATACAGAATTAGCTGAGTTAAAGATGACTCAAGAGCATGGACTATACTCTGCCTCTTTCCACCTCCAGAAGGGAAATTAAAAATATTGTCATATGGAACCCCCCCCCCAAAATTATAAATTGTTCAACAGGCTGTACCTTAGAATTCAGACTCACTCAACTATGACTTTAAGGAATATAGTAGAAAAGTGTCCAGAGATTTGTGGTTTTGACTTCATTTTGTGGCTCTCTGTAAACGAAAAGGACAAAGTTTGATTGTACAAGGCAACATTTAGTCATGCAAACAATTTTAATAGACAATGATGAGGGCCATAATAATACAATAGCTGGGGGGAAATGTGCTTCTCATAATGTCACAGTTATCAACTCATTTCAGCTTCTTCTCCCTTCATGATGATATGAGAAGACACTTGAAATTGTTATTCAGACCCTCAAAAGTTGAGATTCAAAGAATCTCCACTTCATTAACTGTATAAAAATATATCATTAATTCTTTTTCATCTTACAGAATACAGATAAACAAACTAGGCAGCAATAATCACCAACACTTAAGTTGAATTTCTTCAGTAAATAGTAGAATGGTATTGAGCTAAATTCAACCAGAACCCAGGATATGGCTTTGCTATGGACATATTTATAACTTCGCACTTTTGCAAGAATTTTTCTGTGATGTCTTCTCATTGACTGGTGACAGAACGTAACAGTATTAATGGACATAGGAGCTTAGGTCTTTTTGTGAGGAGGTGATGGATGGTCTTATTTCTTTTTGTTTCATTGTTCAGTATATCTCTTTGAGGAAATGCTGAAGACTATAATAAATTCTCATCATATTTCCAGAACCTCTCCTTTATACTGAAGGTTGTTTGGAATGAGCTTGCCAGCACTCTCCAATAAAACTCCACTATCAATGTCAATTAAGGTAAAATTTGTCACATTCCTTGTCTAAAAGTCAGATTAATGCTAATTATGCCCAGAAATAGATGCCTGTTTGATGTGTAGTTGCTTTTTAAAAAAATTAAGAATTACTACATCAGAAAAAATGCATTGTTTTCATACTTAATTTTCTCTAAAAGCTTTCAGCATAGCAAAAAATTGCTTTGTTTATTTTTAATGTTAAATGTGCTTTAAGTATCACAGTGATAAATAGTAAATGAGATCCCATCCTGTTTGATAAAATGTGTACCACTTTTTCATTACATAAATATAGATATAAAAGTAGATATAGATAAGAGGCAAGAAACGAAGAGAGAAAGAAAGAAATAATAGTAACAAGATTTTAAGCTTACAAAATTCTTTCCTTCCGAATGTGTTTTTCCCTATTACAGTTTTGTCAGCAAACCCAAATTAGTTAAGACCTTATTACAATAGAAAGCTCTTTAGTCACAACAGGATTTGAACTCTATATTTGCTACCAAATAGTTCTGTGACCTTGGACAAGTTATGGAATTTCTGTGAACCTCACTTTTCCATCTAAATAAAAGAATATACTGGTTTAATGTGAGGAATAATTGAGATAAATTATTTACAGTTGTTAGATGAATACTGATTACCTAATAAATTATCCATAAATATTTATTGCTTGTATAGTTATCATTGTGATTCTTCTGGTTTTTATTGTTGAATATCTATTAACCATTGAACCAAAGTACTATATATTCCAACGATGCAACTAGTGATTTTCAGTTAGAAAAACTACATGTTTACAAATTGATAGTTTATTAAAATCCTATATTATTTATGGGGTTGCACATTCATGTTTCTCTGTGACTTTAAGGTTTAAGTCCCAGCTTAAACTTTGATACTCATGATGTGCCATATCCATATATATTTAAATATATATAGTATATGTCATGCATAGTTTTTAAGACCAGAGACTTAGAAGTTTTGTAGAATCTGATGGGAGACATGCATGTGAGGCATGCATCTATCTTTTCTAAATCAAAAACCTCCTTGGTATAGTTATGGTTATTGCAAATGTGCCTTTATGGCATAAAATTCCCCACCGAATCTATGAATTTCCTAATACATTTATATTTTTAAACCAATTTGAAAAACTCTACAGATAACTTGGAGATTTGGAAATTAGAAATGTTTAAAAATAAAGAACACTAATCTCTCCACTAAAAATAACCCTCACAAAAATCACAACTACTTTCTTTCCAGTCATGTGGGCCCGTGTAGTTGAGACAAAAGGAAGTATCTCATTTAATGAGGCACAGAGCACATTGGAAAGTCAAAATTTGTATATTTCAATCCTTTATAAAGGATTTCAACTAAAATTTTCACTGACTTATTTAAAATTTCTACTGTTCCATATGCCATAGTCCCGGAAAGCTTCATATTTTTTCTACCACCCAAACCTTCCATTTTTGTTCACCAATTATAACTTCTGTTTTATTTCTTTTTCTGTCTTTTCACCTCTTTCCCTTTTTCCATCTTTTCATCCTTCCTTCTTGAGGCACTCTGGACAATTGACTTTCTATTCATCTTTGTGTGGAAACAGACACATCACTCACCTTTAATATAAGCCTTCTCTTGCAAAATTTCTCATGGCTTTTTGTTTAGTTAGTCCAAGATCAGTAAAATTTTATATATAGATTTTTAATTTGCACTGTCAGAGATTGCTGAATCAACCAGAAGCTTAAAATTATCACAGATAACTGTCAGATTTATGTGCGCTGAATTTAGAGGTAAAATTATTTTTTCTTAATTTCCTAAAGTTTCTAAAATTGATATGCATTGATCTATAGTCAGAGATATAAAATTTTGAAAAAGAACTTTAGAAAAATAAATATCCTTTGAGCTAGAAAATCATTTTAGGAAAATATACGCCAAGAATAAAAATGTCAGAAATGTGTACCCCATTTCTCATCAAAGATATTGCTAATGTAAACTGCACAGTTCCTTTTTTGTTTTTTAGATTTTATTTATTTATTTATGAGAGAGAGAGAGAGAGAGAGAGAGAGAGAGGCAGAGACACAGGCAGAGGGAGAAGCAGGCTCCATGCAGGGAGCCCCACATGGGACTCCATCCGGGGCTCCAGGATCACAACCTGGGCTGAAGGCGGCACTAAACCGCTGAGCCGCCTGGGCTGCTCAAGATCTCTGAGTTTTAACCAAGAGAAAAGTTGCCAGAACTTTTGTGTCAGACTCTCCATTATGTATATAGTCCTTAGGATATAGTAGATTTTACCAATGTAAAATGATCATCTGCTCATCTTAATATTTTGCCATTATTTTAAATCTATCTTCTTTTAATTATCAAATTTATTTATTTATTTATTTATTTATTTATTTATTTATTTATTATTGATTGATTTTGTTTCAATTTTTCATTTAAATTCCAGTTAGTTAATATATAACGTAATATTGGTTTCAGGAGTAGAATTTAGTGATTCATTATATAATACCCCATTTTCATCACAACTGCCTTCCTTAATCCTCATCACCCATTTAGCCCTTCCCCCCACCTACCTCCCTTCCAGCAACCTACAGTTTCTTAGTTAACAGTCTGTTATGGTTTGCTTCTCTCTCTTTTTTCCTCCCTTTCCCTTATGTTTATCTGTTTTGTTTCTTAAATTCCACATATGAGTGAGATCTTATGGTATTTATCTTTGACTAATTTATTTTGCTTAGCACAATACACTGTGGCTTCATCCACATTATTGCAAATGGCAAGATTTCATTTCTTTGATGGCTAAGTAATATTTCATTAGGTAGTAGTTCCTGATGCACAGAGCTTCTATCTTCTTGTTGGGTTGGGACAAATATAGAAAGAATTTTAGTAATTCATTCATCAGTGAACTACTACAATGAATATTTTAGTAGTTTTAGTAGTTTTACCTACATTTTTATTTAATATTATGTGCCCCAATTTAAGTTATATTTTTTAGAATTATAAATATTTTATGAAGAATAGAAGTAATCATGACAATAGCTAATTTTCATGAAGAGCAAAAGTGATAAACATGTCTCATTATAATTATGCAATTCATATATCTGTTTTCAACTTGCCAATAAATGTCATGGTTAATCTTCTGAGGAATTAAATTTTGTTTATATAGAGAAATCTAATTTTCGAGTATAATTATTATAAGAAAAAGTCCAATGTCAAAGAAAAAATGTATTTATCTCTAGTATAGAAAGAAAATTAAAGTTTGATTGTATAGAAACTTAGAAAGTGTTGAAAATGTTTAACATTTCTTTTTCATAAGAGCACTATCCCTTAACATAAATGCCATTTAATTTCTATTTCATTGATTTTTCAAGTAATGGATAAGGAAATTTAGGTAAGATTATTTTGCTATGTTGATAAATATTTTAATCTGACTCAGTGTTATGAATAATAAGTTATGATAAATATCAGGGTCATTTCTATTCTTATTGTAGCAAAAGTTATTTTTACTTGAATGCTTAATAAATATGTTCTTTAAATTATTTCTTTGTTCTTTCTCTTGTTCTTTTTTCCCAGAAGACTCCAGAATGATTTTAGGGTCCAAGTAATTCCAGAATGCTGAAAAATACTACAACCATCACAACACTGTGTGAAAGATGTAGACTGTTAAGATGAGTATATTTTCTCATACTCTATTTCCTTGGAATGTTTTAATTTTAAAAATGTTCTGAGTTTTCCACTTTTCTGGGATTTTTACTTTAATTACTCTACCTTATTCCATTTCAATAACCCAAGGCAGGTAACATAATTATTGGTAATTTTTATAATTATTTTATTAAAATTGAGGCTACATTGTTAATAATGGCATATAAATTATATAGATATTTTTATTTATTTTTTATTTTTTCAAAGATTTTATTTATTCATTCATGGGAGACACCGAGAGAAGCAGAGACACAGGCAGAGGAAGGAGAAGCAGGCTTCATGCTGGGGCCTGATGTGTGACTCTATCCCAGAACTCCAGGGTCACGTCCTGAGCTGAAGGCAGATGCTCAACCACTGAGCCACCCAGACGTCCCTAGATAGACCTTTTTATATATGTATTTTAAGGAGTCTCAACAAAGTTCTCACAGATGAATGTTTTCCCAGTAGAACAACTCTGTTATTTATAAATATTTATCATATAAGTCTATAGTATATATGTACTAAATATATATTATATAGATTTAGATTATATACAGAGACATATATATCGTGCTGAAAAATTTTAGATTTTGATAAATGTTGATTGTGGAATATTCATATATTAAACCATACATTGTAATAGATATTATATATAAGAGATGAAATTCCAGTTACATTTTAAATGTAATTGGAAGAACATCAGGTTCATTTTAAGAGTCAAGCTAATTATCTACAAAGGGGATGTGTATATGTGTATTACTGGTGCTAGCTGAGGTTATGTTATTGAATATTGTGGAACTATGAGTGAGCAATATTTTCAGCATTTATATCCTAACATGATACTAAAAATAGTAAATAGTATATGGTACATGGTAAACACTTATCTATTCATCCATCCACAGTGGAGAAGGATGAGTAAATGGTTAAAGAATTACAATTTCCATTTATAAAAACTGTGAAATTGCTTCCCCATAATATGTCTGATTTCCACCAACATGTTACTGGCATTAAGCCGTAGTAACTGTACACATATGAATGCCTAATATGGCTGAATCTGTTGGTTGCTGCATATAATATCTATTCCCAGTCACTTTTTTTCTCAATTACTTTGAGGAGAAAACATACTTCTCAGTCTTCCTGGCAACTCAGGAATGTCAATTAAATATGTCTGAGTGTTTGTACTTGAATAAAAACATAAAGTCTCATCAGAGTAAAATCCTTCATGCCTGGGACTTGAACATGATGCTTGAATATTCAGGAGCCATAGTGCTATACAATAAAACAAAAAGCAAGAAGAGAAAAAGCTGAAAGAATTATAAAATTACTTACTTTAGTATTACAGAGCTTTGAAACAAATAGCAGCAGCTGCCTCTCTGAACTTTTATTCTGTGAAATAATAAAGCTCATTTTTTAAATCTGATAGTGGGATTTATTTTACATGCAGTCTAATCACACTTATACCATTGAATTACCAGAGATTTATGCTGTGAACTTTTTTTTTTTTTTTTTAGATTTTATTTAGTTAAGACAGAGAGAGAGAATGATCAGGGGGTGGTGAGTGGAAGGAGAGGGAGAAGCAGGCAACCTGCTGAGCAGGAACCCAATGTGGGGCTTGATCCCAGGACCCCAAGATCATGACCTGAGCCAAAGGCAGACTTTTGACTGACTGAGCCACCCAGGCGCCCCTGGATTTTTAAACTGGCATCAAATGTATTCCTGAGAAAGCAAATATTATACTATAATAATAAATTATTATCTACCTACAATATAGTAAATTATAGAATATCTTTTGGATTGCCTCGAAACTGTCTAGAAAATTAAATTTTTGAATTTGTCAAGAACTGTTATTAGATTGCAAATCCATTGAAGTAGGCTCCTCACGTTTAAAAATCCCATTGTATGGCTACCTGCCATCTCTCAAAATTGACATTTTTAATCTCTGTGATCCTCTGGCCCCATGACATATTTTTGCAATTATGAGGTCTAAACAAATATTTGTTAATAATATTGATGAAAGAATGGATGAATGGATGGTGAGTAGGTGGATTATTTAATGAAGGGATGGATATTTAAACTGTCTTTGTTTACTGTCTGAGAGATGTAGTCAGCAAAACAGCTCATTAATAGAATCTTGATTCATTGAATGGAAGTATTAAGTCTAAAATAAGTCTATGTTGAATTCTCCCTTGTACTTGATTTACATTTTTATTGCAATGTAATATTCATATTTGATCTATGAAAAGACTCTTTCTTTCATAATCATACATTTAATAATCTGTAGGTTCTGCCCTAGGTATGTTAATAGCTATACTTAAGGCAGGCTTAGCTTTCAAAGGCTCTAAATGCAATGATCCCTGTTCTAATAAAATGGCATCTAGTTTTTGAAAACTGCCGCAATTCTGCTGGGTATTATATCAATGGATGTTCATAAAAGAGTGGTTTGAAGGATGAAAGAACAAAGAACAATGTCATTATACCTGTCAATGAATGATAACCATATGCATAAAGATTTTTCTTTCTTATTCCTTGTACATGGTAATGTTGTTTTCATATCCTAGGCCACATGCAGACTATACTTTTCAAATTCACACATACATACACACATGCATACTGGAACCATTTGTTATAACTGGGAACTTCTTAATTTTTCAATAGGTTTATTACAACAGTGAGGAGGAAACCAAGTGTGATTCCTTTTATATTGGCTTTTCAATTTGGAGTGAGTAAATAAGAGATGATCCTTTTGATAATTTTTTAATTGCACAAACAGTTCCACTGTAGTTTAATGCAACTTTTCCTTATGGTAAGAATAAAACAAAAATTTTTAAATATACCACATTATCTTAGTTATAAAAGAACTATATCACATTATATTTGTGTTCATTTCTTTGGCCAGGGGAAAAGACAACACTTTTCTCCACTTTTATGTAAGAATTGCTCTGGATAGAGGTACCTGGGTGGCTCAGTTGGTTAAACATCTGACTCTTGATTTTGGCTCAGGTCATGATCTCAGGGTTGTGAAATCAAGCCCCATGTTGTGTGTTCTGTACTGGGCATGAAGCCTGCATAATATTATCTCCCTCTATCCTTGCCCCTTCTCCCAACTGCCTCTCACAAAAAAAAAAAAAAAAAAAAAAAAAAAAAAAAAAAAAAAAAATTTGCTCTGGATACACTGAACATCAGGGACACATATGATTAAAAGGACCCAGATTAAAAAGGACATAATTTGTCAATTGAAAGAGATATCACAAAAGTTCAAAAAGTAGTTTGAGGAAGTTACCACGTATTTGCAAGGTATTACATGGAGAGATATAGAAATATATATTCTTTTGCCAGGGTTAGATTGTGTTGTACTCAAAGTGGACATATAGTTCCTTAACATAAACAGGTATGTCACAAGTGCTTGGGAAAAAAATATTTTAAATGATATAATAGATATTAATTGTATTTTAGCCACTAGGGGCTAATGAAATTTTTCCCTTGTAAGGTCTTCAAAAGTAAATTTGTTAAAGGAATTTAGATTAATTGAAGTAATTTTCTGTACTTTGGAAAACTGCAGGACCTGGCATTTAGCCTTTTCTCACCAATTAATTATTAAGTCACTCAAATACATGTGATTGCATAGATTTGAATTTCAATTAATTAGTCAATTTTTCCCAGGGATTTAGTATTTTTAAGTTACAGAGGAGGAGAAATTTTCACAAAGTAATGCAATAACATATATAACTCTTTAACAACTTAACATTATTTTACATACATTATTTCCTTTAATATTTAAAACAACTCAATTCATGGGAATTATTTCAAATGTTGTTTAAAACTCATTATGTTAAACGTAAACTCACTGGGAAAGTGAACATTATTTTTATTTTAGTCTATGCAGTCCATAGGACCCCATATAAAATTTCTTAGAATATTCTCCTAGGTATATAATGAAAGGTGCAGAGATTTTCTTGATGATTAAAAAATATACTGAAAAGATAAAATATATCCACATGCTTATATGAATTAATAGAAGTTATTTTTATTATACATCAAACATTGCCTATGCATTTAGGCTTATGGTATACCAATGGTGGATGTCACTATAGCTGTATGCTAGTGCTGGCTCAGGTCAGTTTATGAGACCCCATTGTTCACTTCTGGCAAAATTGAACAAGTAGGTTATTAGCTTGAAATCCATCATGGTGTGGCTATAATATATATGCATATAGAAATATGCAAATTCGACAAATCAGGATGCTATTTTTCCCTAGGCAGTCAGTTTTCACACATTTACTAGTTTGCTTTTGGGTTATTTTCTCAACCTTTAGCACTTTCTACTTTAGAAACTGTTCAAAAATAGTCTCACTTTAGTTTTGGCTGTTTTTCTTCTTCTTGTAATATCTTTGTTCAAATATCCCTCTTTGTAAGTCCTTTTTAAAATAATTTTACAAAAATTTCCATAGTTCGAACCGTATTATAGTTTGCAGATTATTCTCAATCACTGCTCATGCAATTTTCAAAGTTCAATAGGGAATATGCATTTTAATCGTTTATTTGTAAAACTGTGAGTGATTTAAAACTGCTCTAAAAAAAGACCAACACTACCAACATTGGTTTATCTAAAAAGATAGTCCTTTCTAAATTCTGTACTCCATGTCAAAGTGGAAAAGAATTTAGAATAATCCTCCATCACATTGAATCAGTGCTGCTTTGGCCAATATTATACAGCAGCACTGACATAGGACCTATCATTAAGATTATTGGCCATTACTGTGTTCTATGCATAGTACCCTTGGGCTGCCATGTTTGAAGTCTGTGCTATAGAGAGAAGTCCCAGAGAAGAGCAAAAACATGCAAGAAGTTTAAAAAAGAGTGTTCTAGTTTTGTTGATCTTCCAGATTATCTTCCCACTACCACCACTGGTTTATCCTAAAAGCCTATAAGATGACCAGGTCTTAGACCAAGATTGAATCAATAAATGATATTTGGCACTGAAAGATCTTTACAGCTAAGAAAATTTTATCTTACGATGAACTTATTTTAGCTTCTAAAATCCACCTGTAATTAAATATATCAGATAAATGTTCTGTATTCTGTGGCAGGAATTATCTTCCATTCTTGTGGGTATTGCAAAACATTTTTCCTCTACTCACTGACACTAAACAATGCCTGTCCTCATTCCCTCTTCCTCTCCTTGTCTGTCAGCCTAATCTGTTAAGCTAATATTGCTCAGGCACAACTTTTCATGTTAATAATCATGTCCTGCCTATAAAAATTTTGATTACATATATTCACTTTTAAGTATAGTCTAGCTCCTATAATGATTATTTAAGAAATTACTTCCCTTCTCCACTGTACTTTTAACATTTCTCCTCCTCTGGCTCAAGTATATCTGTCTTTAACAAAGAAGAAAATTTGTCATGAATCTTCCTTACTCTCAGGATTTATACCTAACTTTTAAAAATTTCATTGTAGCCAATTATCTTTATTTTATTTTTTTAGTACCTATTAAAGCTGGTTAGGATTTCTCTTTATTCAAAGAATTCAAAATGTTGAAAATTGCATGTAACTTCTGTTAACTGTAAAGGTTGGGTTCTCTAAAAATATCTTTATCAAAATGATAATTGCACATGATATTAAGTAATATGGTCTGCAAAACTTAGAATTAAAACAAAAAGTGCCATCTCCTGCACATAATTTTTTACCCACTTACTACTCTGTTGATCCCACTTTCAACATTTTTAGTTGTATTTCCCTCTATTTTCTTTGTAGCATGCTTCAGATGTTTTTGATCTTAACTTATTCTTATTACCTATTAATTTTCTGGAAATATGGTGACTATTTATACTTATACTCCCACTCATTCACCTTCAGTTTTTCCCCAAAGTTATTTTAATATGTTGCTATCATCTCTGTTAAAATTATTGTTCAACTGGAGACCTCTTATGACCGTGTAAAATATTATTCCATAATAAATAAGTAGTAGTATTTTAGTTGCATTTGTTTTCCTGCAACTTTTATTTTTCCTAAGCATCAATTATCAATTGTTTCTTTCTAGAGAGAGAGCATGAATGGGATTAAGCAGGGTGGAGGGCTGAGGGAGAGGGAGAGGGAGAGAATCTTATGCAGGTTCCACACCTAGCTCAGAGCTCCACATGAGGTTCAATCTCATGATCCTGAGATCATGACCTGAGCTGAAACCAAGAGCTGGATACTAACCTGATTGAGCCACCCAGGTACCCCCTAATATTCTCATTTAAAAATCTTGCATGGCTTTTTTCACCAAGGCTATCTAACTTTTCTATAAAATCTCAAATACAACTTCCAACAATTTGGTAAAACATCTCTCAAATGGATTTTGAAACAATTAAATCCACCAGATAATATATAATCTATGTATTCCTTGGTTCCTTTGAAACTTCTTTCTTTGAGTTCTTCATCCTCTCATTGCAAACTGGATTTGTGATTCTCTAGGAAAATTGCATAACTATTGTCCTTTGACCTTTTTTTGTTGTTGGTCTAGGAATTTCCCTCTCGTATTCTACATCGGATTCACTTTTTCCAAGATCCTGTGTCTTTTTATTTTTATTTATTTTATTTTATTTTTTGATCCTGTGTCTTTTTAACTGTTGTTGGACATTGTTCATTTATTCCCTAAGAAAGGACAGAAAATTGGTAAATTTTAGACTGTTAATTTTCCAAATATGTTTATTCTACTTGCACACTTATTTTATAGTTTACCAGATACAGCATTAAAGATTGGAATTCATTGTCTCTGATTCTGCTCTCTTGGTGAGATATGATTTTGGTTTTAAGAAATCGGAGATTTTCCTATAACTTATCCTTTTTATATTGGCATTTTTCCATTCAGAATTCCTCATGAATTTTCTCTTTATCTTGATAGTATTGAATTTCAAGCTTCTGTGTCTTTGTGTGCTTTTTAAATATATATTTCTAAAGATTATATTTATTTATTCATGAGAGACACACAGAGAGAGGCAGAGACATAGGCAGAGGGAGAAGCAGGATCTCTGCACTGGGGAGCCCTGGGTCAGGACCTGAGCCAAAGGCAGATGTGCAACCACTGAGCCACCCAGACATCCCTGGGTTGTTTTTTTTTTTTAATACATTCTTTGTGGATTGGACAAATGACACATCCTCTCAACTTGGAAACTTCTCCAGTTTTTAGACTTTTAATTTTGAAATGACTATAGATTCACTAAAAGTTGCAAGAACTGTACATAACATTCTGCGTAACCTTTCCCTAACTACCCCCAAATGGTGGGATCTAATGTAGCTGTAGTACAATATCAACACTAGAAAACTGACATTGGTATATTACTGTTAACTAGGCTATTGATCTTATATGCTGTTTTCACCTTTTTAATTAATATACACTTTAATTAATATACATATGTGTGTGCATAGTGTTTTTTGTGTGTGGTTCTGTGTAATTTTATTCCTTATATTGATTTGTGTAACCACCAGCATAATGAAAATACTGAATTGTCCCACAACTACACAAGAACCTGGTTGTGCACTTTCATATTCACTTCTACTGCCTTTCTTTGTCTGCTAAGCTGAACTCCATCTCTACAGTATTATATAAATATTATGGGGATCCCTGGGTGGCTCAGTGGTTTGGCGCCTGCCTTTGGCCCAGGGCGTGATCCTGGGGTCCCGGGATTGAGTCCCCCATTGGACTCCCGGCATGGAGCCTGCTTTGCCCTCCTCCTGTGTCTCTGCCTCTCTCTGTCTCTATGTCTATCATAAAATAAATAAATAAATCTTTTAAAAAATTAAAAAAATAAATATTACTAAACAGTCTCTGCATCTTCAGCATGTGTAATATTACTATTTTTATTTTAGGTGTTCTAACAGATGTGTAGGGATCCTGCTCTAGTTTTGAAAAATATGTTTATATAATTTCTTAAGATATTTCCTTAATTATTTTTAAATATTTTCCTTTTTTTAGAATTCTCTTTATGCATTTATTGCATTGATCACCTTGTTTTCTTAGATCTTTGCTCTCTCCAAGTCCTCCCCTCATCTTCCTTTTCCTCCCCTTTTGGTAAAATCTAGGGTAAGTTCTTGACTTTATTATAACTAAAGCTTTAGGTTTTTTTGGATCAAGTCCCATATCGGGTTCCCTGCATGGAGCCTGCTTGTGACTCTGCCTCTCTTTCTTTCTCTCTCTCTTTCTCGAATAAATAAAAAAATAAAATTTTAAAAAAGTGCATAGCACCAACAATGAAAAATTTCACTCACACAGGACTCCTTAGAAGCCTAAATTCCTCCCAAATCTCTTAATGTTCCATACACATGAACTTCTTAATGTCAATCTCACAGTAAGACCAATGTTCTATTCAGTTGGGTTGTATTTTTCAGTTACAATTCTAATTCTTGGGGATGGGAGTGTAGGCAGGTGAGGAGATACCATGACAGGAAATGGCAGTAAACTCTACACGTACAATTCCTTGTCAGTAATGCACTAATCAGACTGAGCACTCCATATTTCTATGGAAGGAACAAATGAGGGATGGAAAGAAAGTAGAAATTTTATGTTAATGGAGGGTTTTTCCCATGGAAGGAATCACTAGAAATAGTGAATACTCATTTCTCCTAATCTTCATTACTTCTTTCCTTGACTGCAGCATGCATTCAGTGTTCAACTGACTGGGGATATTATTAGCAAAGATCTGCTATATTCTGCACTTTTGGAAAAAAAAAAGTCATGGATTTTGCCAGCTGTCATATACATCTGCTATCCATATCCAAACAAACATGTCAGTAACAACTCTCTCCATTAAATACTTGAGACATATCTTTCAAACCAGTTTTTTTCTTCATGGTTCAATTTTCTGCTTGCTCTACCTATCTTCCTCTCTCAAACCAATGTTTATAATGTACAGTTTTCATTATATAATTTAGTTTATCACATTTGCTTAAAATCTTCACATGGATGACTCCTACTTCACCTCCAAGCATTTATTCTGAATGTACAAATTCACGTCTGAAACTGCTTGCCAAAAATAAGTGTAAATATCCTGCTAGACTATAATTCAACCTGTTAAAAAAACTAAATGAATTACTTTTTTTCCTCAATAAATTTGGCCTTTCATCTTTTTAATGTCTTTCATTTTCCAATAAGACATCCAACGGCTCATCATGTCACCATTTTTCAGGATGTCCAATCCAAAAACCTCGATATCATTGTTCAGTCATTTCTCCTTTTAAATATTCTTCTTCTCTCAATCACATTGATATCTTACTTTGTCTCTGAAATGTCACACTTAATTTCAAGCGCCTTACTGCTGTTACTGCAAAAGTTGCAAATTCTATATATGTCCTCAGCATTCTTCACTTGGTAATTGCTAATGTCCTGTTTCTCTATAGCCCTGAGAATTAGCCTTGCTAGTTCATTCTTAATATTGCTGGCAAAATCCAATTAGCGCACTTGCATATTTGAAATCCCTATTGCTTATGGAATAGAGCCTACATTTCTAATGCAAGTCCATCCACTATCTGGCCAAATTGCTACTTTCTATATGTGAGGTATATTTCTCAGTAGCTTACAAATACATGTTCTTTCACTTTTTGCATTTGTGCAATCTAAACCATGTAAAACTATTTATTTATTTATTTATTTACTTACTTACTTATTTACTTACTTACTTACTTGCCTATTTATTTATAATCCGTGTTGCATTTCTCATAGGTTACGCACTGAATGTTCATTTCTCCCCAAACTGTATGTATGTGTATATATATATATATATATATATATATATATATATATATATATATCATCCCCAATGCAATTGTGTTTGAAGGTGGAGGCATTGGGAAGTGATGAGGTCATGAAGGTGGATCCTTCATTAATAGGATTAGTGCCCTCGTAGAAAGATCCCAGAGAGTTCTCTCATCCCTTCCACCATGTGAGGACACAGCAAGAAGACAGACATTTATGAACCAGGAAGTAGACCCTTACTGGACATTGAATCTTCTGGTGCCCTGATCTCAAAATTCCCCCAGACTCTGCAACTGTGAGAAATAATTTCTGTTGTTTATAAGCCACCCAGGGTTTGGGATTCTGTTATAGCAGCCTGAACAAAATAATAAAACATATCACACTTTCTTATATTTAGGAAAATCGCACATTATAAAGGTTAAATTAGAATTTCTAAAATTAATTTTCCTTCCTAATTTAATATTTTAGTGGATTTTACTCACTTATAAACATCACATCTGATTTTTTTTAAGTTTAAAAAATAGTCTTCTTGTCAGGTTAAAATGGACCTGAGTCACATTGATTCTGAGCTTTTGAGCTCAAATATAAATTACCTTATACATCCAGGTTACAAACTTCAAAAATGTTACAATGAGATTGCTGCAACTGGTCAAGAACTCTGGGAGTTTTAATCCTGTTTCTGTCACAAACCTGCTCAATGACCTTGGCAAATTAATCTATGTTTGTGTATTTTTATAGAAAAGATCTCCATTGTACCTAGGCACTGTGATAAACATGTCATCACAATACAATGTAATGCACAAGGAAAATCACAGATTCTCAGAATATATGGCCTGAAAAAGAACATGAGAGAATATTCAGTTTATACTTTAAACCTCAAACAGTACTATACATAAACCATCAGTCAGATGACGTCAGATTCAATGCTGACTATGGATGCAATCTTAGGCAAGAGACATCTATTTTGAAATTTTAATAAAAATTATTTCCTGTACAGTTAGATCATTAATTATAAAATTTAGTAGGAATATTCAATTATATGTGGTGTTTGCTTAATAAAATTTAGTAGGAATATTCAATTATATGTGATGTTTGCTCATTTTTTCTTATATTTTTAAACTATTTTACATGCATCCAATAAAATGTTATGTCTTTGAAGATGGATTGTTAAATTTACACTTCTTCAATGTTTTCTTCAAAAGTCTGATTTAAGATCTTACCTGTCTTTGTATCTTTTCCCAATAAGATCTAAGATCTTGTCTTCATTTACCCTAGAGCTCCAATCACAAACATGTTGGTTTATATCTGATCATAGCAAATATATTGAGTTCAGAAAGACTTAGATTTTTCTCTCAGGAGTGTAGGTCTTGAAGAAATTACACCTTAAGGGATCCCTGGGTGGCGCAGCGGTTTGGCGCTTGTCTTTGGCCCAGGGCGCGATCCTGGAGACCCAGGATCGAATCCCACGTCAGGCTCCCGGTGCATGGAGCCTGCTTCTCCCTCTGCCTGTGTCTCTGCCTCTCTCTCTCTCTCTCTCTCTCTCTCTGTGACTATCATAAATAAATAAAAATTAAAAAAAAAAAGATTTAAGAAATTACACCTTAGGGTGATTTTATTTTATTCAGCCTCATATAGCCATATTCAACATCCAGTATTCCTAAAAGATTGTTAATCAATGTGTTCTTTTATCAACTTTCACATTATGTTTTCTTTATAATTCTACATCATGCAATCTTAAGCTAAATACTTTTAACATCCATTTAATTATAAAGAAATATTATAGTTTAGCAGAATTAGTTAATTTTGAAAAAAGTGCTAAGCCAACATAGGAGAAGAATTCTTTCTGGGCAATAAACTTATCTAATCCCAGCTAAACTTGTTTGACATTTGAAAATCGATCATTGAAAATCTGGATTTATGAGAGAATAATAATACTTATAATAATTCTCTATTAAAAGATTACTTAAAAATAAAGCTTACTTCACTTATTTATGAAGCAGAGGCATGGTTTGAGTATGTGAATTTAAAGAAATATATTAAATTACCAAGCCTTAACTATGTAAAAGTCCTATTAACAAAAATATTGGTATTCTGAGCACTTCACATTACCACTTATATGATTTCACTCATGCACATACCCCTCTAACTTCAACTTTATCAGGGTATAATACATATATATCTATATTAAGTGAGAAGTACGTTAAGTTTTGACAAAAATACTTACTTATATGAATTCTATTCCTAGAGGTTTCAGTATATGTTCATAGACTTGAAAAGTCCCTCCTGCTCCATTTGTAGTCAATATCATACCCACTTCTTGCCTGGGGGGTGTTTTAGTATCCATTTAGTACCTGATTCCTGACAGTTTAGATTAGTTTTATCTGTGTTAGCATTTGTTTAGCTTGTTGGATCTGTGAGTTTATGATTTTCACTTCATAAGGGATTTTAGCCAACAATTGTGTCAGTAATCATTAGTTTCATCATGAGTTTTATTTTATGTCTGAGGATATTAAGATTCCAAATGTTTAAGTGGTTTGGCTTTGACTCTTTGACTGGTCAGAATCAAAGTCAATCTCAATAGCTCATTCTAACTCCTTGCTCGAACATTCCTCATCTTGATTACACTTAATGTGTCACAAATAATGGAAAACTAATATGATGAGATTTTCTGTCATAACTTTTTCCTATCCTATCCTGAATATTTAGGAAGGAGAGTGAAATGTTCTCTTCTCCACTATATATTTTTTAAGAAAATGCCTTCATCTTTTGAACTTAGATAGCAAATATAAGCTGAGATTCAAATATCAATCGTAAACATTTAATTCTATCAATTTGGACTGTCTTTGGCAGTTTTGTCTAGTCACAATTGTCAGGCAACTTTTCTTCAAGGATGCCATAAGAATTGCCAATGATGTCCTTAAAAAAGTTACATATTTTATATTAGGCAGACCATAACTGCCTTTTGTTACATGGGTTTTTAAAAAAATATTTTATTTATTTACCTGAGAGAGAGAGAGAGAGAGAGAGCACAAGTGGAAGGTGGAGAGAGGGAGAGGGATAAGCAGACTCCCCACTGAGCAGGATCCTGATGCTGGGCCTAATCCAAGGATCCCAGGATCACACCCCAGCCCAGGGCAGATGCTTAACCAATGGAAACACCCAGGTACCCCTTGTTATATGTTTTAAAAATGTATCAAATAACTGCTTATTTGCCAAATTTTATTCTTTTTAAGTTAACAATAAGTTCACTTAGTTCTTTTATCAGAATTACAGCCACAAAAAGGCAATTGTGTATAAACTAGATTTCAAAAATGTATGTCTTAAAATCAGAATGCATACTGCCAAATATTTTAAATATATTAAAATAATAAAATAGAAAAATAATAAATAGAAAAAGGAAATTCTTAATGTGACAATGTGCAAAAGAACATATTTAATCACACTAACTACTAGGTATAAAATAAATAACAGGGATCCCTGGGTGGCGCAGCGGTTTGGCGCCTGCCTTTGGCCCAGGGCGCGATCTTGGAGACCCGAGATCGAATCCCACGTCGGGCTCCCGGTGTATGGAGCCTGCTTCTTCCTCTGCCTCTCTCTCTCTCTCTCTCTCTCTGTGACTATCATAAATAAATAAATAAAAATTTAAAAAAAATAAAAAATAAAATAAAATAAAATAAATAACACTGAAATAGTGGAGAAAAATAGTTTGGGCTTGCAATAGTAGGTTGCAATTACTTACTAGGAAGTAGGAAGCATTTTCTCCTCACTGATTCCCTTTATCTTATATGGCTAAATATTGTTTTTCTACTCTTCCTTCAACTGGGCACCAGAACTGAGTTTGAAGTAAAATATTTTAACTTTATTTTAAACTACAAGTTGTTTTATATTTATTTTAATCTTTATTTACCCAGACTTCTAATATGTACCATGACATGTGTTGGGTTAGACATAGAAAGGATCAAATCTCACAGAACACTCATGATAATATATCTCAAGAAGGAAACAGAGAAAACTAGAAGAAAAGCAAATAATTATATTATACTTTTTTATATTATACTTTTTGAATGGAAGAATAGAAACCTGAGACCTGAAAAGTGAGTTATGAGTTGGCCAGGTGGAGTGAAGATAAATGCATTCCAGGTGATAACTTTCTCCAAATGTGCATCTGTGGAAATATTAACTACTTCAGCATAAATGGCATCACTTTTCTCCCAGAAATATGGGCATTCACTTGGAAATGACAACCACAAATAAATATACTTATCTGAAACTTAAAGATTCATGGAGAAAAACATGAATTTGAGAATTCTAAAATTTATATTGGGAGCCAAATAAATGATGGGACAGTTTCAAACAGGAAATTTTGACGTTTAAAACTAAGAATATCCAATTCTGATCCAGAAAGAACTTTACCAGTTAAAGGGCACATCGAGTAGAAAGGGCCCATAAAACCATCAGAGAAGGATTGGTGGAGGCGTAGCCTGTAGTCATGTGAGTAGGGAAAAAAAAATAAAAATGTATTTTTTTAAGATTTTATTTATTTATTCATGAGAGACACAGAGAGAAGGCTGAGACATAGGCAGAGGGAGAAGCAGGCTCCTCACATGGACCCCAATGTAGGACTTGATCTGAGAACTCTGGGATCAACCCTGTGCTGAAGGCAGATGCTCAACTACTGAGCCACCCAGGCATCCCAAGAAAAATGTATTTAAAAAAAAAAGTAGGAATGATCAATTCTGCTAGAATGTTGTGAAATGAGGAGAAAAAAACACATATCAGACTTAGGAACTTGGAATGCTAGAAAATGTTAGTAAGAACAGCTTTGTTCTGATGCTATATGCCAAACAATAGACTGAGAGTTAGAAGCAAGGTGGCGAAGTAGAAACATCATTGGACAACACTTTTTCAGGAGGTTTCTATGCTTGGAGAGTAAATTGATGGACAGAAGCTGGATATTGGGTCAGGACAGTTTTAGTTTGCTTTTTACAAAGAGGTGTCTCCTCACACATCTACAAAGCTGATACACTAATCCCATAAAAAGAAGGGTTGAATATGCAGGAGGGAATAATTAATGAAAGTCATTCCTGAAATGGCAGGAAGATCACAAGTGAAGGTTTTGCTCTTGTATAAGAGAAGAAAAGAAACAGTGGATAATGAAGGCAAATTTGTAGATTTAGTAATGGAACAAGTAGTGATGACTGATGAATGGCTTTTGCTCTACGAAATGTGAGGCAAGGTCATGATAAAGTAAGTTTGGCATTTTTTGTAGAGAACATATGAAATAACTGCAGAGAGTAGAGTTTTTTCCCCTTTAGCTATCCTAAACTGAAGACTTTTACATTTCAAAAAATAATAGCTTCCCATAATTATTATGGTCTTGAAAATGGTGCATGAAGAGGAGGGAATTGAAGAGAACATTAGGGACAACCTTAGATGTGTAGTCTCCTTTGCAAAGCCAGGTAATACCAGAATTCTTGAACTCCAGTGTAGTTGCTTCTGTCTTATTTTACCTTTATTCACTTCTTTTGTAATTTTGCTGCAAAAAAAAAGTATACATGGGTGCAAAATGTGTGTGTGAGCGCATACGCACACAGACACACACACACACACACACACACACACACACAATGTAGGACCACTCCAAATGAGTAAGAGAACTTCCAATATACTAGTGATTTTTTTGCAGGCAGTTATGCCTCACCAACAGGAACAATAATAAGGGTAATGGTATATTGAATACCTTAACTCTTGGATTCTTTATTATTAAAATGATCTTTGGGTGCTACAATTTTTCATGGCCATGTTTCTCTGCTTTTTCAATCCATACAGTCACTTTCAAAAACAGGACAGCATGTTGTACTTGGTAATATCCCATTGGTGCCCAGAGTTGTTTCGTCAACTGTTCACTATTGGCCTCTCTCATGGATATTTTTGGCCTAAAAATAATGAACAGGTGGTGTGGAGGTAAGAAGCCATGTGGGTGTTAATGTGGCAATGCTTTCTGTAGAACAAGAGGAAGCATTTTCAGAATTTCAGGCTGCCAATATACTTAGTTGGCACCTGCAGTCTAAACTGGAACACCATTTTGAGAGCAGGACTGTTGCCATCATAACAGATGGTTATGAGTATTGACAGCCAAGTGATCATGTATGTACATCAGTTGTGGGTGTTGAAAGCAAGCTGCTCATTTAAGAAGGTCAAACAGCAGTCTGTCCAGAGCTTCCACAAATAATATTAAGAGGGTTATTTGTCTAATTCTCATATTCTATTAATTATCTTCTTACTTATTCACTTATACCATTGCTTAAATAGCTCAGGCTAGAATTTTATATTGCAATCAACAGAACTCAGTGGGATAGCAGTCTGGAATCTGGAATAAGTAAAACAATTAACTTTGATAGCCAAAAAAACAAAAAGGCTTAAATGTCACATAAAATGAGAGGGAGTTGTGGTAAATTACATGTGGTATATTCTTTTAAATAGGATGCTTGGTCTGGTAAATTTATTCTCAAACAACTCTCAAGGTTCCACTAAACTGGCTTGGCTTATTATTTATTAATTTTGGAAAATCAGAATATTCTAGATCTTGTAAAAAGTCAATTGAGCATTTTTAAAAAGATCTTATTGATTTATTCATGAGAGACATGACAGAGAGAGAGAGAGGTGAGACATAGGCAGAGAGAGAAGCAAACTCCATGCAGGGAGCCCGATGTGGGATTTGATCCCAGGACTGCAGGATCATGCCCTGAGCTGAAGGCAGATGCTTAACTGCTGAGCTACCCAGGAATCCCTTGAGCATTGTTTCAACCGGCTTTTTCCCCTCAATAAGCTAAATTCAAATACTACCAATCTCCAATGATGTATATTAGGTCATCCAATTTTGAATGGATTATCAAAAATATTACAAGACATACAAAAATATATGCCCTTCAATAACTTACATTCAAGTTTTTTTAAAAAAAACTGATACTATTTTTATAAAAGAATTAATGAAAGCATAGTTGTATGTGTGGCAGACAGTCTGTAAGATGCTTTCCCCTTCGATTATCCCTAAATTTTTCTATCCAGAATCTTGTTCCACTTCCTCTCTTTGAGTACTCACAGTACCTGTTTCTTTTTCTAACCAATAGACAATGACAAAGATGATGTCATGTTTGCTTCAACAGGGCATTACATAATTTGTAACTTGCTGGTGGACTTGCTTTATTGCCTTTTTGTTTTTCATGCTTTGAGGAAGCAAATGGTCATGGTTGAGAGGTCCATGTGATTAGGAATTGAAGGTTACCTCTGTCCAACAGCCAGCTAGAAAGTGAGGGGGACCTCTAGCTGATAGCTAGCAAAATAATTACTCTTGCACTCCAGAAGGCTGTAAGGGACTGAGACTTGCCGGTAACTGTGGTAGATTGGAAGCTGATCTTTCTTCAGACTAGCCTAAGGAGAACTCCCAGCTCTGGTTGCTACTTTTTTTTTTTTTTTTAAAGATTTTATTTATTTATTCATGAGAGACACAGTGAGGGAGGCAGAGACATAGGCAGAGGGAGAAGCAGGCTCCTTATAGGGAGCCTGTTGCAGGACTCAATCCCAGGACCCTAGGATCAAGACCTGAGAGAAAGGTAGATAGATGCTCGACCACTTAGTCACCCTGGTGCCCCTCTGGCTGATACTTTGCAGACATGGGAGAGACTGAAGCAAAGTACCAAATAACTCATGCCTGGATTCCTGACTGTTGGAATCTGAAATGACAAATGTGTGTTGAGTTAAATCACTAAATTTGTGATAATTCATTATGCAGAAATTTGCAACTAATACAATATTTATAAATAAATCAGTGACTTTTTAGGTTATGAAGGTACTGTATGGACTGGAAATGGCCAAGAGAATCACAGAGAGGAGATTGTCTTTCAAATAGTAGGAGTAGGAGGTGTCTGACCCTAGAAGACAGAAGAAAGTAGGATCCATAAAGAAAATATTATGAATGTTAGGGAGAATGCTGATATGGAGATAAAAATGAAAATTCCTGCGGCAAATAACTCCACGCTTTTGTCAATTTTCTTATGTCTAAATTGTTATCCATTTTAGTTATTAATATGTAGTAGATTCTCAATAATTTTATAAGTAATTGCAAAATAATGGAAAATTGGAAGAATGTATGAGGTTTTGATAGAAAATAATACTTATCTGCTGACTCAAGAACAATAATCTCAATGTGAGGTTATTTAGTGAATAATTGGTTAAATAAGATTGACTATTTTGTGGTAATAATTATGATGAGAATAACTGACATTTACTTCCTATTTTCTATGGGTAAACAATAAGCACATGTTTTGTGTGATTATTATGTTTGCAACAGTCCTATGAGAGCCACTATTATTGCAATATAGCTCTCAGTATGGTAAGGCTTAGACGTGTTAATTGTACAAGAGATCTCACTTTTGTAAGAAGATGGACTAGGGCTTAAACTCAGGGTTATCTGATTTCAAATACAATATTCTTGACCACTACAAAAAACTAAGCAAATGAGGAAAGAATACAAAGCTATTAATATGGTTTTGATTTAGTGAAAATAAAAAGAATAAAAACTTGTTTTTGTTCATTTTTATGTAAAGAATAAAACATGTTTTATAACATGTTATAAGCATAGCTCTGTCACGTATAGAATAATTAAAAGATAATATTATCTCTAAAATGAGAATTTTTTATCAAATAGCCTAATTTTTCCACTGTAAAATTCTATAATTCTAGAGTATATGAAGCCTATTTTGATTTATGAGTTAGGAATTCATATATATATATATATATATATACACACATGAAGTGTATATAAATATATATTTCAAAATATTGAATTATATGTTATACTGGAAGTTACATCACTTTATATCCCACTGCACTATTTCATTTGACAATCTGAAGGGCTTTTTAAAATAATTTGTTTTGAGTACAGTAGAAATAAAAGATTTTATGTTCTAGGAGAGTAAGGACGAATGACAGCGAATGTTTCTTAAAAGGAGATGGGAAGGATAAATTATAGTGCAGGTAGAAGTATTGTACTTTAATCAGAGGGACACATGATTTGTTTCAGAGGCAAGAGAGGGGAGCTGAAATCATCAATATAAGTATGAGATTTTTGGGAAATTACTACATTATGGATTTTATTAGGTCTTTTATATATGAAGTCCATAAGTGTATAGGGAGGAAAGGAAAGAAAAAAAATCTAGTTTGAAAAGACTTGAAATCATTATGAGCAGTGGACAAAGAACAAAGTTTCTCGAGGATAATAAAAAAATAAAGTGTGATTAAGAACTAGTTGTTATTAGTGTCTACAAATGTATAGCATAGTAGTGACTATTTTTTTTTTCCATCAGCGATTGATTGTATAAAGGCAGATTGAGAGAAATTAGTGTTTTTAAACATTAATAGGTATTTCTTGGAAAGTTCAAAATGAAAGAAGGACAAGGAAATTAAAATAACAAAAAATGAATTTCAATTGTGTATAAAGGTAGCCTGTGATGATAAAAGGCTATGGTTAGACATTAAGATGTTTAGCACAGTAATTTCAAGGTTGTTTTAGATCTACATGATCCAGCATGTTACTATAGGATGAATGACAAAAATGTAGGAGAGAAAATTATTTCTAGGATATAATAATTTTTATCAAGTAGGCATCCTGATGCCTTTGTTTTGTGTCCTTATAGATATGTCCACAATATGATCTATAGAATCTCAGGTATGAAGATAGTAGATGAATAAAGATAATATCCATAAAAAAGAATGATTACACCATAAAGAACTGTAAGAAGAATTATTTCAAGATGGCACAGTCATCAAAGAATGGTGAATTTTGCAAAAGGATGGAGAAGAAATAGTTTGGGAATAAGAAACAGAGTGATCCTATATTCCCAACATGAGATATATGAAACATGAGAGAATAAAAGGTCTCCATTTGTGTGGACTGAAAAGGAAGCAGTGTGCTTGGTTAAGAAATAAAGTTAAAAGAAACCTTCAGACAAGAAAAGTTAAGAGCATAGCTGAAGATATTGACATTGGAGCAGCAGTGTGAGAGGAGTGTGCGAATGAAGAATAAACTCCTTCAGGGAAATGGAAAGTTAGTGGATTACCAGAGAGATAAGGATAAACTATAGGACTAATGCTCCGAGAAACTTATATGTTGACCATTGACTAAGAATAATAGTGATAAGTGGTACAGTTGATTTAGACTTGATGTTTTCTTGCAAAACAGAGAGAGCCTTTAGGTCTAATAAAATACAGCAGAAGCCTGGAAGAGACAGTCTAGAAGTTATGATATGAAGCAGGGTATTACTTTTCCTGATTTAGTACAGTGGAGACTGTCACCAAGAGTCAAATGTCTTGTGAGTGTGAGAAGACAGTGGATCCATTTGGCCATTACTCAGCTCATTCTTGTTGGGGCAGTATTCTGCTAGGTTGGATATACTGGTTCACCTGATTTGCCATTTATCAAGGTACTAGTTTATCTGCAAAAGATGTTGCAATGATTAGAAAATATTTGTTTTGTAAAATAATAACAACAACAACAATAACAATAATAACCACGTCAAAGAATTAGAGAGAATTGAAAAAAATGTATTGAAAAATTCTAAGGCAAAAAAATTCTAAGGCTGAGAGAAGATTTATATATCATATGGTTCTATTCCTGGAGATGTTTTGCAAATTTGGTTCCAATAGCGCCCCCCCCACACCAAGGAGTCATAATCAATTAAAGGATATAAGGAAAGTAGAAAGAAAACAAACATTAAGCCCCAAAAAACAAAACTCTTTTTTATGGAAAACATATTTCTTCATATTGAGAATTGAGAAAAATTATTTAGGGTTACTATCATGAATAAAAGCTTAGAGGTTATTAACACTTTCTGGGGAACACAATTTAGTCTACTTCTAGTTTCTTCTATAAGCCAATGAAATGTGGAAAGAGAATTCACAAGTGCACAAGAAAAAATAAACTCTTTCTAAAGGAAGCTGATTTAAACGTAGGAAAATATCCTCCAATTTATTCCTGCAAATGACAGGAAATGTTTTGAAGTTTTACAAGATAATATATAATATGCCTCTTTTTTCTTTTCATGCATCAGCTTGTTCATCAGTAAAAATGGAATTACAAATAATACTTCATGAGATTATTGTAAGAATTAAACAAGATTTTAAAAACTAGCTTAGCAGGTTGGTCATTTTCACTATTATTAGACATTCTCTCTTCCCATTAAGCATTTGTCAAAGAATTCATAACTGCAAAATATTCCATCATATGGCTATAGGTTAATTTCACATATTAATACTACATGCTAATTGACTTTCTCAATTCAGAATTGACTTTTTTAATGTTCTTCATTCTAATCTGCCAGCAGTACCCTATAATCCTTTAAAAATAATCCTTTTTAAAACTTTATTGAAGAATAACTGACAAATATAATTGTACATATTTCAAGTACACAAAATGATAATTTGATGTATATGTGGTATATATTCATTTATATATACAAATTGTAAAATGATTACCAAGATCAATACATTTAACACCTATATCATTTAATATGCCTAATGCTAATAATTTTAAAACTATTAAAATATTATTTAACATCAGCTGAGCTAGTGATATAGTTGATATATATATTTCTCTGTTTATTATAAATATATATACATATGGAATATAAAATTTATAAGGTTCAGGTAAATGGATAGATTTTATGTTCTTTAGTAAATTCTTTATATATACTTTATTAATTAATTAGGTATTTGATAAACTGGTATTTGGAATATCTAGAAGTTCAAGGTAGTTTTACATGGCAGGATGAAATTCTACTGAATAGCAAACAACATTTCTACCATGTAAGAAATTGGAGGGTGGATATTTTATAATGTCTGTTAATGGCAGTTATACATGATTTAGTAATCAGTGAGGCACAGACAAGTGTTAAGTTCTTAAAGAAAAATAAAATAAGACCCTAACAAAAAGACTTCTTAAATTTATCAAGGCAGAATGCAAATATCCTAAGCATAAGGCCTGAGTTTCCTCAGGAAACCAATCTGAGTGTATTTGTTCCAATAATACAATTAATGAGTAGTCATAGCCCTGAAACTCTATCATGGACATTGTATGTAATTATTTTAAATTTGGAAAACATTCAAGCATTGACATAGTTGTTTTCTTAAAATCAAATAAATCCTTATAGTGGTCTCATTAAAACAATATGATAATGTTGAAACCTTCAAGAGGAGAGTTGTAAATTGGTTACTCAAATAACTATTGTATTGGATTCCTGAAGATATGCCATAGAATTCTGGAAAACACTCAGCAAAGAGGATGGTTTTGTTTTTTGAATAATTAATGATAATCCTTGTTCTCAGACACTAATTAAGAGAGCAAGAACAACTTACTCTATTGGTTTGTTGAGGCCACTCTGTCACAGTGTAGGACATATCACCATATAATTGGAATAAAGGCAACTACCAAGTTTCCAATTTTAATAGTAGGTGTTTGAATTTGGCATTTCAAAAATTAGAATTACTGTGAAGTAATTTTTACCATTTATGTTGAAGAGTTACAAGGTAAAAATCTGAAGTGTATTCTTGTCCATTGTTAGTGAAAAATTTGTCTGATTTTTAGAGAGACTGCATTTTATATGATAATTGGAGGTTGGCAATTCTGAGCAGAGACAGAATCAGACTATAAGACTATTACAGTGAGTCATTCAACACTGAGATGAAGTGGCCTGAGCAGATGTGATAGAATTGGCATAGAGAACAGTGAATGAGGCTGAGGTATATATCAAATAGACACAGAACAGACACTTGTAACCTACTGATATCAGAAATTCTGGTTTAGGAGAACTACATGGTACCAGATTATAGCCCTGAATTTTAGTACACATACACACATTTACTGTTATTAGCAATGACATTCACTGCGCGCATCTGAGTGTGTATACAGGAGATAAGCTTTCAACCACTGTTTGACTGAATTTGAAACTCTGTTTCACTGAATTTGAAACGTCCTAAGGTATCTTTCAAATGAAGAGCTGTATGTATCAATAGTCTTCAGTTTTGGGGGAAAAAAAAAAAAGTGCTTCCTTGAGCAGGAAATGGACATACCTTTGGCACTTAGGATGCTCACACTATCAGTCTCTGGCTGCTTTCCATGCAGAACAGTGTTTTGTTTTTGTTTTTGTGTCTTTCACTCTCTTCAGATTCACAGGACGCTTTAGCTGGTTCCTGTGAGATTCCTGCCCACACTTAACTGAGAATAGATTTTGCACAACTACTCCTCTTGGAGCTACTTATTTCTTGAGAAATCCTAGGTCAGCAATGTCGGCAATATTTCCTAGATGAATGGGAAACATTTTTATGGATTTACAGTTTAGCTGCCCAAATACTACAGTAATTAAGAGACAATGAAGCAGAGTATACCACAGAGTCAATGATACATATTTATGGAAAGAAACTTTCTACATAAAGATAAGAGATGATTTATCAGTGAGTACTAATGTTGTCATACAGATTTGTTGAGCCATAATACATATAGCAAAGTTTGCAGAAATGCAGAATGATATTAATATTTTTAATTTCCTAATTAGGTTTAAACATTAAATGACTTGCCAAATCTAGACCACATTACTTTGTCTTTGTTTCACTTCTAATCTTTTTTAATATATAACACTTCAAGAATTAATGCTAATATTAGCCTTAAAATTAATTCCTGTACTATTTTGTGTCCAAATGGTCCAATTGAGAGTTTCATGATTTCCTCACAGAGACTAAAACACTCAGAAATCATTAAATATCTTTTTGTCCATTGCAGAATGGACTCTATTTTTCCATTTACCTTGATAATTTCTTTCTTTCAATGACATGCCATGATGAAGCAGAATATTTATTTCTCATAGATTTCTCTATTTCTAATTTTTTGGCAGAATTAATCTTTATCCATCTCTAATTATTATGAGGGACCAGAAGTCCCACTTCAGAGGGCAGAATAGATCATGATGTTGTAAAGGTAAGCAAGCTAGTAAGTGATAATAGTTACCAAAGTAGACATTCAACAGGCATAAGCAGTAGAGATGTGTCTTTGCAATAGATAATCAAGTCCACATGATGTGCAGGAAAAATATCTGCTTCACAGGATTTAGAATGTTCATATGATAAACCTTGACAGAAATAGAGCTTAATTTCAAATTATGGTAATATTTCAAACATTAATGACATCACAAATACATAAATGTATAGAGTACTTCTGATTGAAAACCATAAAGAAAAGATGAAGAGAGGGGCACCTGGTTGGCTCAGTCATTGAGCATTGGTCTTTAACTCGAGTCATGATCTCACAGTCCTGAGATAGAGTTCTGCACCAGGCTCCCGGCAGGGAACATGCTTCCCCCTCCACCTATGTCTCTGCCTCTCTCTGTGTCTCTCATAAATAAATCAATAAAATCTTAAAAAAAAAAAAGAAATGATGAATAGAGTGGACATCTATTCTTTTATTTATGAAGGATATTAAAACAAAGATAAAATCAAAATAAAGATCATACTTATTTGCATATCAGTGACATATATTCACTTGTTTACAAATTAATTATGATAACACAATATATTTTAACATTTACAGATATTTAAAAATGCATAAAAATTATGAGACAATTCAATAGAACTTAAAAAAAAAAAAAGCAGTGAGGGTATTATGTAGATAACCAGCATA
Source organism: Vulpes lagopus (assembly GCF_018345385.1). Classification (NCBI taxonomy): domain Eukaryota; kingdom Metazoa; phylum Chordata; class Mammalia; order Carnivora; family Canidae; genus Vulpes; species Vulpes lagopus. Next base: position 20,595,620 of record NC_054843.1, on the reverse strand, counting down.
AAATCCCTGAGGGACTAGAGATTGCTGTAACCAGCAATATACACAATTTACTCCAGCCCTGCTGAATCTGTACCTTTAATTGCAGAGATAAGGTGTCTACATATTTAACAATTGCCAGAGACTTATATACCTGACATTACTTGAACAACTATTGGGTTAAGCATTTAAAAATGATCAAATTGAAAAATATTGTACAAAAAATTTAAGAAAATACTACATATCACAATAAAGTAAAGAAATGACAAGTAATGTAACAGCAATAAAATTATATTCCCCATTAAATTGTAAAGGTTAAATATGTAGTAATATGTAGTATGGCTAGGGGTTTCTAAAAGTCAGGTGCTCTAAAGTGAATAGTGCAATTTTAACTTTAACTTTTAACTTTAACTGATACCAACTTTCTAGAATCCATTTTAATTTATGCACAAATATTAAGTGTTAGGTCATACTGAAAACAGCATTACTTCTGGGCATTTATCACAATAGAAAGATCAATATTTTCTGAAAAACCTGTTTATTTTAGAGAGAGCACATGCAAGTGGGGTGAGGGGCAGAGGGAAAGAATTAGAGAGATAGAGAATGTCAAACAGACTCTTTAAGACCTGAAATCATGACCTGACCCAAAATCAAGTGTTGGTTGCTTAACTGACAGACCTACCCAGGTGCCCCTAAAGATCAATATTTTTAAAAATTAAGTATAGGTAATTCATTTAATTATTCAGTTTAACAATGAAAGGTAAAACTTTCAGAGCACCTGGGTGGCTCCACCGGTTAAGCATCTGACTTGATTTTCTCTCTGGTCGTGAACTCAGGGTTGTGAGATCAAGTCCAAAGTTGGGCTCCATGCGGGGCATGGGATCTGCTGAAGTAAGATTCTCTGTCTCCCTCTCTCTTTGCCTCTACTCCACTCTCTCTTTTCTCAAAAACAAAAAAAGTTATAACTTTCAAAGTGTCCAGCAATAGAAAATTATTTCAATACTTTATGGTACATTCATTTGACTAAACATTATTTGGCTGTAACATTTTGTTTCGAAAAATATCTAATCATAAAATTAAGTAAATGAAAAAAGGAAATGGTATCCATAACATTTATAGATATAAATAATTTTAAACCCATATGGACAAAAATACTTTCTAGTTAGAAAATATGTCTTGGAAATCATTAGGAAAATAATTTTTCCTAAGTTTTTATTTAAATTCCAATTAGGCAATATACAATGCAATATTAATTTCAGATGTGCAATATAGGGATTCCACAGTCCCATACAGCAAGCATAGTTCATCACAAGTGCACTCTTTAATCTCCGTCACCTATTTAACCCATCACTCTACCCACCTTCCCTCTGGTAACCATCAGTTTGTGTGAGATTCTCTTGGTTTGTCTCTCTCTCCTTTTTTCCCTTTGCTTATTTCCCTTTTTTCCCTTAATTTCCTCATGTGAGTGAAATCATATGGTATTTATTTTTCTCTGACTTATTTCACTTAACATAATACTTTCTAGTTCTGTCCACAACATTGCAAATGTCAAGATTTCATTCTTTTTATGACTAATATTCCATTCTCTCTCTCTCCATACATATATATATATATATGTATATATATATAGATATATAATGATTTATCTATTCATTCATCAGTTAATGACACACAAACTCAGGAAGAAAATTATTTTACAAACACTAGCTCTCTTTACATATTTATAAGACTTGTGGGAAAAGCTTATCAATTGCTGAAGACTGAAGTATCAATTGAGCTCATTATTTTAAACTCATTTAGTTCATCATAACCAGAAGAAGTATAGTTACTATGATAATGTCAGTGATGCAAGTATAGTTATAAAGTTAGAATACCCTAGAGGATGAACAATCCAATTGCCAAGTGGGTTTATGAGTCATTTTATTCATGGTTATTTTATATTTAATCACTATAATACAATGCCTCAGTGCAGTTTTAGAAAACAGAAAGATAATCAGTGGGATTGAAGATGGTTCCTAAGAAACTCTGCTTATAAATTTGGAATATAAATTCTATAAAGAGAGAACATAAAGTTTATTTATCACTTATTTCAAATCAGCATTTTTTAAAGTTTATGCTAGGTAAGTTAACCAATTTTCTATTTTCTATGATTATAAAATTATTTCAGGTGCTCCTGGGTGGCTCAGTTGGTTAAGCATCTTACCTTCAGCTCAGGTCATGATCCCGGGTCCTGGGATAGAGCCCTGAGTCAGGCTCCCTGCTTAGCAAGGAGTCTGCTTCTCTCTCTCCCTCAGCCCCTCTGCCCTACTTGTGCTGTCTCTCTCTCTCTCTCTCTCTCTCTCTCTCTCTGTGTCATATAGATAATAAATAAAATCTTAAACAAAATTTCTAAAAGTATTTTCTAGAAAAAAAATGATTCCCAGATTAATCTAATAATGTAATAGAATATATTTTTACAGTGGCATATTTAAATTGACCTTTGTAAAAGTAAAACATTTTAATAGTTTGCGATTTTTCCTTACCATGGAACACAGATGAGACTTATGTATGTTTTCCAAATAACCTAAGACTCTAACTGGAATTTTATTATGCAGATAAACTTGAAACATCATATTCTTTATGCTTTTCCTCCTTCTTTTCATTCTTCTACTGTTACTATTGTGCTAAATATTTTACGTAAGTATTTTGTCTATATTTGCATATATTAACCCATTTAATCCTCACAACCCCACAATGTACACAGTGCTATTTAGAAGGTGAGAGTGACTTATTGAAGATCACACTTAATTATCATCAGAACAGCAGAGAATTGACCCCAGGTAGTTTGATCTAACCACCATATTTTACTTTAAATGCTTTGAAAAATTAAAGACAACAGTTACAGTAAATCTTTGTCATTAACACTACAAAAAATAAAACTTTATATGTACTCAAAGTGAAAATATGGTAGGAACAAGGTTCACTGTACTTTTTTTTTTTTTTTTAAGTGAGGGAATTCATATGTAAGACACAAAACTCTAAAACTCCTAGAAGACAACATAGGAGAAAATGTAGATAGACTTGGGTATGGTGATGACTTTAGATACAATACCAAAGGCATTATCTTTGGTAGAATGATAAGCCAGGCTTTTTTCAAAACTTCTACTCTGAGAGAACATTAAGAGAATGGAAAGGCAAGCCACAGAAAGGAAAAAATATCTACAAAGACTCATCTGATAAACAATTGTCACCCAAATTATGCAAAGAACACTTAAAACTCAACAATAAGGATACAAAAATGTCTGATTCTGCTTTTTTGTTATTTATTTATTTGTTTTCTTTTTAATTTAAAGAGCAGAGAGAGACAGTGATAGAGACATTATGGGGACCGAGAGACAGAGTATCAGAAACAAAATGTTATTCATGGATCTGAACACTGAGAGAAGTTGTTAATTTACTCTATTTTACATGTCTGAGAGTAATATTATAAAACTTAAAAATGCCTTAATTAGTTGAATTTTAAACTGTCATGAAATGAACAGGAATGCTTTCCCCTGCTACTAAAAGGGTAAATACAAAATGCAAAAAAAAAAAAAAGAAAGAAAAGAAATTCCTCTATTGAAAATGAAGGAAAAGACTTGCCCCGTTCCTTTTTCCTAGAGCATTTACTTTAGAAAACCCATTATTGTAAACTATTTCTCTGCTTCTTTGAAATGTATAAAATATTTCTTCAAAGCTAGATAATACTATTGTTAACCTATAGTCCAATAATGTCTTGCTCAAGAACCTGGTATTGCATCTCTGAAATGTAATCATCAAGGAAGATAGAGTCTCTATTTCTCAGTTTCTGTAGGAGGTTAGGAGTCTAAATTCTTCAGAGCTTGCTCTAATTTAAAAAGCGCTTCCTGGGATCCCTGGGTGGCACAGCGGTTTGGCGCCTGCCTTTGGCCCAGGGCGTGATTCTGGAGACCCGGGATCGAATCCCACGTCGGGCTCCTGGTGCATGGAGCCTGCTTCTCCCTCCACTTGTGACTCTGCCTCTCTCTCTCTCTCTGTGACTATCATAAATAAATAAATAAATATATTTTTTTAAATAAAAATAAAGAGTGCTTCCTGGGCAGCCCGGGTGGCCCAGCGGTTTAGCACCGCCTTTAGCCCAGGGCCTGATCCTGGAGATCCGGGATGGAGTCCCACGTCAGGCTCCCTGCATGGAGCCTGATTCTCCCTCTGCTTCACTCTGTCTCTCTATTTCTGTGTCTCTCATGAATAAATAAATAAAATCTTTTTTTATAAAAAGTACTTCCTGTCAAAAAGTTATGAAAGATTCCCCACCTCCCTGGCTAAAACCAATGAGCTAGCACAAGTAGTCACCCCAAATACCAAGTGAGTTTTAGAATGAACTCTGTGTCACAAGTGTCATTAGAGCCTCTACTTGAGAGCTTGTTGTTGACCTTGTCAGCATGTGTGTAATGAGTTGTATCTACAAGGCTTTGTAAAAAGAGTGAGATTTTTATCTCCCTTTGTAATCTGTTAGCAGGTTGCCTATGATGCACATTGCATTCTGGTTTAATGCTTAGTCAATAATAAAACTGATTTATTTCTTTTCTACCTTTGTGAAGAGGCTTTATGGATTGGGAGGAGATTCTCATTTTAATTATATTTTCTACAACATTTCCAATTCTTAATTAGTCTCAGCTATTTGTCTTGTGACATATTAATGATGAGTTAGGGTTTTTGTTTTGCTTTATTTTAATATCCTCAATCTGTTCTTTATGGAAAATTCCAAAGTCTCAAAAATTTCCAAAATATGAGTTGTAAGCTTTGAACTATCAGAATTTGTATATGATCATCTTAAGTTGCTTTCATTTTTATTTTTATTTTTTTAGTGTATTGGTTCATGACATAATAAGACAATAACCTGAGGGATAAAATGAGGTATCTTTGTAGTAAAAGTGCAATAATTTGCAGAACTTAAAAAAACACATGTTTTTCTTTTTCTTAATAGCTGCATAATTGTGACTCATTCTAATATATTTCTCTGGATTTACTTTTATTTTTTGTGCCATTGCTAATAATCAGTGTATACAATTAACGGAGACAGCACTTATAACGTCCTTCTAAAAGATGAAGTGAAATAACTGGAGACATGACTTTACCATAATTTGTCACTTTTCATTATGTTGGAGATAATATTACAGATGTCTAAAATGAATATTCACAGACAAAGAACTTGGAACCTTAGTGGCAATAACAAATAGAGTTCTTAAAACAGAAAAAGATTGAAGTCACAAAATTCTGAATATTAATTAAATGTGAAGGCTAAAATAATTTTGTTATGATCATAGACTTAAGATATGGCAATTGCATAATCAGAACTGCATGGATAAAAAACAACAATACTCCTCAATTATACAATTCATGGTTCTGACTCTTACCCATAACAATTTATAAATATGTGCAAATGACTAATTTCATTTCTAACATGAATGAAATGTATGTTATGAGGAGAAGGCACATATTTAATAGTTAGAATGATAATGTTACTAGAAACAATCCCACTCTTTCCTCTCTAGTGAATAACTGGATATTGTAGGAAAGACATGGTCTATGTTGACTCTCCCCTTCCAATCACTTCCCTTATCTTTAAATGACTTATGCAAATAAATTATTTAGATTCAAGAAGAGAGTTTTATTTTATTTTTAAATTTTATTTATTAATGATAGTCACACACACACACACACACACAGAGAGAGAGAGAGAGAGAGGCAGAGACACAGGCAGAGGGAGAAGCAGGCTCCATGCACCGGGAGCCTGATGTGGGATTCGATCCGGGGTCTCCAGGATCGCACCCTGGGCCAAAGGCAGGCGCCAAACCGCTGCGCCACCCAGGGATCCCCTCCCCACAACTTTTGAAATATGTTTTATATATTGCTGAGATAGGAAAACTTGGCTGTATAAAAATATTTTTTTTGTATAAAAATGTTTTAAAGAAGATTTATTCACTAAACGTATTTATCACTCAAGACATAGTTCCTATTGATGTCTTTATTTTGTTTCTCACTGATGTTCACAAACAAATCAATGTTAATTGCTTTTTGATGAAACTAAACATGTCAGGAATGAGTCTCTAAATTTGAGTTTGTGAAGTTTTACAATATGGTGAGTAAAATAATCTTCTTATAAAATAATGAACTGATCAAAGAGGTAGTAAACCTAATAATAGCAATGATTAAATCCATTAAATTTCCCAAGACACTATAAAAAATGACACTCAAGAAAAGTAGGAAATATTTAATTACACATTATACTTTTCAGAAACAAATGACTGAATGAGACAGCTTGGGATTAATAAAATCATTTTATTATTTATAACCATAGTTTTTGCTGATTGAAACCGAAACTCAAAAAATGAGTGGCTTAAACATATTTGTTCTCTCACTAAGGATTCTATATACAGAGATTAGAGACCATTATGAAAGTTACATTTTACAAGGTTGGCCATGGACTCACACTCCTGCAATGGTTTTGCTCTGTCCCTACCACACTTTCCTCATCTTCCCAAAGTTGTCTTATTTGTATATTCCATGTAGCAAATTAGAGGAAGAGAGGGAAGCCATTCTTCCTTGAGTAAAATACCAGCAGGTGAAGCACAGTACTTTCTCTTCTATACCACTAGCCACGTCCTAATCATATTGCCACATCTAGCATTTAATGCAAAGATAATATGGAACAGAATTTTATTTTTCTAGACAATAATATGGGCTGTGCCTCCCAACTCCAAACTTAAATAAAAACACAATACAAAAGAAAATACAACAAAAAACAAACCACCAAGAAAATCTTCCCCGAATAGGCCTCTTAATACCAAAAGGAAAAGGTGGAAAAACTGAAATTAAGGGAAAGCTAGCAATCTCAGGGATGTAAAGAAGTAGAGAAAATACTAAAACAAATTACTTATAATTTATATGAAAATTCAACAAAATTATTTTAGTACAGTGTAGTGGTTTACACTATTTAAATATATAATCTTCTTTCAATCAAAAATACCAAAAACAATCCTAAGTTACAAAGAAATACCAAATTACAAATATTCTGAAATGTCTTATAATGATAAATGCAACATGTGCTTCCGAGGGCCAGAAGGTATTAGGAGATTTTAGACATAATAAAGGTGAAAACTTCAGCTAATATTGTTCAAGATGACATAATGATGCATTATGATTCTCAAAGTGATGACAATTTTCTCTAAACTGATAACTAAGAAAAATGACTAAGAAGAGAGTGAAATTGAACTTCATTATATGAAATATTTCAAAATATAGAATTAGGTGTTTTAGTTTAAGTATTATAAAATTATCAAAATAAAAGGACAAGTAAAATTTTATATAATTCATTTATAAATCAATCAGCTTTGTAATAAATAATAGAAGAATCAGCTTTGTATAATTTTCATCTTGTCTCTTGATGAAGTATAGTAATAAACGTGCACACATGCACAATCTGGTTTGTTACCATAGCATAGGGGAAGAACACTTTGTAATAGTCATGCTGAGTTCTAAATTGCTATATCAAGATTATTGCCACAACAAGGTCACTTTCCCTCTAGTGCTTGCCTGGGAAAGCAAAGGTAATTTTTAGGGCGAAATGTTATGTGTTTTGATATGAAGTAGATAACAAGGTTTTATACATTTTTCAAAACTTATCGAAGTTAACAATGAAAATCTATCCATTCTACTTACATAACTTAAAACTTAATACAGTAATTAATTTCAAGGGGGGGATGTTTTATAAGTAAAACTTATTTGCTATCTCATTATACAGATTTAATTTAACTGTATTTTAAAACCCGAGACACTTTTCTCGTAAGTAATATTATGTGAAAAATAAGGCAATATTAAATTTTATGAAAGATTTAAAACAAAATACCCAGAAAAATTCCTCAATGATATGTAAACTATTTCGTTAAAATATTATAAAATAATTTGAATTTTATTTATAAAAACAATAAACATATTACAAAAATCTTCTTAATATAATAAAGCATTATTATACAACAAAAAGCTTTCTTGTTGTAACAAAAGTATTAATATAACAACAAAACTGTCTCTAATATAAAGCCAGAAGTGAACAAGTCGCTTAAGTTTTCTGGCATTGCTAATCAACAAACATTTCACGTGATACTCATTTTTCAAGCAAGTTCTGATATGACTCAAAGATCTCATAGTACCAAAGCTACAATATTTGAAGAGATATATTTGGAAAGTGGTGTCATAATGTGGGAAAAATTTTAAAAGGATATTCTATCTTAAAATTTTCCTAAGAAAATAAAAATATCAGATAATAGATTTATTTAATAAAGCTAATAAAATTTTACCAGGCATGATAGTCTAAAGAATTACAATGTAATGAGATTTTCATTTAATGGTTATTTATAATTTTTATGTTGTTTATTGAGTTACTAATTCTTTAAAATGTTTAAAACTAGTCTTACTTGGCTTTAATATTTATTATGGAATGTAATAAATACAATATTTTATAAACTGGAACCTTATTAAATTCTGGTCTCTAGACTTCATTTTATGGGCTTACCATTGTAGGTAAAGATAAATATAATGAGGTCCTTAGGTAATTTCTGGAGCTAATCCTCTCTGGAGAGCCTCAGGATAAATTAACCTTATACAGAAATATTCTCCATATTATATTGCATGTTAACACTTTGGTGTTTTACTACCCACAGAAAACACATTATACAAGAATAAAACATCAGTATTTTAGACCACTAATACCCTTATAGTTTACGTAGGCCAACATTTTTCAGAGTTCACTGGTCACTCTGCACAGGAACATAGGTGAAAACTCACACCAAAAAAATATACTGTTAAGTACCACATATTTAATTTGTGTATTCAAAATTCAAGATCTCCATTTTAAGGACCTGTCTACTAAGAATCAGAAAATGTTCCAGTTGCCATTAACAGAGCAAAAATCACAAACATACTTCCTATTTTCATAAGTATTTCATGCTTGCAAGAAGAAACGGAGAAATTTTTTTAAAATGAACAATAAGTGTGCAATATGTTGGATGTACAAGTGTGAGAAGAAAAATCAAGATGGTAAAAAATGTAGGGAATAATAGAGATATTATTTGTGAAAATGTGTTTGATTAAACTAAGAATGTAGGCATGCAGATATATCTGGCTTATAATAAAAATGTATTCTCACACTCAAGGATCTGCAGGTTTCTTGAGGTTCAGCTAATCTAGTTTGGGCTTGACTGAGTAGTTCTCATTCAGGCTGAAAGCCGACTGGATATGGCTCTGTCTGTAAAATGGGTCTAGGATGGCTCCATTAATTCTTCTTCTTTGGACTAGGCATGTTCCCCTCGCGGCAAATGAGAGATGGATCACCAGACTACAGAAGCATGTTTTAGCATGTTTTAGCATGTTTTAGGCCTCTCTTCATGTCAAATATATTCACATTCCCTGACCAAAGCATGTCACATAAGCAAATCTAATTTTAATATGGACAAAAAGTATAGTTAAGCCACATTGAGAGAGTTCTGTAAAACAACATGGGAAAGAGTATGGGCTTATTAACCTAATTAACCTATTACACATAGAAAAGTTACCCTTCAGTGGTTGAGAACATACAGGGTCTTTTTTACCATGGTAAAGGTTTCATATTTCATTCTGAGTGAGATATGAAGCTCTGATAGAATTTTGACCTGACATGTCTTGAAAAAAATCACACTGAAGAATAGACTGTCATGGAACAAGAGAAGAAATTGGGAACTTTATAATAATCCAGGTGAGAAGGGGTCAAATCTAGGACCAGGGTGGGTAACGGTATAGTTAGTAAAAAATGATGAGATTTAGGATATATTTTGAAGGTGAAAATAATAGGATTTCATCAATTATCCATTCAACAAATATTTATAAGCGCCTACTATGTGTCATTATCTTAAGCACTTTAATTAATAAAACAAATGATAATCATAACCTAGAGCATTCTAGTGAAGAGAACAGATTAAAAAACAGACATAAACAAGAAAAGAGATGTTAGAGAGTAGCAAAAAGGAAAACAAACCAGGCAAACCGATGTGAAATTTTTATCTTGGGAGAGTTGGTTACAGGTGTTATAGAAGTAGGAATGATAGTGGAGACCTCACTGACAACCTGACTTTTGAATAAGGACCTGAAAGAAAGTAGGGCATGCAATCATGCAGATATCTAGATAAAGAGTATACAAACAAGGGTAAAAGTGCTCAGTTAAGAGTACAAATACTACTGTGTTACAGTTAGAGGGTGCAGGGGAAATTCCCAATGTGATTAGAGAATAGTGAACAAATGGTAGAAAAGAATGAAAAAGAACAAGAGTTGCCATGTGCCAACTTATGAATGGCCATGCAGATCTATGCACAGTAATAAAAGGTGGGTAAGACTGGTAGCAATCTGAACCAATCACCAAAAGCAAATCAATTTGGAAAGTATATGTACAAAATATAGCCCAGATTTAAGAGGTTTGGACCAGAGTGGTAACAGTGGGTATGATGAAATGTGGTTATATTGTGGATATATTCCAAAATAGCAGTGACACAACTTTCTGAAAATATCAGATGACATTTGTGAGAGAAGAACGAATTAATAATGACATCAATGCTTTTCTTCCGAGAAACTGGAAAGTTGATTTCCCCATTTGATGACCTGAAGAAAGATAGGTGGAGGAGATTAGCTAGATATTGTTTTATATTTATGGATGAAAACAGATATCAATAGTTTTCATTCAGACTAGAAATGATATCATTATTAGATATCCAAATGAAAATACTAAAAGGTAACTGGATTTCTGTGTCTGGAGGTGAAGAGGTCTAGAGTAGAGATCTAATTTGAGAATTGTCAGGATCAGTTGATAGTCAAATCTGTGACTGTGGGAGTTTACCAACATGATCAATCATTTTAACATACTCACAGATTCAGGATGTCAGATATTTTACAAGGGCAGTATAACGATTGCTTGTCTCTGTACCATGAAGCTAAGGGTCTTCACCTGGAGTCCTTAAAAATCATAAGTGACTCATCGGCTGGGTCAAGACTTACCTGATGTATCATGGATATATATTCATTCACGTCTGCTTTGACCCTTGTAGTTGGCTGGGACCTCAACTGAGGCTCTTAGATAAAATACTAAAACATAGTCTTTCCATGTGGCCTGAACCTTATGCAGTATGACAGCAAAAACCTCACAGGTCAGTCTATTTCTCCAAATATAAGTATCCCAAGCAAGGTAGGTGGCAGCTTTATTTTCTTTTATGACTCAGCCTCAGAAGTCATGTAGGGCTCATTTCTACTGCAGTGACAAGATCCTCCAGATTTGATGGTAGAGAATGCAGGTCTTATCTCTTTATGAAAATGATATCAAAGTCACACCATAATAAGAGCATATAGGATGGGAGCAGTGGCGGTCATTCTTGAAAAATATAATCTGCCAGTCTCCCCTCTGCCACAAAATTGCACATCTCTCCTATGAAAAATACACTCATCTCTTCCTTTATTACAACTATTGCAGCATTAGTTCAAATTTGAGAATGAAACTAAGTTTCCAGGAATGGATGCATTTGTTCAGGTGAAGTATATCAAGTACAGCTCCTTGTTTACTGGTTCTCTCAATCTGTAGATGTACAGACTAGAAAGAAAAGGCACTTCTCTACTCTACCACACACGTCATACAACTGTGGGACAGGCATAAGCAATCACTGTGGATATACCCAGTTTAAAATGGGAAAATCAGGAGGAGGTACACAGAAACCACTAGTCCATAGGAATCCTGAAATCAATTTGGGCATATTTTTCACTTAGATTCAAGTTCACTTGCAGTGTTTTGGAGTTTTACCTATAGTTTTGTATCTGCCTTTTAGGCTTCTGGCTCTACCACGTGAGTTATCTTTCCTTCTCAAAAAGAAGTTACAAGTGTGTATATACAGATAGTTTGTTCAACATCCCTTTGCTTGTGGAAGTTTAAGAGTCAGGGAACGTCTGCATGCCCTGGTTAAGCACCTGATTCTTGATCTCAGCTCAAGTCTTGATCTCAGGGTCATGAATTCAAGCCCTGTGCTGGGGTCCACCGTAGGTGTGGAGCCTATTAAAAAATTGAGGGGTACCTGGGAAGCTCAGTCATTTAATTGTCAGACGTCTTGATTTTGACTCAAGTCATGATCTCAGGATTGTGAGGTCGATCCTGGTGCCCAGGCTCCATGCTGGGTGTGGTGCCTGCTTAAGATTCTCTCTCTCCCTCTGCCTCTTCTCTCTCTCTCTTTCCCTCACTCTCTCAAGAAATGAGAGTTTAAAATACTTATTTTGCTTTATTTCATTTACCATTTCCTTTTCAAGACAACTAGATGCAACACTTTCAAAAGCCTGTATGTCAATTTATAAATCAGTCCATAGATATGAATCTCACCCCCCAATCTCAATCCTGTATGGATTTGGTTTCCCAGTGTACTGCTGTGAGACAAAGTTCTTAATATTCTCAGAACCCCCTGGTTTAACAGAGAAGACCTGTGAGACACCCCTTATGATCCTTTGAGAGACCTTTGTCTATGTGAGACATCACCTTAGATCTTTTATGTTTTTAATGTTAGGATCTTGTAGTTCTACCATGGATTTATCTTTGCCTGGAAGCCATTTCTTAATCTGAGAATGGCTTTCCATCTGAAGTAGTTGGCAATAGATGCAGTTTAATTTAGAATTATATACTCTCACTTTTAAAATATTGAACAATTCATTCTTTAGCTCATATCTCTTTCTTTTATTTTTATTTAAAGTCAGATGAAAAGGCAGGTGGTGTTTTAAACCATTTGCCTACACATCTCCTTAGCTAGATGGTGAAGTATATTAGATATGTCTTCTATTTGCACATTAATTCAGGCAAGAGTGTTGCCAAATTTCCTAGCACTGTATGGCAAGTGTCCTCTTTCCCCTAATTCTTAATGGCATTTCCCTTAATACTTTAAACTTTTACCAACAGGCTTCCTCGGGCCATTTAGGCTTCACTAATACTCTTCCAAAAACTCTTTAAGTTTTCATTAACAGGAATATCTCAAGGCCAAAAACACATATTAGCTTTTGGTTATGGCCAATACTACAGGCAGTTTCATGACTGGCTCATTTATTTATAAGTTCATAGCAAATTACCCCAAATTTCTCATCTTAAGACAATCATCTTAAGCTTAAAGGTACTGTGGAGTAGCAATTTAGGGGGAAAAAGCAGAAGGAGTTTACAACCATTCAACAATATTAGAAGCTACACCTGAGAGGCTTGAATTTGGGGACAAAGGAATCACATAAGGGTAGGTTAACTCCCTTGTCTGGTGATTGATGGTGGCAGTAATTAAGGATTCCTCCTGCCATTTAAGTCAGAATGTGATTTCACATATCCTGGGCTTCCTTATAGCACGGTAGCTCTGAATTTCTTTCACTTATGCTCAGGGCTCCAAAGGTCTCCAGTGTCCCTTATATGAACCAACCTCAGATGTCTTATCATGTGATATCTGCCGTAATCAAAAGCCAACCACGTAGATTCAAAGGGAAAAAAAAAAAAGACACCCTCACCTTTGGATTGAAGAGTGTCAAAAGAAACATTGTACAAAAAATATGTGGGATGGGAGATATTCTTATGGTCATCCATATAACATGTGATCTGTCACACCTGCCCAGCTCAAATTCTATGTCTTCTCACAGAGAAGACATTCTATCATTTAAGAAAAATGGCAGAAATGATGTGTACTAGTATTAATAAGAACATTTTCTTTGTTTTGCAACATTAAATTTGCTATTAATATAGTTGATTAGAAGTAACAAAGGTACAAAAGCACATTCCATATCGTATTATGCAGAATGCTAAACACCAGGTGCATGTGAACAAATTCCTTATAGTAAATCTGTCTTTGCTTCTGTCTCTGTCTTCTCTCCTCCCTCTGTAGATGTACATATAGATGGATATACAGATATATATCTGTATATAGATATCTGTATGTAGATATATATGTGTGTGGATTGATAGATGATAGATAGATAGATAGATCTGTTGGTTCTATTTTTTTTTTTTTCTGGATAACCCTAATGCAATGGACTTCTATATTTCTGGAAGGAAAAAAAATGGATCTCTTAAAAAGTGAATTATACTAACTGTATTTTTAAGGTGATGAAGAAAAATAGTCATCATATTTTTGTCTTGAGGGAAATAAAACCCAGCCTTACACGAATTGAAAAAACATTTCATTTCTGTTATTATGGAACCGTTTTTTAAAATCTACACTAGACTAAAATTGATATTGAAAACAAAGTGGCATTCATCTTTCAGTTTTTTATCTTGGAAATGTTACAAAAAATAATTTCAGGAGAAGTGTTATAAATGAAAATGATTTCACTATTTGTTGTTCTTATTTGTAAGAGAAGTCTATTTTTACACTGTCTTAACCAGTTCACCTACTTACTCTATGAGTGATTAGTAATACATAAACCCTGAGTATTTGATTGCCAAATGAAATGTTTACCAAACTTTGACAAAATGACAACATATAGATGAAGAGCCACATTTAGGAAATATTTTTTGCTTTTGTTTTTGTTTTGTTTTTTGAGATAGAGAGAGTGCAAGAACAAGTGTGAACGAGGGGAGGAGCAGAGGGAGAAGGAGAGAATCTCAAGCAGACTCATCACTGAGTGTGGAACTCCATTTCGGGCTCAATCTCATGACCCTGAGATCATGACTTGAACCAAAGCCGAGTTGGATGCTTAACTGACTGAGCCAACCAGGTGCCCCAGAAACGGTGGATTTTGTAATATATATCTATATAATAAATCAAAATTGTGAAAATGAGAAATTCAATATTTATTTTTATTTAGAAAATAAATTACAAAATAAATTACATAAAATTAATTATGTATCAATCAGACTTTGTTAAGCTCTTTACAACTATAACATTTTAAAATCTTTTTGTCCATAGTTTCAATGCATTTCTTATCCCCCCTAATCAAATAAAAATTGAATGGATGAATGAATAAATGAAGCAACCCATGGACTGAAGAAACTGAAAAGTCAACTCCTTAACATGTGTATGAACTATATGGATCTACTTCTATGTGGATTTTTTTAATGTGGATTTTTAAAATTATTTATTTAAGAGAGAGAGAGAGAGAGAGAGAGAGAATAGAGAGCATAAGAGAAAGCAGGGAGAGGTACGGAGGGAAAAGGAGAGGGATAAAACATCCAGCAGACTCCCTGCTGAGCATGGAGCCCAATGTGGAGCTTGAACTCATGACCCTGAGATCATTACCTGAGACAAAACCAAGAGTCAGACACTCAACTGCCTGAGCCACCCAGGTGCCCCAATGTGGATTTTTTCCCCCAATAAAGACAGTACAGACTATAAATGAATTTTCTCCTTCTTATGATTTTCTTAATAATATTTTCTTTTCTCTTATTTTATTGAAAGAATGCAGTATATTTCTCCCCTTAAATAGTTGTTTATTGGCTGTGGGATGGAAAGAGCAACAGAGTTAGAATATACAGACACCACCACACATCAATGTCACATGGGAGGCATTTTCTATTTCCATTAACATAGAAAATATATGTCTATTGACTGTATTATCAGGAAGATCTCTGGTTAGTAGTAGGCTAGTATTAATTAAGTTTTTAGGGAATCAAAAGTTATACATGAATTTTTACCTGTGTAGGGGACTTGGCACCCCTAGCTCCCATGTTGTTCAAGGGTCAACTGTAGTTCAAAGAGAAATCAGTAGATTTCCAGTGCTGACAGGAATGAATCTCTTTATTTGATTAGAGTGCACTTCCCATTAGAACCTACTCATTCCTCCACAAATATGCATGCATACACATAAAAACACTTTCATATATCCCCACATTAATTTTAAATCTCAATATGTTTATTACTGAAATTATATGATGGCATAGAAAGCTTTTCTTAAGAAATAAAACTTTATGTAAGTTTCTACTACTCTGACAGTTTATTCACAGAACTCATAAAAACCTGCAAGCCTGAGATTATTTTGAAAATTAACTATATGAAATTTTAAGTTCTGATTATACATAATTTGCTCTCAAGAAGGTTAATGGGGGCTATGATTGAGAACACAGTCTTTGAAGTCAGTCAGACCATGGTTTAAATTCTATATTTTCCACTTAATAGCAGTATGATTTCAGGAGTAAACATGTCAAAAAAAAAAAAAAAAGGGGGTAAACATGTCTTATCTAAAAGCAAACAATTACTAAATATTTACTTAAATGAATATTATTATGATTATTCAAATAAATAATAACATGGATATTTAAATACCTCTACAAATTATATATTTACATGTTTGAAATTATTCCAATTTACAAGGATATGTTGTAAACAGTACTCGTCCAATTCTCTAAAATACTATGATTAGCAATGTTCATCTATAGTGAAAATATGTATTGAGTTGCCCAGAGCTATTCTAGATTATATCTATTGTCCTAGCACACCATTTGGATTAATATTTTCCAGAAGAAAAGTTTTCTTATATGAGCATCCTAGATTCTCATCATTAGATGGAGAAGTATTTAAAAACCCAACATAAGGTAAGATTAACAATTATTTTGATGTTATAATAAAATACAGCTATTAAGCTAAAATTTTGTTTGAAGACATCATGTAAAAATCTGGCTTAAAATCTTCAAATATTTCTAGCTATGTAGGAACATCTTTTATTTTTTAATTTTCAAAAGCAATCAGAAAATTTGGAAGCTTAATCACTTTTAAATCTACTGCTTATATGTAATCTGTATGTTTATAACAGTGTAGTTATCTACTCTTCATTTCAATCATATTCATAACACACTTCCGCTATTACTTTGGGCTTTAAGTTAAATTATTTAACTTTAAATACACATTAAGAAGATATAAGATATTTATGTGTCTATTATGTATGTATTATCTATTGAAAAACCCTTCACTCCACCCACCTCCCTTCCAGTAACCATCAGTTTTTTCTCTATAGTTAAGAGTCACTTTCTTGGGATGCTTGGGTGGCTCAGTTGGTTGAGTGAGCAACTCTTGGTTTCAGCTCCAGGCATGATCTTAGGATAATGGGATCAAGCCCCCAACCAAGCCCCCTATTAAGCCCTGCATTGAGCTACATGCTCAAGGGGGAGTTTGCTGGAGGTTCTCTCTCCCTCCCCCTGTTCATGTTCTCCCTCTCATTCTCTCTCTCAAGTAAATAAATAAATCTTAAAAAAAGAGTCTGTTTCTTGGTTTGCTTCTCTTCCCCCATGCTCATTTGTTTTCTTAAATTCCACATGTGAGTGAAATCATATGGTATTTAACCTGTGCCCATATGCTCACTTAGATGCCTCTCACAGCAGATGAAAGGGAAGTGACAGATGAAAGTAGTAGATATTTTGGTAAGAGGAAAGTTATGAATATTGGATGGAATGCTCTGTCTTTATCACCACTGAGATAATTAAATACTATCAGATATTTGAATGGCGACAGGACTAAATTAATCATAATTATTAAAACACCATTGTAGAATTATTGGGTAATATCACAATAACTTAACAATGGCCAATGTAAGCTCAAAAATGTATCTTCCCCTACTGTCTTAATAAAGTTATCTCCATTTTGACTAATAAAAAATAATAGCTTTATATAAACATTTTGTTTCCCCTTGGGATGGTTATACTCCTTGAAATGTGTTTAAGGCAACCCTTGAAAGAAAGATTGAATACAATATTCATGGATATCTAATCCTATCAAGTACTTTCCATTTGCCACAATTTTCTTTCTCGGTTTCTTTTTTTTTTTTTTTTTTATTAATTAACTTTTATTGGTGTTTAATTTACCAACATACAGAAAAACACCCAGTGCTCATCCCGTCAAGTGTCCACCTCAGTGCCCGTCACCCATTCCCCTCCAACACCCGCCCTCCTCCCCTTCCACCACCCCTAGTTCGTTTCCCCGAGTTAGGAGTCTTTATGTTCTGTCTCCCTTCCTGATATTTCTCAACATTTCTTTTCCCTTCCTTTATATTCCCTTTCACTATTATTCATATTCCCCAAATGAATGAGAACATACACTGTTTGTCCTTCTCCGATTGACTTATTTCACTCAGCATAATACCCTCCAGTTCCATCCACGTTGAAGCAAATGGTGGGTATTTGTCGTTTCTAATTGCTGAGTAATATTCCATTGTATACATAAACCACATCTTCTTTATCCATTCATCTTTCGATGGACACCGAGGCTCCTTCCACAGTTTCTTTCTCGGTTTCTAAACATGGTGGATATTGTCTTAAACCTTTCAAATGTCCTGATCTTAGTCTTAACAGGCAAATAATTTTTGCTCGCTTCAATCATGTCTGTTCAGAATGGCCTAGAGACCACATAGTAGAAGTTCCATTTCTAATGTCTTTTGTTTGTTTAATGGAACCATAATGTGGCCTCCACACCAATGTCAATAAAATAAGATTATCGGATAGTAGCATGATACTATTTAAAATATCAATAACTAAAGTGGAATAGCATATGAAATTAGTGCATATAAGGAGGAGACACAGTTTTAAGATAGGCAAACATAAAGCAGAAGATCACATAAAGATTATCCATAAAAGCTAGTACCAGTATAGCCAGGTAGCCTGCCTCCTTTTTCCCTAATATCTACCAATATATGGTCTAAATGTTGGTTACTATTATTATCTATTTGTATTTCATTTAGATATTTGAAGTGTTTCCTGCACAAAATGATTCCAAACACTCATGCCATTAAGCCTGGTTCTCCTGATATTTGCATTTTAGACTTATTAAGATTCTTTTGCATTGGTCCTCAAACTTTACTATGTTAATTACAATTGATATTTTTAGTACATAATGTAGCTAAATACCACATCAAATGATATGAATGTGAATGTTTTTTTCTCTATACAAACTAAGTTGAATACCAAAGAAAGATAAAGAATACAGGCAGATTAAAAAACATTTAAAGTTTTAAAAAGAAGCATCGGCAGTAAAAGTGTAAAGACTGCAAGTAATTTGTAAACATTTGAAATAATCTTGCTTCATATTTCTGTGCCATTGACAAAGTTTTCTGGTTACTCTAAAGAAAGTGAAACTTGTGATTTTATAGAAAAAGTATGGTGAGGATTGTAGAAGCTTATGTGTTTGAACTCCAATCAGTTTAATACATATTTGAAAAAGTTTTCTTTAGATAATTAGGTAAATATCTCTGTACTAGACAAGATATTGACGACTTGTAAAAATAGCTTTGTTTCTAGCACCCGGTATGTAGCATTTTATGTCCAAGTTTTCAACATAAAGCATTAATTAGCAAAATAACATATATGCAAATTTTAGATTCACATAAAATAAGTAAAATCAAATGCTGGACATAAGTTTACACAGTTGCATGTGATTTCTTTACCTTTCCTAATTACTTTAGCTAAGAAGCTTTTTGTTATTTGTTATTAATTTTGTCATACCAGAAAACTTTCTGAGTTCCATAGATTTACTTGAAATGTAAACCATACTTCACTAATTCAAGGACTAAGTTGATTTTAAAAAATGTATTTATGTGTATAGTACCACTAAGATGACTGGTCCCTGAAAGGAGAGTGCTAAATGTATACGTGTTTATTGAGGTAGAAATTATTGTGCTAACATAAGGATTGACTGCCCTCCTATCTGTCTCATGGAAAAAGTTTCTTCTTTTAAGTATAATTAATAAAAGTGCCAGACCAAGCCCAGTTAATTTAATGATACTTGGATTCAATTTTCATTCCTGTTCAGGATGAAGAATTTACATACAGGAGTAAGTGTCACATAGTACACAAATTAAGAAAACTCAAAAATACAAGACATGACTAGGAATGTAAAAGCACCTGTTCCTTCTTAGTCCTACAGAGTTTCTTGTTAAGATTTATATTAAAGCCTTGAGCTATTTTAATATGTTCTCAAGTTTAGGTAATTTTATATGAATTTGTATCAGGTTGGTAATTTTACTAGATATATGTCTGAGTATTTGATGGTTACAAATTTAATATATTTTGTGGCTCCCTTGATCCATCAATTGTGTGTAGTTTAGTGGCTTTATAATGAACAATTGCACAGAATTTTTTAAACTTAGTTTCTATCAAAAAATAAAATGATAGAATTTGGAAACAAATGTTTGCACAATTTATTAGTCTTTATAATTCTCTCAAGTTTGTAATACTGGTTCCTGTAACAAGTTAAAGTGAAAACAAAACAACTTTCCATCTATGATTGTAATTAAAATTAGGTATAATTTAACTGGATATCTTTTATACTGTTTGATAAACCTATCTGCTGCGTCAAATAGAGTTTTTTAAAGTATTATAAAGAAATAATGGGGCTTTTGGTTCTTTCAACAATGATTTCAATATCTTAAAGAAATTAAGGCTACCCAGATTCAGATGACTAGGAATTGTGTCAAACCTTGTTCAGACAGCTATCCCACTAAGATATATGTACAACCAATAAAGCATCCATTCTCACTAATTTGATTTTACTATTTTATTTTATATTTACACTATTATGTTTACTGTGGTAGGCTTTCAGAATTTGCCATACAATGCTTAAAAAAGCAAACATTCAATTAGATTTCACAATATTACCTAAAACTTTGATTTAGTTTTCTGAAGATAATGAAAGAGTAGTATTATATAATTTAAATGTGTCAATTTGCTATACCACCTAACAAATTAGATATATTTCCCATAGCAATGTGATCAGAGATACCCACTCCAGTGAATGAATACTACTTCCTATAGACTACAAAAATCTAAGTAATCGTCTTAGTAACGGCCTCTCCTTTTTCAAGTGCAGTCGTATCTTATGAAGAGAAACAGAATTTTTGTTTTTAATGTTAAGGTGCATGCTATGAATGTAGTGCATAATTAATTCATTATTATGTACTGATTGTTCTATAAATTAAAATAATTAAAAATAAAGGTATAGCTATAAGTAGTCATTAAGTAGTAATTTTATCAAAAAAAAAAAAAGTAGTAATTTTATCTTGTTTTATTTTAATTCAAGTTAGTTGATTACAGTGCAATATTAGTTTCAGGTTCAGGATTTAGTGATTCATCACTTCCATATGACACCCAGTGCTCATCACAACATGTGCCCTTTAATGCCCATCACCCATTTAATCTATCCTCCTGCCCACCTCCCTCCCTGCAACTCTGTTTGTTCTCTCTAGTTAAGAATCCATTTTATGTTTGCCTGTCCCTTTTGTTCCACTCTGTTCAACTGTTTCATTTCTTGTATTCCATATATAAGTGAAATCAGATCTTTGTTTATCCTTCTAGGCACCTTTCTGAACAAGGATGAAAGTAATACACAATACATGCACTCAGGCATACATTCATGAGCCCATATACATGCTATACAAAAAATAGCCACTTGTATTCAGCCGGTACAACATTATGAACCACGTATTACTAACTCCATGGTGCACATGAGGAAACTGCAGATCAGGAAAGTAAAAGAGTGAAATAAGTCAATTGGAGAAGGACAAACATTATATGGCCTCATTCATTTGGGGAATATAAATAATAGTGAAAAGGAATAGAGGGGAAGGGAGAAGAAATGGTTAGGAAATATCATAAAGGGAGACAGAACATGGAAGACTCCTAACTCTGGGAAACAATCTAGGGGTGGTGGAAGGGGAGGAGAGTGGGGGGTGGGGGTGACTGGGTGGCGGGCACTGAGGGGGGCACTTGACGGGATGAGCACTGGGTGTTATTCTGTATGTTGGCAAATTGAACACCAATAAAAAATAAATTATTAAAAAAAAAAGGAAAGTAAAAGAATTTGCTCAAAGTCATGCAGTTAGTATGTGGAAGTAAATGGGTTAGTCAAAAGGTTCTGAATTTATCAAGGACATATTTTATGCTTTACATTTTAAAAAAATAGACAAAACCATTGTCCAAAGCTTAGAGAGATTTAGGCTTATATCTGAGATTTTTTTTTGTTCTGTTATTTTGAAGATTGTTCACTATGCATACTCAGGTATTTGAATGAAGAATAATTTGATTCCTGTAAAAAATAACTATAGTAGATTACAGAAAGTAGGAAGGTGGTCTAAAATAATAGTAGCAATAAATATGTATCCAGTATTGTTCAGAGAGGAATTTTGAATGGCAGAATACATGAACTCTCAGGTGAATAACAGGAAGAAGGAACTCAATGCAAAAGCACTTCCAAAAATGGAAGTGGGAAGAAGATACTTTTAGTTGCATGAGAGAGAAAAGTTTAGTTTTGTTTTCATTAAGCTGTGCCATGAGGCTCACTTACGTTTATATCAGCGGTCCCTCCTGGCTGACTACTCTGGCTCATAATACTCATCACTATTTGAGGTTTCCCTGCACTGGGAGTCACCCGTAATGGTCTACATCCTATACTTTCATGGAAGAATAGAACCTTGGAATAGGCTAAATGGGGGTTGCTAAGATCTTAAAGGAAGAATGTTAATGTACCTGGTGATTCCAAATTCAGGAGTTTCTTCTCCACTTTTTCTGAAGAAGGATACCTTCTCCTTTACCAAGATCTTATTTCCATGGCGAAATGTTGTGAAGGAGTTCACTCTTTCCTGGGATATGGCTCTACCCTCAATACTCTAAATCCTGCTTTTCTAGCCTCCAGAAACCTGGCTTCAGAGCCTGGTTCTGGGAATCTAAGTAGCAGGGATATGTATGCAGTCTTATCATGAGAATAAAGTTCAGGAAAGGATGGGGCAAAGTAGATCTTATGAGTACTTCCTCATCTTGCTATCACGATTTTACAATCTAATTAAATTTTTAATATACTATGTTGGAATTTCCAAAAAAGAAATTGAGAGAAAAAAAATGAAAGTAATTTACCAGATCAAGCAGAAATATATTAGCAAATTTATTTTTTCCTCTTAGAAAAATATCTGGATTTCTGTTTCAAAATTCAATTTCAAGATTCTGTTAATTTTACTATTGTATGTCTACTACATATAGGCCACTTTATCTTACACAGATTTATAGTAGTTTTGATAAATAAACAAGATCCTTTATTTAACCAGGAAGTCATTGAGTCAAACATTTTGGCCCTCTGTGACAGAACAAGTATCTTCTCCTAATGCAGCCACCTCACTTCACTAAAGTGAACCAAACTGTAGGAAATGAAGCTCTACATATCCTGGAAAAAAAAAAATCAAGCTGTATGTGACATATAATTTATTTTCAGTGAGAAAGCTTTTGGCCATTTTGTTCCTATAAAAAGTCCAGTGGGAGAGATTAAATTATTGACCCTGAGGTACTTGTTTTTAAATGGAAGAGTGAATTTACCATTCTAACCATTAATCAAAGACAGGAGGGTGGAACTTTAAAAGAAATAAATTTCCAAAGCAAACCTAAAGATTGAAGTCCTCCCAGTCCAGTACTATGATGTTAAAATAAAAATGGCCTTGCTTGTGTGTACTTTGCCTTAGATACCAACTCCAGTAAACTATTTTGGCAAGGCCATCATCATAAACAGTGACAGTAGGAAATGTGATTCTTCATCTTCTCTCCAGATTATTTTGCTGCAACAATCCAGTGTCATCTGAAGGCATATTTTATCTCCTGGATGAAGAATGAATTACAAAGATGTCTCTCCCTTGGCCACATCAGATTCTCCTTAAAATAGTAAGTGAGAAAGACAGAGATACAAAAAGACAGTGAGAGAGAGAGGAAGGAAGAAAGAGAGAAAGAAATAAAATAGTTTAAGAAGAGAAAGCTGAAGAATGAATGAAAGGCAGATATCTAGAAATAAGTATATATCTAGAAAAATTCATAATTTTGTATGAATGGATCATATTTCTAAATATAAATAAATAATATATGATAAAGTATAGTGGGTAAAAACCCTGCAAGTTGAATAAACAAAAAAAAATGAGACAAAAGAAATTGTCATGTAACATTCAGATAACTAAAAGGAAGCTGATAGGATTTTTAGTCTTATTATTTCTTGAATCCATAGTCAATTTTCCAGAAATTTCTGACTTCTATGTGAAAGAGATCCTGATTCCTAAAAGAAATATCCCTGATCATTCTCATTCTACCTCTACTCTAAACAAGTGTAACACTTTGTATCTCTATTAATTCTCTCTCCCTGCCTTTTTCTCATTCTTTGTTTAGTTCTAACTTAGTAGAATTAAACAACCATGTTATAGCTCTCCACCCCTCCTTAATTCAATTCAGTTATTCTCTTTTGCATAAACACCAGAAGACCCATCATTAAATTTGGTCAATAATAAAATCTAGAATATGATGGCATATTAAGGCTGTGATGACCAATCATGTCAAATATATAGACTAGATAATACTCTCCTAGTATATACTGATATGGTTAATTATTAAGAGATTAGGAGATTAAGATGATTTAATTTTATTTATTTTATTTTTTTTTAATTTTTTTAAGATGATTTAATTTTAAACAAAAGTTGGAGGGTGTTATAGCCTAGTTACATTATTGTACTCTAAACTCTGAATGATGTAACTAAATATATCAGAAACTAGAAAAAGTTGATATTGAAAAAAGAAAATGATATGAATCAAATACACATACAGGGACACCTTGGTGGCTCAGTCGGTTGAGTTTCTGACTCAATTTCAGCTCTGGTCATGATCTCTTGTGTCATGGATTGAGTCCCACATCAGGCCCCTTAATCAGTGGGGAGAGCTTGGGATTCTCCTCTCCCTGTTATTCTATCCCTCCCCTCACTCACAGTCTCTGTCTTTCTCTCTCTCAAATAAATAAATCTTTAAAAGATTACATATACAATGAACTTCAACATATTAACTGCATGCCATAAATACTTGCAAATGAATAATTATTGAAGTACTATTGGCAGTGACCCAGTTCTTGACATTGTATTTAAGAATTTGGATTTGCCATTAGGATCTAAAATAATAGGAGAGGGGCAAGATGGCGGAGGAGTAGGGTCTCCAGGTCACCTGTCCTCAGCAAATTACCTAGAAAACCATCCAATCATCCTGAAAACCTACGAATTCGGCCTGAGATTTAAAGAGAGACCAGCTGGAACGCTACAGTGAGAAGAGTTCGCGCTTCTATCAAGGTAGGAAGACGGGAAAAAAGAAATAAAGACACAAAAGGCCTCCAAGGGGGAGGGGCCGCGAGGAGCCGGGCTGAGGCCGGGGCGAGTGTCCCCAGGACAGGAGAGCCCCGGCCCGGAGGAGCAGGAGCTGCACCGACCTTCCCCGCGGAAAGGGGCTCCCCGGGAATTGGAGCAGGACCCAGGAGGGCGGGGATGCCCTCGGGCTCCCTGGGACAGTAACAGAGGAACTGCGCCCCGGAGAGTGCGCCGAGCTCCCTAAGGGCTGCAGCGCTCGGCGGGACCCGGAGCAGCTCGGAGGGGCTCGGGCGGCGGCTCCGCGGAGGGGGCTGCGGGGCTCCGGGAACAGCTCGGCGGCGGCGGCTCGGGCGGAGGAAGAAGCTCCGCGCGGAGGGGGCTGCGCGGCTCCGGGAACAGCTCGGAGAGGCTCGGGCGGCGGCTCCGCGGAGGGGGCTGCGGGGCTCCGGGAACAGCTCGGCGGCGGCGGCTCGGGCGGAGGAAGAAGCTCCGCGCGGAGGGGGCTGCGCGGCTCCGGGAACAGCTCGGAGGGGCTCGGGCGGCGGCTCCGCGGAGGGGGCTGCGCGGCTCCGGGAACAGCTCAGCGGCGGCGGCTCGCGCAGAGGAAGAAGCTCCGCGCGGAGGGGGCTGCGCGGCTCCGGGAACAGCTCGGAGAGGCTCGGGCGGCGGCTCCGCGGAGGGGGCTGCACCGCCGGGAGCGCGAATCCAACAGCGCAGGCCCCGGAGCACAGGGCGCCGGGACACAGCCCAGGATCCGGCCTCCCCCGGGACAGGCAGAGGCCGGGAGGGCCCAGGACAGCAAGGACGCTCCTGCCTGGAACTGAGCAGATCAGCGGCCCCGCCCCGGAGCCCCCAGGCCCTGCAGAAGGAGAGCCCCGGAGCTACTGCGGGGGCTGGATCCAGGGTCCCAGAGCTGCCCCCGCCACTGTGGCTTCCTCCCGGGGCCTCACGGGGTCAACAACCCCCACCGAGCCCTGCACCAGGCAGGGGCAGAGCAGCTCCCCCAAGTGCCAACACCTGAGAATCAGCACAGCAGGCCCCTCCCCCAGAAGACCAGCGAGACGGACCAGTTCCAAGGGAAGTCAAGGGACTTAAACTACACAGAATCGGAAGATACTCCCCCGTGGTTTTTTTTTGTTTTTTGTTTTTTTGTTTTTGTTTTTGTTTTTTTTTTTTTTTTTTTTTTTTTTTGTTTTGTTTTGTGCTTTTTTTTCTCTCTTTCTTCTTGATTTCTGATTGCTTCCCCCACCCCCCCCTTTTTTCTTTTTTCTCCTTTCTTTCTTTTTCTTTCTTTTTCTTCTCTTTTCCCCTATTTTTTTCTTCTTTCTCTTTTTTCTTTTTCTCTTTTCTTTCCTTCTCTCTCTTTTTCTCCTTTTCCCAATACAACTTGTTTTTGGCCACTCTGCACTGAGCAAAATGACTAGAAGGAAAACCCCTCAAAAAAAGGAATCAGAAACAGCCCACTCTCCCACAGAGTTACAAAATATGGATTACAATTCAATGTCAGAAAGCCAATTCAGAAGCACTATTTTACAGCTACTGGTGGCTCTAGAAAAAACCATAAAGGACTCAAGAGACTTCATGACTGCAGAATTTAGATCTAATCAGGCAGAAATTAAAAATCAATTAAATGAGATGCAATCCAAGCTAGAAGTCCTAACGACGAGGCTTGACGAGGTGGAAGAACGAGTGAGTGACATAGAAGACAAGTTGATGGCAAAGAGGGAAACTGAGGAAAAAAGAGACAGGCAATTAAAAGACCATGAGGATAGATTAAGGGAAATAAATGATAGCCTGAGGAAGAAAAACCTACGTTTAATTGGGGTTCCCGAGGGCGCGGAAAGGGACAGAGGGCCAGAATATGTATTTGAACAAATCCTAGCTGAAAACTTTCCGAATCTGGGAAGGGAAACAGGCATTCAGATCCAGGAAATAGAGAGATCCCCCCCTAAAATCAACAAAAACCGTTCAACACCTCGACATTTAATAGTGAAGCTTGCAAATTCCAAAGATAAGGAGAAGATCCTTAAAGCAGCAAGAGAAAAAAAGTCCCTGACTTTTATGGGGAGGAATATTAGGGTAACAGCAGACCTCTCCACAGAGACCTGGCAGGCCAGAAAGGGCTGGCAGGATATATTCAGGGTCCTAAATGAAAAGAACATGCAACCAAGAATACTTTACCCCGCAAGGCTTTCATTCAAAATGGAAGGAGAGATAAAGAGCTTCCAAGACAGGCAGGAACTGAAAGAATATGTAACCTCCAAACCAGCTCTGCAAGAAATTTTAAGGGGGACTCTTAAAATTCCCCTTTAAGAAGAAGTTCAGTGGAACAATCCACAAAAACAAGGACTGAATAGATATGATGACACTAAACTCATATCTATCAATAGTAACTCTGAATGTGAACGGGCTTAATGACCCCATCAAAAGGCGCAGGGTTTCAGACTGGATAAAAAAGCAGGACCCATCTATTTGCTGTCTACAAGAGACTCATTTTAGACAGAAGGACACCTACAACCTGAAAATAAAAGGTTGGAGAACCATTTACCATTCAAATGGTCCTCAAAAGAAAGCAGGGGTTGCCATCCTTATATCAGATAAATTAAAATTTACCCCGAAGACTATAGTGAGAGATGAAGAGGGACACTATCTCATACTCAAAGGATCTATCCAACAAGAGGACTTAACAATCCTCAATATATATGCCCCGAATGTGGCAGCTGCCAAATATTTAAACCAATTAATAACCAAACTCAAGAAATACCTTGATAATAATACACTTATACTTGGTGACTTCAATCTAGCTCTTTCTACCCTGGATAGGTCTTCTAAGCACAATATCTCCAAAGAAACGAGAGCTTTAAATGATACACTGGACCAGATGGATTTCACAGATATCTACAGAACTTTACATCCAAACTCAACTGAATACACATTCTTCTCAAGTGCACATGGAACTTTCTCCAGAATAGACCACATACTGGGTCACAAATCGGGTCTGAACCGATACCAAAAGATCGGGATAGTCCCCTGTATATTCTCAGACCATAATGCCTTGAAATTAGAACTTAATCACAACAAGAAATATGGAAGGACCACAAACACGTGGAGGTTAAGGACCATCCTGCTAAAAGATGAAAAGGTCAACCAGGAAATTAAGGAAGAATTAAAAAGATTCATGGAAACTAATGAAAATGAAGATACAACCGTTCAAAATCTTTGGGATGCAGCAAAAGCAGTCCTGAGGGGGAAATACATCGCAATACAAGCATACATTCAAAAACTGGAAAGATCTCAAATTCAAAAGCTCACCTTACACATAAAGGAACTAGAGAAAAAGCAACAAATAGACCCCACCCCCAGCAGAAGAAGAGAGTTAATTAAAATTCGAGCAGAACTCAATGATATCGAGACCAAAAGAACTGTGGAACAGATCAACAGAACCAGGAGTTGGTTCTTTGAAAGAATTAATAAGATAGATAAACCATTAGCCAACCTTATTAAAAAGAAGAGAGAGAAGACTCAAATTAATAAAATCATGAATGAGAAAGGGGACATCACTACCAACACCAAGGAAATACAAACGATTTTAAAAACATATTATGAACAGCTGTACGCCAATAAATTAGGCAATCTAGAAGAAATGGACGCATTCCTGGAAAGCCACAAACTACCAAAACTGGAGCAGGAAGAAATAGAAAACCTGAACAGGCCAATAACCAGGGAGGAAATTGAAGCAGTCATCAAAAACCTCCCAAGACACAAGAGTCCAGGGCCAGATGGCTTCCCAGGGGAATTCTATCAAACGTTTAAAGAAGAAATCATACCTATTCTACTAAAGCTGTTTGGAAAGATAGAAAGAGATGGAGTACTTCCAAATTCGTTCTATGAGGCCAGCATCACCTTAATTCCGAAACCAGACAAAGACCCCACCAAAAAGGAGAATTACAGACCAATATCCCTGATGAACATGGATGCAAAAATTCTCAACAAGATACTAGCCAATAGGATCCAACAACACATTAAGAAAATTATTCACCATGACCAAGTAGGATTTATCCCTGGGACACAAGGCTGGTTCAACACTCGTAAAACCATCAATGTGATTCATCATATCAGCAAGAGAAAAACCAAGAACCATATGATACTCTCATTAGATGCAGAGAAAGCATTTGACAAAATACAGCATCCATTCCTGATCAAAACCCTTCAGAGTGTTGGGATAGAGGGAACTTTCCTCGACATCTTAAAAGCCATCTACGAAAAGCCCACAGCAAATATCATTCTCAATGGGGAAGCACTGGGAGCCTTTCCCCTAAGATCAGGAACAAGACAGGGATGTCCACTCTCACCACTGCTGTTCAACATAGTTCTGGAAGTCCTCGCCTCAGCAATCAGACAACAAAAAGACATTAAAGGCATTCAAATTGGCAAAGAAGAAGTCAAACTCTCCCTCTTCGCCGATGACATGATACTCTACATAGAAAACCCAAAAGCCTCCACCCCCAGATTGCTAGAACTCATACAGCAATTTGGTAGCGTGGCAGGATACAAAATCAATGCCCAGAAATCAATGGCATTTCTATACACTAACAATGAGACTGAAGAAAGAGAAATTAAGGAGTCAATCCCATTTACAATTGCACCCAAAAGCATAAGATACCTAGGAATAAACCTAACCAAAGAGGTAAAAGATCTATACCCTAAAAACTATAGAACACTTCTGAAAGAAATTGAGGAAGACACAAAGAGATGGAAAAATATTCCATGCTCATGGATTGGCAGAATTAATATTGTAAAAATGTCAATGTTACCCAGGGCAATTTATACGTTTAATGCAATCCCTATCAAAATACCATGGACTTTCTTCAGAGAGTTAGAACAAATTATTTTTAGATTTGTGTGGAATCAGAAAAGACCCCGAATAGCCAGGGGAATTTTAAAAAAGAAAACCTTAGCTGGGGGCATCACAATGCCAGATTTCAGGTTGTATTACAAAGCTGTGGTCATCAAGACAGTGTGGTACTGGCACAAAAACAGACACATAGATCAATGGAACAGAATAGAGAACCCAGAAGTGGACCCTGAAATGTACGGTCATCTAATATTCGATAAAGGAGGAAAGACTATCCATTGGAAGAAAGACAGTCTCTTCAATAAATGGTGCTGGGAAAATTGGACATCCACATGCAGAAGAATGAAACTGGACCACTCTCTTTCACCATACACAAAGATAAACTCAAAATGGATGAGAGATCTAAATGTGAGACAAGATTCCATCAAAATCCTAGAGGAGAACACAGGCAACACCCTTTTTGAACTTGGCCACAGTAACTTCTTGCAAGATACATCCACGAAGGCAAAAGAAACAAAAGCAAAAATGAACTATTGGGACTTCATCAAGATAAGAAGCTTTTGCACAGCAAAGGATACAGTCAACAAAACTAAAAGACAACCTACAGAATGGGAGAAGATATTTGCAAATGACATATCAGATAAAGGGCTAGTTTCCAAAATCTATAAAGAACTTATTAAACTCAACACCAAAGAAACAAACAATCCAATCATGAAATGGGCAAAAGACATGAAGAGAAATCTCACAGAGGAAGACATGGACATGGCCAACATGCACATGAGAAAATGCTCTGCATCACTTGCCATCAGGGAAATACAAATCAAAACCACAATGAGATACCACCTCACACCAGTGAGAATGGGGAAAATTAACAAGGCAGGAAACAACAAATGTTGGAGAGGATGCGGAGAAAAGGGAACCCTCTTACACTGTTGGTGGGAATGTGAACTGGTGCAGCCACTCTGGAAAACTGTGTGGAGGTTCCTCAAAGAGTTAAAAATAGACCTGCCCTACGACCCAGCAATTGCACTGTTGGGGATTTACCCCAAAGATTCAGATGCAATGAAACGTCGGGACACCTGCACCCCGATGTTTCTATCAGCAATGGCCACAATAGCCAAACTGTGGAAGGAGCCTCGGTGTCCATCGAAAGATGAATGGATAAAGAAGATGTGGTTTATGTATACAATGGAATATTACTCAGCAATTAGAAACGACAAATACCCACCATTTGCTTCAACGTGGATGGAACTGGAGGGTATTATGCTGAGTGAAATAAGTCAATCGGAGAAGGACAAACAGTGTATGTTCTCATTCATTTGGGGAATATGAATAATAGTGAAAGGGAATATAAAGGAAGGGAAAAGAAATGTTGGGAAATATCAGGAAGGGAGACAGAACATAAAGACTCCTAACTCGGGGAAACGAACTAGGGGTGGTGGAAGGGGAGGAGGGCGGGTGTTGGAGGGGAATGGGTGACGGGCACTGAGGTGGACACTTGACGGGATGAGCACTGGGTGTTTTTCTGTATGTTGGTAAATTAAACACCAATAAAAGTTAAAAAAAAAAAAAATAAAAAAAAAAAAAATAAAAGTAATTATCCAAATAAATAAATAAATAAATAAATAAAAGTAATTATCCAAAAAATAAAATAAAATAAAAGTAATTATCCAAATTGAATTTAAGTTTAAAAAAATGTAAAAATGAAAAAAATAATTATTCTAGATGTGTCCATTTAAAAAAAAAAAAAAAAAAAAAAAAAAAAAAAAGGATCTAAAATAATATAATAAGCTTGATCAAATAAATACAATGAATAGAATGCAAGAAAAAAGATGAAGCAGGGTATTATCTAATTTTTATCAATTGTTTTGAAAGATTGAGTGAAAGCTATGTGACATAGTAACATATTACCATTAAGTGAGGAACATAATAGGAATAGGATACAAAAATAAATAAAACAGTTGAAACATTAAATTTCATTGATTATCCTAATCACAATTCGCTACCAACGGCTTCATTGTAATACCTAACATGTATGAAACTAAAAAGGTTCAGCCTAATTCTGGTTTCAATATCAAAATAATCGTTATTGTTTTTGAGTTTTCACAACTTTTGAACTAATGGGGTATTCCAGTCAAGTGGCCTTAACTAGAAAGAGAAGAATGAGCAAGTGCTCCACTGTTTTTACAGTCCCTATAAAAGATATGGGTGTGTTGAATCATTCATTTAGGTAAATCTATCCTGTCTTTGTTTTCCAAGGAGATTGTCCATTGATTTATTAAGAAAAAAACAAAACAAAACACTGGGTTTCTCCTGTTTCAGTTCTGTTCAAGAATTGCTTACTGTAGCCTTTGTTGGATGCTATGGGCTATCCCATATCTTTCCCATAAATTACTTTGTTTTGCTAAAGATAGCCAGATCTGTTTCTGTAACTTGTAAACAAATAATTCAAAAAGACACGGACACTATTTATTAGTTATCATTGATCCAAGGACTGCTAGAAGAGTTGTCATCATAGCTCTGTATAAGCAATTTGCTTGGGGAAATCAATGCACTGCTTTGCCTTAGGCATAAAATCAGATTAAAAAGAAAGCTGGTGGGAAAGTGAAAGATCTTTTTATCCTTCCTTAAATTATAATGGTAAACAAACAATCAATTTTCTTATCAAATGATTATATAGGACAGTTCCTATAAATCTATTATTTTATTGATATGAATTATCTTGTAGAATACAACAGCGAACCACAACTACGAATACAATTTGTGAGCTCTGGGAAGGTAAATATAAATACTGCACAAAATCTGTACCTAATAGCTTCAGCTCTCTCCTCAAGCCTTCAGGTAAATGGGATCCCTGGGTGGCGCAGCGGTTTGGCGCCTGCCTTTGGCCCAGGGCGCGATCCTGGAGACCCGGGAACGAATCCCACGTCGGGCTCCCGGTGCATGGAGCCTGCTTCTCCCTCTGCCTGTGTCTCTGCCTCTCTCTCTCTCTGTATGACTATCAAAAATAAATAATTAAAAAAAAAAAAAAAAACACCTCACCTCTCTTCATTCCCAGCAAGCAACCAGGTTTTTATTTCACCATTACCCATCTGCTCTTATCTGTCCTGTATCTTCTACCATTTTTTTCTGCTGTTCATATTCATCCTTTTATGAATTAGATCTCAGACTATCTCCTGTCCCTCAGGTCACCACTCCAGCAATGCTTTTCTCTGTGGCAGCAGCACCAGCTCTCTTCTCTACTCTTTCCCAGCTGCAGGCGAGCATTTCTGCCATCTAAAAACAAAACAACATTCACGTGATTTTATTTTCCAGAGTAATCACTAATTCATATATTTACTTCCCTCTACAGAAATCTCCCCCCGAATAGTTTCCTTTACTTGCTTTTAGTGCTTTTCTTCAGTCCTTTCCTGAATGCACTTTTGTTTAGGCCTTTGACCATACCATTCCGAGGACACAATTTCTGCCAATGTCACCAATGACCATCTGTTTCTAATATCTAATAAGGAGTTTTCCATCCTCTTCACTTGTAACCTGTCAGCATAATTTAATACAAATCATGTTTCTCATCCATGCATTTTCTTCATCCATTTCATGAGACCATCTCCTCTTTCAATAGCATTCCTTTCATCTCACATTCTAAGATTTGTTGCCTTGTTTTGACTGTTTACATTGGAATGTTCCAGGACTGTCTTTGGATCCTTTATCTTTCCATATGTACTCCTTTTGTGGTATCAGCTAGCTTCATTTTTTAAAATATAATATATACTTAGATGTCTACCAAACATATACTGCTTGTGTGGAACTATATCAAGAATTCACATTGGCATGTCCCAGTTGCTTCCTGTGAATTTGTACCTGCATGTCTAATAGACATGTCAACCTAAGATGACAAAAACTGTACCTACAGACTTTATTCCAAAACCTGACTCTTTAGCAGTCTTCCCTATTTCATTTAATATCAATTCTTCTCTCTTAACCTTCAAATTTAGAGAGGCATAATTAGCTCATCTTCCTGTCATTTCCCATATTTAATATTAGTTTGATAATTAATATGGAGTTTTTAATATTTTACCACTTTATCTGATATCAGCCAAGTCCAAGATACCAAAACCTCCATATTCTTTCAATAGGTATCTAATTAGCTTCCGGTGTATCTACCTACCTTCTCTTTTTGTTCTCAACACAACCACCACGGCAAACCTGTTAAGACCTATTTTCAGTTACACAGGTTGGCCTTCTTAGTAAGCAAATTCTGAGATGGGACTCACCATGTGATTATCAATGTATATACTTCATATTAATACCTGTGACTGAGAGAGAAGAGCAACATAGTGAACAGAGGGAGAGGGAAAAGTGTGAGAAAGACACAATGACAACAAACAGAGCTACTGGGAGCTCTGGATCTGAAAAGACCTTTTAAAAGGAGCTATCCTAAAGTCAAGTCCTTTCCTTCCAGCCTACCTAACATGCTGCCACCTGTTGGGTAGTGTGATTCCTCTTCCCCCTTTCCTACATGAACTGCTCTTCCATTTCCTCATCTCATTCATCATTTTACTCGAATATCATGCTGAATGTATTAAAGATTATGACCATCCAGCCTTTAATTTCTCTCCACCATGTTTTTTTCTTTCTACACACACACACACACACACACACACACACAGCCCTTATTTTGTGAATTGTCTTCTTATACACTAGAGTGTAAACTCCACAAGGGCACATACCTGTTGGTTTTTCTTTTTCTGTTTCTGATTACTCAGTCACTCAAATAGGGACTACCACCAAGTCATCATTCATTAATATTTGTTAAATTAATGAATAAACCTATTGGGGAAAAAAAAC
Source organism: Vulpes lagopus (assembly GCF_018345385.1). NCBI lineage: Eukaryota > Metazoa > Chordata > Mammalia > Carnivora > Canidae > Vulpes > Vulpes lagopus. Next base: position 20,560,804 of record NC_054843.1, on the reverse strand, counting down.
TAGTATAAATATCTCACATAGGAAACAAAGAATATGAAATGAGATTATATATATTCTCCATAGAAGCTTATTCTTTTATACCAGTTCATTTAGGTAAATTATTTTGTCTGGTATATTAAACAGTTGATTACCCTTGCCAGTTTATTTTTGATCTGTTTGAAAACAATTTGGAACTATAGAGTGCCAAGAAGAAATAACTGCGAATGACTCATTCTGTTTCTGAAATCCTGTTTTACTTTTATTTATAATTTCCCATTAATAATTAAATTCAAAATCTTTTTTTAATAAATTAATTTTTATGGGTGTTCAATTTACCAACATAAAGAATAACACCCAGTGCTCACCCCGTCAGTGTCCCCCTCAGTGCCCGTCACCCACTCACCCCCACCCCCCGCCCTCCTCCCCTTCCACCACCCCTAGTTCGTTTCCCAGAGTCAGGAGTCTTTATGTTCTGTCTCCCTTCCTGATATTTCCCACACATTTCTTCTCCCTTCCCTTATATTCCCTTTCACTATTATTTATATTCCCCAAATTAATGAGAACATATAACGTTTGTCCTTCTCCGATTGACTTACTTCACTCAGCATAATACCCTCCAGTTCCATCCACGTTGAAGCAAATGGTGGGTATTTGTCGTTTCTAATGGCTGAGGAATATTCCATTGTATACATAAACCACATCTTCTTTATCCATCATCTTTCCATGAACACCGAGCTCCTTCCACAGTTTGGCTATTGTGGACATTGCTGCTAGAAACATCGGGGTGCAGGTGTCCCGGCGTTTCATTGCATCTATATCTTTGGGGTAAATCCCCAGCAGGGCAATTGCTGGATCCTAAGGCAGTTCTATTTTTAACTCTTTCAGGAACCTCCACAGAGTTTTCCAGAGTGGCTGCACCAGTTCACATTCCCACCAACAGTACAAGAGGGTTCACCTTTTTCCACATCTTTTCCAACATTTGTTGTTTCCTGTCTTGTTAATTTTCCCCATTCTCAATGCTGTGAGGTGGTATCTCATTGTGGTTTTGATTTGTATTTCCCTGATGGCAAGTGATGCAGAGCATTTTCTCATGTGCATGTTGGCCATGTCCATGTCTTCCTCTGTGAGATTTCTGTTCATGTCTTTTGCCCATTTCATGATTGGATTGTTTGTTTCTTTGGTGTTGAGTTTAATAAGTTCTTTATAGATCTTGGAAACTAGCCCTTTATCTGATAGGTCATTTGCAAATATCTTCTCCCATTCTGTAGGTTGTCTTTTAGTTTTGTTGACTGTATCCTTTGCTGTGCAAAAGCTTCTTATCTTGATGAAGTCCCAATAGATCATTTTTGCTTTTGTTTCTTTTGCCTTCGTGGATGAATCTTGCAAGAAGTTACTGTGGCCAAGTTCAAAAAGGGTGTTGCCTTGTTCTCCTCTAGGATTTTGATGGAATCTTGTCTCACATTTAGATCTTTCATCCATTTTGAGTTTCTCTTTGTGTATGGTGCAAGAGAGTGGTCCAGTTTCATTCTTCTGCATGGGAATGTCCAATTTTCCCAACACCATTTATTGAAGAGACTTTATTCCAATGGATAGTCTTTCCTCCTTTATCGAATATTAGTTGACCATAAAGTTCAGGGTCCACTTCTGGGTTCTCTATTCTGTTCCATTGATCTATGTGTCTGTTTTGTCCCAGTACCACATTGTCTTTTTTTTTGTTTTGTTTTCTTTTTTTAGTACCACACTGTCTTGATGACCACAGCTTTGTAGTACAACCTGAAATCTGACATTGTGATGCTCCCAGATATGGTTTTCTTTTTTAAAATTCCCCTGGCTATTCGGGGTCTTTTCTGATTCCACACAAATCTTAAAATAATTTGTTCTAACTCTCTGAAGAAAGCCCATGATATTTTGATAGGGATTGCATTAAACGTGTAAATTGCCCTGGGTAACATTGACATTTTCACAATATTAATTCTGCCAATCCATGAGCATGGAATATTTTTCCATCTCTTTGTGTCTTCCTCAATTTCTTTCAGGAGTGTTGTATAGTTTGTAGGGTAGCGATCCTTTACCTCTTTGGTTAGGTTTATTCCTAGGTATCTTATGCTTTTGGGTGCAATTGTAAATGGGATGGACTCCTTAATTTCTCTTTCTTCAGTCTCTTTGTTAGTATATAGAAATGCCATTGATTTCTGGGCATTGATTTTGTATCCTGCCATGCTACCAAATTGCTGTATGAGTTCTACCAATCTTGGGGTGCAGGCTTTTGGGATTTCTATGTAGAGTATCATGTCATTGGCGAAGAGGGAGAGCTTGACTTCTTCTTTGCCAGTTTGAATGCCTTTAATGTCTTTTTGTTGTCTGATTGCTGGGGCTAGGACTTCCAGAACTATGTTGAATAGCAGTGGTGAGAGTGGACATCCCTGTCTTGTTCCCGATCTTAGGGGAAAGGCTCCCAGTGCTTCCCCATTGAGAATGATATTTGCTGTGGGCTTTTCATAGATGGCTTTTAAGATGTCGAGGAAAGTTCCCTCTATCCCTACACTCTGAAGAGTTTTGATCAGGAATGGATGCTGTATTTTTTCAAATGCTTTCTCTGCATCTAATGAGAGTATCATATGGTTCTTGGTTTTTCTCTTGCTGATATGATGAATCACATTGATGGTTTTACGAGTGTTGAACCAGCCCTGTGTCCCAGGGGATAAATCCTACTTGGTCATGGTGAATAATTTCCTTAATGTGCTGTTGGATCCTATTGGCTAGTATCTTGTTGAGAATATTTGCATCCATGTTCATCAGGGATATTGGTCTGTAATTCTCCTTTTTGGTGGGGTCTTTGTCTGGTTTTGGAATTAAGGTGATGCTGGCCTCATAGAACAAATTTGGAAGTACTCCATCTCTTTCTATCTTTCCAAACAGCTTTAGTAGAATAGGTATGGTTTCTTCTTTAAACGTGTGATAGAATTCCCCTGGGAAGCCATCTGGCCCTGGACTTTTGTGTCTTGGGAGGTTTTCGATGACTGCTTCAATTTCCTCCCTGGTTATTGGCCTGTTCAGGTTTTCTATTTCTTCCTGTTCCGGTTTTGGTAGTTTGTGGCTTTCCAGGAATGCGTCCATTTCTTCTAGATTGCCTAATTTATTGGCGTATAGCTGTTCATAATATGTTTTTAAAATCATTTGTATTGCCTTGGTGTTGGTAGCGATCTCTCCTTTCTCATTCATGATTTTATTAATTTGAGTCTTCTCTCTCTTCTTTGTAATAAGGCTGGCTAATGGTTTATGTATCTTATTAATTCTTTCAAAGAACCAACTCCTGGTTCTGTTGATCTGTTCCACAGTTCTTCTGATCCCGATTTCGTTGAGTTCTGCTCCAATTTTAATTAACTCTCTTCTTCTGCTGGGTGTAGGGTCCATCTGCTGTTTTTTCTCTAGCTCCTTTATGTGTAAGGTTAGCTTTTGTATTTGAGTTCTTTCCAGTTTTTGAATGGATGCTTGTATTGCGATGTATTTCCCCCTTAGGACTGCTTTTGCTGCATCCCAAGCGTTTTGAATGGTTGTATCTTCATTCTCATTAGTTTCCATGAATCTTTTAATTCTTCCTTAATTTCCTGGTTGACCCTTTCATCTTTTAGCAGGATGATCCTTAACCTCCACGTGTTTGAGGTCCTTCCAAACTTCTTGTTGTGATTTAGTTCTAATTTTGAGGCATTATGGTCTGAGAATATGCAGGGGATGATCCCAATCTTTTGGTATTGGTTCAGACCCGATTTGTGACCCAGTATGTGGTCTATTCTGGAGAAAGTTCCATGTGCACTTGAGGAGAATGTGTATTCAGTTGCGTTTGGATGTAAAGTTCTGTAGATATCTGTGAAATCCATCTGGTCCAGTGTATCATTTAAACCTCTCATTTCTTTGGAGATGTTGTGCTTAGAAGACCTATCGAGGGTAGAAAGAGCTAGATTGAAGTCACCAAGTATAAGTGTATTATTATCTAAGTCTTTCTTCACTTTGGTTATTAATTGGTTTAAATATTTGGCAGCTCCCACATTCGGGGCATATATATTGAGGATTGTTGAGTCCTCTTGTTGGATAGATCCTTTAAGTATGATATAGTGTCCCTCTTCATCTCTCACTGTAGTCTTCGGGGTAAATTTTAGTTTATCTGATAGAAGGATGGCTACCCCTGCTTTCTATTGAGGACCATTTGAATGGTAAATGGTTCTCCAACCTTTCATTTTCAGGCGGTAGGTGTCCTTCTGTCTAAAATGAGTCTCTTTAGACAGCAAATAGATGGGTCCTGCTTTTTTATCCAGTCTGAAACCCTGTGACTTTTGATGGGGTCATTAAGCCTGTTCACGTTCAGAGTTACTATTGACAGATATGAGTTTAGTGTCATCATGATATCTATTCAGTCCTTGTTTTTGTGGATTGTTCCACTGAACTTCTTCTTAAAAGGGAATTTTAAGAGTCCTCCTTAAAATTTCTTGCAGAGCTGGTTTGGAGGTCACATATTCTTTCAGTTCCTGCCTGTCTTGGAAGCTCTTTATCTCTCCTTCCATTTTGAATGAGAGCCTTGCTGGATAAAGTATTCTTGGTTGCATGTTCTTCTCATTTAGGACCCTGAATATATCCTGCCAGCCCTTTCTGGCCTGCCAGGTCTCTGTGGAGAGGTCTGTTGTTAATCTGATATTCCTCCCCATAAAAGTCAGGGATTTCTTGTCTCTTGCTGCTTTAAGGATCTTCTCTTTATCTATGGAATTTGCAAGCTTCACTATTAAATGTCAAGGTGTTGAAAGGTTTTTATTGATTTTAGGGGGGGGGGGATCTCTCTATTTACTGGATCTGAATGCCTGTTTCCCTTTCCAGATTTGGAAAGTTTTCAGCTAGGATTTGTTCAAATACATATTCTGGCCCTCTGGCCCTTCTGGCACTCTCGGGGAACCCCAATTAAACGTACGTTTTTCTTCCTCAGGCTGTCATTTATTTCCATTAATCTGTCTTCATGGTCTTTTAATTGTCTGTCTCTTTTTCCCTCAGTTTCCCTCTTTGCCATCAACTTGTCTTCTATGTCACTCACTCGTTCTTCCACCTCGTTAACCATTGTCATTAGTACTTCTAGTTTGGGGATCCCTGGGTGGCGCAGTGGTTTGGCGCTTGCCTTTGGCCCAGGGCGGGATCCTGGAGACCCAGGATTGAATCCCACATCAGGCTCCCACTGCATGGAGCCTGCTTCTCCCTCTGCCTGTGTCTCTGCCTGTCTCTCTCTCTCTGTGACTATCATAAGTAAATAAAAAAAAATAAAAATAAAAAAAAAAGGACTTCTAGTTTGGATTGCATCTCATTAAATTGATTTTTAATTTCTGCCTGATTCGATCTAAATTCTGCAGTCATGAAGTCTCTTGAGTCCTTCATGCTTTTTTCTAGAGCCACCAGTAGCTGTAAAATAGTGCTTCTGAATTGGCTTTCTGACATTGAATTGTAATCTAGATTTTGTAACTCTGTGGGAGAAAGGACTATTTCTTTCTTTTGAGGTGAGGTTTTCCTTCTAGTAATTTTGCTCAGTGCAGAGTGGCCAAAAACAAGTTGTATTGGGAAAAGGAGAAAAAGAGAGAGAGAAGGAAAGAAAAGAGAAAAAAACAAAAGGAAGAAAAAAAGGAAAAAAGAGAAGAAAAAAAAGAGAAAAAGAAAGAAAGGTGAAAAAAAGGGTGGGGGAAGCAATCAGAAATCAAAAAGAAAGAAAAAAAAAAAACACGGGGGAGTATCTTCTGATTCTGTATACTTTAGGTCCCTTGACTTCCCCTGGATCTTGTCCCTCTAGCTGGTCTTCTGGGGGAGGGGCCTGTTGTGCTGATTTTCAGGTGTTAGCACTTGGGGGAGCTGCTCTGCCCCCTGCCTGGTGCAGGGCTCAGTGAAAGATGTTTAAGCTGTTTATCTGGTGAGGCCACTGTGAGGCTCCATGAGGGCGGCCAGCTCTGCAGCCCTGAAGTCAGCTCCCGCAGTAACTCCGGGGCTCTCCGTCTGCAGGGCCTTTGAGGCTCCGGGGCGGGTCCGCTGATCTGCTCAGCTTGGGGCAGGAGCTACCTCGCTGTCTTGGGCCCTCCCGGCCTCTGCCTGTCCCGGGGGAGGCCGGATTCTGGGCTGTGTCCCGGCGCCCTGTGCTCCGGGGCCTGCGCTGTTGGATTCGCGCTCCCGCCCCGCAGCCCCCTCCGCAGAGCCTCTTCCTCCGCCCGAGCCCCTCCGAGCTGCTCCGGGTCCCGCCCCGCCCGCTGCAGCCCTTAGGGAGCTCGGCGCATCTCCGGGGGCGCAGGTGCCTGTTACTGTCCCAGGGAGCCCGAGGGCATCCCCGCCCTCCTGGGTCCTGCTCCACCTCCCTGCAGGCCCCTTTCCTCCCGGGAAGGTTGGTGCAGCTCCTGCTCCTCCGGGACGGGGCTCTCCTGTCCTGGGGACACTCGCCCCGGCCTCAGCCCGGCTCCTCGCGGGGCCCCTCCCCCTTGGAGGCCTTTTGTGTCTTTATTTCGTTTTCCCCGTCTTCCTACCTTGATAGAAGCGCGAACTCTTCTCACTGTAGCATTCCAGCTGGTCTCTCTTTAAATCTCAGGCCGAATTCATACATTGTCAAGATAATTTGAAGGTTATCTAGGTAATTTGGTGGGGACAGGTGACTTGGGGACCCTACTCTTCCGCCGTCTCGCCCCTCCTCCAACCACAAAATATTAATTGTTATAATTTCATTTCATTACACTCAGCCCATATATTCAAGGTAACATATTTTGTAGACGACTATCCACTGGAATAGCCAACTTTCTCATTAATCTTGAGCATACCTAAAAAATGGAACAGACTAGATCATCCTAATGTTTTTTGCTACCCCTTTTAGTGCAAGGATTCAAAAATATAAATGTATTCAAAAAAGGAAGTTGTAGGTATGTAGATACAATTGGAAGTAACGATTCTCCTTTCTTAAAAGTTCAATCCAGATCTCCTTTTCCCCTCATCACCTTGGCTTAAGTGGGATAAGCATCCTTTTGCAGTTTCCTGTCTGGTTTCCCAGAATATTCTGCGACCCAAGAATGGAAGTCCTTAACCTCTGGGTATCTCTCACTTCCTTGTGGGAGGTCACAATCAGTTGTCATCCCATAAATATCATTAGCATATGACAGCTTCTAAGTTGTTTGCAACCCATACCTATAGTTTTAGCAAAAGAAAGGGGGTAAAAAAAACCACAGTCTTGCTTTCTGGTTTTATTTTCACTTCTCTAATGCCAATGATTTTGTGTCATCTACTTTACCAAGAAAATGATCCAGGTCCTTGTCTAACATCTTTTGTGACTTTTACTAAAATAATCAAAACCCCTACCTTACTTACATTTAGGGGATAATATCAATGTATTCTTATAAGTAAAGGAGTCTGTTTGCCTTTATTATATAATGCATAATATAATAAATAAATACATACATAGATATGTATGCATGTCACCTGTTAACGAGAATTCAAAATTCTCAAAATTAATTCTTCCTAAATTATCAGTATGTAATATTAAATGACCCTTGGATAGTAAATATTATGGAAACCTAGGCAACATCTCTTTTATTACACTATATTACTAGTATCAAGCAAATTTTAGAAATATACCTGGCCCTCAAAAAAAGACTCATAAATAAGTTAATAAATTGAATGAATGAGTGAAAAGATAATGACTATTATGGGATATTAGTGTCAAGATATAAAAGGCAACAAATAAAAAAAGAATTTCTCAAATACTGAGATTGCTCTTCCTTTCTTTTTTTAAGTGATATTTTCAAGCCCTTAGATTGTATTTTTCTAGATAACTCACAATTAAAGCTACAGTGTTTTTATTCTGTAAGTGCTATCTTCATGTAAATCAGACAAGCAGATTATAGTGAAGCATACAGTATGTCAGCAGGATAAATATGTGTTTAATCAAATCAAATTGGTTTGGATTGGGCTGAACCTGTATTTATGATAATGGTTTAGATGTTTCACGTGTAAGATAGGAAAATGCTTAATGGAAGGTTGTTTTTTTCCTCTGAAAATGCATTTGTTTTATCTAATTTTCTCAAAATTAAAAAAAAAATTTTTCTCAAAATTTTAGGTAAAGTCTGAATATATAGTAAACTATATATTTGCTTAAAGAATATAAAACATCTCTGGTGTACTTTGATTAAAAAAGTTTTATAAAGCCAAAAAGATGTTACAAAAAAATGTATTATTTTTGTAGAATTTGTCATTGCAAGCATCTGCTGTATGTCACTAGGATATGTTTGATATTACTGCCAAATCTTCACAACCTACTAATTGTGTGAGTAATAAATATCACACTATCAGTGACATTCTTCAAAATATGGAGATTTCAATCAATATCTTGATTCCACAGAATTTAAAATTTTAACTGAATAAAAGAAAATAATTATGACTTGTGGAAACCCTTAGTTTAGGGATCTTCAAGATAGATGTATTCCACAAATGAATATGGGACATTTTTTATGTCAAAATAGCAATCTGCTCTTACACTCTGTATTGTTTTTATTTGGGGAAAGAATAAATTCTTTTAGAGAAATTTGATAACTAGCTTCATGTCATTTCCAGACTATATACCTATGAGAAACTTGATCTATGCCTCTTCTCTTACATCTGGAAAGTCCCCTTTGTGTATCTGTTCAGGCTTCATAGACTACAGTTGCAACAGCTTAAGTCCTTTCCTGTGGAATTTGGTCAAGGTGCTCAACCCCTTTGTGCTTCCATTTCCTTACAAGAAAAAAAGTCAGAATAATGATAATACTTACTTATTGTATTATTTTGAAGATGAGGTAAAATCATATGTACAAAACACTTGAGAATAGTGCCTATACTATAGCAAGTAATTTATGAATATTATTATTGCTGTCATCTATATCTCAATGTTCCAGGTCAGGCCTTCATCATGTCTTATTAAATTTGTGAAAGCAATTGCCTAATGGATCTTCCTCCTTGAAAAGTTCTGCTACTATCAGTAAGACACAATTTAATATTTTAGAAATTAAAATTCAAGTATGCAAGTAAATACAAGTAAATGATTAAAAACTGTAAACAGTTTATTTAAAAGAGTATTTTTTTCAACAACCAGAACAAAGCCTTGGAGTGAAAAATATATTTTTTAAAAGATAACTTTGTGTTATGTTATCCATGCATTATTTCCCACTGTTGTTACTAAGTAGGTATGAGCCCAAAGGCAATTTAATTTCCAAAAGAAAAATATGTCCTGGGATCTCTGGGTGGCGCAGCAGTTTAGCGCCTGCTCTTTGGCCCAGGGCATGATCCTGGAGACCCGCAATCGAGTCCCATGTCGGGCTCCCGGTGCATGGAGCCTGCTTCTCCCTCTGCCTGTATCTCTGCCTCTCTCTCTCTCTCTCTGTGTGTGACTATCATAAATTAAAAAAAAAAGAAAAGAAAGAAAGAAAGAAAGAAAGAAAGAAAGAAAGAAAGAAAGAAAGAAAGAAAGAAAAGTATGTCCTTTTACAGAATGGATAATTAAAGCCAGCATCTCAGATTTAGGAGTATCAACAAATTTATGAATTTTCAAAATAAAATTCAAAGATGTTGAAGCTTCTGCTTTGACTTCTCTTGGACCACTCAGAGAAAGTGAGCTACCAAGCTATAGAAGCATGGGAAGCAACCTGGTGATGAAATCCATATCTGTAGTTAACAGTTGAGGCCTCTTGGCAACAGCCAGAATCAACTTGTCAGGCATGTTAGTGAGCCATCTCGGAAGTGAATTTTCTAGTTCTAGAGAAGCCTTCAAATGATTAAAGCCTCCGTCAAAATCCTGTCTGCCTTCTCAAGAGAAACATTGAATCAAAACCATCTAGCTAAGCTTCACCCTGATGTCTGCCCACAGAAATTTAAAATACCATTTTGATTTATTGTTTTAAACCACTAAGTGTTTAGGTAATTTATTGCACAACTATAGGAAATGAATCCAGGTGGGAAAGAGATGACCATTCCAATTATTTTTCTTCAGATGACTAAACTAGTGTCTGATATATTAAGTTATTTTCTCAATATCATAGAACTGGGAGTTTGAGCACAGAGCCACTTTATCTCAGACAAGAAAGTTTTACAGTCACTTGATGGAAATGATATAAAGGTGGTCTTTGAAATGACATGATGTCATTTTAATCTCATGATTCTTATGACCCCAATAATCATGCAATATTGAGAGTTATTAGGGAGATTCCCCATCCCTCATTCTACACTTAGGCGCTTAAGAATTGACCAGCACCGAATAGCTTTCTCCATGAAGGTAGTTTATCTGCCTACCCAACTCCAGTACTTATGCATTCTTTAATCTTTTGCTGATTCATATCAGGGATCTTCACTTCTGAGTAGAAAAATATATATATGTTTCTAGTATTGTAATTTTAAATGTACCAGGAAGCCAAGGAAGGGACAAGTGATTGATTCCAGATTAGTGAGCACATTTCTGAAGTTAGCTGATAATCTAAGGTAATTTGCTTCCTTTATCTCATTCACAAAAGTGATGACAAATGACAAATTTATTGGTAATTTTAAAAATAAGGCAACTGTTTGCTAAAGGCTGAAAGAATTGAAACTTAATACAATGGAGCTTGAACTGATTTGATAAGTAGGGCTCATAGAGTATGTATACCCCATTACCCAAATGTGAAGAGTAAGAATGTGAGGATATCCACCAAACAAAAAATAAGACAGCTACATGCATATATTTACCTATTAGGATTGTTGATAAACATAGACATATCCTTTCTTCCTCTTCCACCACCTCCACTTTCCTATGTATATGATTTCTGTAACTTGATTTCCAGCCTGCCATGATGCTATATGTAGAAAGAGAGCTGTAGGATGTTTAATCTTCTCTATACGTAGTGAAAAGTTCCAGTTCCCCGACTGCTTACAGAACAGAAAGAAGATAGATTGTGCACATTGTTGTTTTGTTTTTTCTAATGCTATGTGAAGTATCTGCAAGAGTGGCCTATCAATACTTTGATGGAAGGAAGGAAAGAAGGAAGGAAGGAAGGAAAGAGAGAGAGAGAAAGAAGAAAGAAGAAAGAAAGAAAGAAAGAAAGAAAGAAGAAGAAAGAAAGAAAGAAAGAAAGAAGAAAGAAAGAGAAAGAAAGAAAGAAAGAAAGAAAAAAAAAGAAAAAGAAAAAGAAAGAAAGAAAGAAAGAAAGAAAGAAAGAAAGAAAGAAAGAAAGAAAGAAAGGAAGGAAGGAAGGAAGGAAGGAAGGAAGGAAGGAAGGAAGGAAGGAAGGAAGAAAAAAATGGTAAACATCTATTTGTTTAGGTAACAAAAAACAAAAATCAATTGAGTAACATAAGCAGCACAGTTGACTATAGGTTCTCTTCTGGGTAGTTGTATCTTTACGCAAGTCCAATGTTTGCTTTGATATACTGTGTAAATTTGGTACAATATGAGCAGAGAAAATAGGCTTAGCAGTTTTGAGGATCAATGACCTCTTTATGCAAATACACTCTGTTTTCATATATTGGATATACTAATATGTATGGAAGCATATATTATGAATATATACACTTTTGTATAATCACTGTATAACAAATACTGCCATCATTTCTTTTATATGTGTGTGCATATCATTGCATCATGTATGTACCAAAAAGCCATTAAAATGAAAGTTTGATTCTAATAAAATGACTAATGTATTTGGTCATCATTAAGGTGTCATTTTGTTGTTAAGTAGGATGTCTTTTAATGGTGTTTCTTTATGCACAAGTGTATTGATTACCCCCAAATATTAATCCATAAATAAATCTTAGCTTAAAATAAATTTATTTTTCCTATGATATGTAAATGAAAATAGTAAAAACTCAAAAATAATCTGTCATGCTCAAAATCAAAATTAATTAAGAACAAATAAAGTAGCAAACATAGCTATTAAAAACATAGTTGATTTGTTTTCATCAATGAAACATAATCCGCATGTTCTTAAATGTGTTTGGAATGACCTATATTGATTATAAAGAATTTTAATGTTAACTTATTCATGCAACTATACAAGCCTTCTAAACATGAGGAGGTACCACCTAGTTTTTAAATTTTATGTGAAATGTGAAGATATTGAAAGTTATTTGTTGTGCTTATTTCTGTTACTGTTTTCTTCTTAACAACTGTTCCATTTACAGCTTTCCTTTTCCAAACTTAGCTTACATTGCTGCAAAAAAAAAAAAAAAATTCAAAACACTGCCAACCCAAAAGTGAGACATCAGAGAGGTAAATTTGTATTGTTTGCATTCCAAGAGTCCAGGACTTCCCATGTACAGTAGATATGGAAATAAACTTGGTTGGAGGTTGACAACTTTTCTGCAGCAAGTATATTTTCTACACACATGCACATCCCCTCTGTGAGAAATGGGAAGTTTGAAAGAAACTCCGTCAAACGTTGGGTAGAGAGTGTGGGTTTTGTGCCTTGTTTTTGTACTTCACCCCTTTTTACATGTGAGTAGAGAACAACAAGTGCTTACCTTCTGAGGAGAAAGCTAGGATCTTTAAGAAAGAAGTCTCAGGTGATGGTAAAATAGTGGGTTTTGTTCCTCAGAGTTTGGGGAGGGTGACTTATTCTCCAGCCATCATGCCTTCAGATGTTAGACTACTGATGGCTTTTGGGAGTTAGTTTGCAGAGAGGGTAGAGTGAATTCATGAATGACCTTTCATTGCCCCATTTGGGCGGTGGAATCATGGACAGTGGATATACAATCATATGAGGAGAAAAGCAAACTTGCCAAAAGCTAATTTTATTTTTTTATTAAAAAATACTTTATTTATTTGAGAGAGAGCACAAGTAGGAAGGAGGAGCAGAGGCAGAAAGAAGAAGAGGCAGCAGACTCCCTGCTGATCAGGAAGCCCAATGTGGGGCTCAATCCTAGGACTCGGGGATCATGACTTGAACCAAAGGTAGATGCTTAATCCACTGAGCCATCCAGGTTTCCCAGAGGCTAAATTGAACTGAATTCAATTGAACTTGAGAGAACTAGAAAAATCACTTTTTATTTATGGAATGTATGGCTCAAATTTCTAAAATTAGCTACTCATGTGTTAGGGAATTAGTTTTGGCTTGTGGTAACAATTTTGGAGGTTTATTTGGAATTGAATATTGTAATTTTTTATTCATGGACACTAAATGCATAATTTCACTAATATTTTGCTTAATTTTACTAATTTTCTAAAAATAATTGTGATCTTTGCTTGTGCAATCTTGATATTAAAGTCGTGTTAACTGGTAATAATTTTCTATTGTTTGCCTTAAAGTAAAATTTAAAAAATCTTTGGTTGATCTCTGACAGGTCGAATATTTCATACCTTTATAATCATGTTATTCATCGTGTCTGGATATTTTGTGCTATTACTTACACTTTAAAATCAGATTGACCCTGCACCTACATTCCAATGAATATGTATGTGTAGAAAGGAGGTGCTTCTACTATAATGAGGTAAACCAGAAAGTTCATTTCCTACTAATACTCCTTGTTTTATTTTTATTTTTTAAATAATTTGCTTCTTTTTTTTTTTAATGATCTTTATTTATTTATTCATGAGAGACACAGAGACAGAGAGAGAGAGAGGCAGAGACACAGGCAGAGGGAGAACCAGGCTCCATGCAGGGAGCCCCATCTGGGACTCGATCCACGGTCTCCAGGATCACCCCCAGGCTGGAGGCGGCGCTAAACCGCTGGGCCACCCGGGCTGCCCTAATACTCCTTGTTTTAAATGCTGCTATTGATTTACTTGCTTAAAGGCTTTTGCTTTACAGGACCTCAATGGCTATTGAAACTCAATTACTGCAAAAGTTATAAGGGATATGCTGGGTTATTTTCCATCATCTATACATTATAGACGACCAAAAATACATTTAATTCGTGGGCCAGATTAGGAAGCAACATGCTTCATTGGATATCATTATCTCAGGAAAGTGAGTAAGAGATGGTTAGAAGTTAAGTTGTAGGAACAAACATTCATCTCTTCCCTCTTACTTGAGTTATAAAACCAAACCATTGGCCCAACTCCATGTCACCCATAGAGAGTTCTGTAGCCCTAAATGCAAATGTGTTTGGGGGTCAAAAATTATAGACACTGGGAGATATAATGTGAAAAGCATGAAAATACAATAGAAAATGTATAAGGCCCCATCATTTAGTGGATTTATAAGCTTAGCTAGCCACTTGGTCTGTTTATTTTATAGCATCTTTGAGAATCAACTTATATAAATACAGAAGTCATTTATAAATGAATATACCTTGCAGACTGGGCAAGCATCTGTACAATTCTTGCTCTTGCTGAATGCCCTATAGAATTAGCAATTTGACTTCTTGCTCAGACTCACAGTTATGAATGCTCATCACTACACAAAGGATACTCGGTAATAAAGAAAATGATGAATGAGCAAATGTTTTTTCTCAAATATTGTACCTATAATCTGAACCCACTGGTATTTCCTTAGAAACATCTTATTTTATTGACATTTGATGAAGAGATTGTGATATTCAGGTCAGTAGACTGATCACACAGTGAGTTGGTGAAAAAGTGAGCTAAGGAATTGAATTTTTCAGAAGGTACCTGCAGACTTAGAGGATTATCAACCTACCCTAATTGTTGCAGCTGAGAAAAATACCTGAAATTGAAATGATCTTTCTTTCTGGTGTTTAACTGCCCTAGTAATCACCCTGTCTCATAATAATATACCATGCTCTGTGCTATGGGAAATTGTTTTCTCAACAGTCAGACTAATGTGTATTGAATCAAACTATGTATAATAAGACTTACTATCAAATTATAAACAAATAGAAGATTTCAATCATATAAATAAACAAAAGCAATGTTACGTTTTTCCTCCAATCAATAATTTTTCCATTATTCCAAGGCTAAACTTTAAATTTCTTAACATAACTTACAAATTCCTGGATAATATGTTCAGAACTCTCCTGTGTTTGCTGAACCAGAGTTTCACTGACTGACCCTTAGGACTTTTGGACTTAGACTCCTGCCTGCCTCACGATTCTGGCCATGCTGCTTTCTTAACCTAGAAGACCCATCATTTCTCTTTGCATCCTTTATATTCATTGCTCAGGTTCCACTGTATCTAGTATTCTTGATGTCACACCTTCCAAGAGACTTGACCATACCCATGGGCTCTTTATTATACATGTAAACATACTCTAAATTTTTCAGAATATTTTTACAATTATTTTGTGTGAAATACATAATTAAGAGGGAAAAAACACATTTTCTTGGCAGATATCATTTAGGACATAGTTGAATAATCATCTGTAGTATTTTTGTGAATACTGGTTTCATATTTTTTATTCCTATCATACTCTAAATTTCAGGAATCTAGGAATAATGTCTGCCTTTTCCAGTGTATTCCTAGCCCTAGAGCAATGCCTTCCACAGTCTTGGCATTTAATAAAATGTAATGAAATAATTCAATTAGCATTTTAAAATAGTAGCACATATTTCTAATTTGCTAATCAAGAACACTAATCAAAAATCAAGAGAACCACATTCTACGTAGTTTACCAAC
Organism: Vulpes lagopus; assembly: GCF_018345385.1. Taxonomy (NCBI): domain Eukaryota; kingdom Metazoa; phylum Chordata; class Mammalia; order Carnivora; family Canidae; genus Vulpes; species Vulpes lagopus. The sequence continues at coordinate 20,545,256 of NC_054843.1, read as the reverse complement.
ATTCAGCCTGCTACATATTGAGTACTCCAATTTACTGACTAGTAGACCTATTAAAATAATATTTCCATTACTCACATTATTCAATATGAATTTGTGATAAATGATAATAAATGAGATACACATTTGACTAACACCTCATTTGGGTGAAAAAAATGACCAGATTGACTTTACTGCAAAACTTAGCCAAAAGATTCTTTGATTCTTTTGGAAACATAGGTACAGACTTTTAAATTAAGTACTTAAGATAGTTCCTTTTGCCATTTATACAAATATTTAAAAGTAAAATATCTAATGGAGAATTATTTCCCATGTAAAATTTCCCTTATAGAAAAATCATTATTAAATTTAAATGAAGATAAATATAGGTGTATGATTAATGCGGTAAATTCCTATTTTTTTCTAATGTAGCTAACTTCCATGGACAGAAACAATTGACCTAAGGCACTATCAACATAATTTATATCATGCAATATAGATTGCAATTAAGCATCATATTCTAAGCATCTTAAAATATACACATCTTTTATTTTCTACTAGCCCTTAATTAGAGGCCACAGCAATTTAACAGCTAAAATATCACAGTGGTCATGAATCACATGGTTATCAGACAGTCTTCACCACCTATTTGTCCAAAGGAGAATTCATTTTTTTGTGTGTTCAATTTCACACACATAGAAAAAGTCAATCCACTGCCCACTTCTGTTATTGAATTTGAAAATGTCCAGAAAGAAAAAGAAACAGATATAGAACTCAACAGAGACATTTTTCATTGTCATTCACAGCAATAATGTATGTATTATTTTAATATCAGTTGCACAAAATTATGTGTTTATGTAATTTCCTTTAAGCTGGTTTCTAAATGTCAGAATTAAATGTATACATTTTGCTAATTTGAAGAGAGTAGTGTTATATTTTAAGGGATAATGCGTTTCTTTTTTTCCTTTTTACAGCTATTTTTCTGTTTGCTTTATGCATAGGCACATCTTTTCCTCAGTTTTACACTGTGTGATGTTAAAATTGCATTCATTTAAATTCACCCACAGACAGATCATAAAGTAACCTCTGTCAAAATTTCCTTGTAAAGTATTTTAAATATGAAGGGAAAATTGGCATATCTCAGGATATCTTATTTTAGTAAGAAGATCGTTTTTTCCCACATGTAAGTTTTAAGTTCCCACTTACATAAACACCTGTTCTGGCTGTTGTTTCCAGTTTAATGAGTTTGGGGAGGTTTATATCTCTAAACTGAGAGTAGTTTTATCATTTTGACATTTAATTTTGTTTCTCTTTTATAAATGTCTTGTAAAAAGAGAATCATTTAGCATCTGTTTGGTTATCTACCAACATCTGTCCCAGTTACCCACTGTAACAAAAAGTACATCCTTCTTAAATCAAAGATTGATTCAGTCTTTGAGGTAGAGTTCTCAATAACACAACCTTTTATTGAATATTTATGTAATATGTGATTATGAAAATATATTTTCTCTTATTATATGCATATAATACAGTGTATACCATATAACATTATAGAGATAAAATGTTTCTCTTAATAGTAACATATTGAATATATTAATACATGTTACATTATAATATATAATATATAAATTCTGAATTGACCTAGAGAAATAAGTATTTACAATTATTTAAGGGAGGTTCTTATTTTTGAAAAAAAGTAGACTTGAACATAAATTTAGCAGTGATTACTTTGGATACTACAAAGATCAGGATTATCCCATAAAATTCAGTTAAAGACATTAAAAAATATGAAACTATCAGAGTAACTACTTTTCCCAAATGAAATACTCAAAAAAATGACAACCTATAAAATGCATTCAACCTTAATTGAACCAAACCTCTTTCATTCAGACTTATTTATAAGAGACTCTGATTTAAAGGTGAGCAACTTGAGGAAGAAAGCTCTAAGGAGAAGGGAATTAATTTTTGGCTAATTGAAGAGACATCTACATTTCAGGAGCAGCTGTGGTTTGAGTTTTGGGCACAGAAGAGGCGTGGAAGATGCCAGCAGTGTCAGCATAGAAGCTGGGCCCTCTGATGTTCAGTGTGATAGTGGCTGGAGATTGTGACACTTCCTTTCTGGGCAGTGTTTTTGTCCAGCACGTTGCTGAGTTTTGAGGCTGGCTCTCAGGCCCTATAAATAATCCCATGAGCTATTCTGTTTATATGAACTATTTTTCTCCTTAATTTGCAGAGTCACTGCTTTTGGCTGCAGTTAAAACCTTGAGAGAAATGGGATAAATAAACAATGAACAAATAGATAAGTCATGTATTGTCAGGTGTATATGTGTTGTCCAAAAATAAATCAGGTAAAAGAAACAGAAAGTGATGGGGGCTACCATTTCTAATAGTGTAACCACGGCAGATCAGATGTAGTAGAAATATTCATATTTTTAGATGCTTCAGTTTCATGTAAGAAGTCAGTATTTCAAAGGATTTGAGTGAAGTTGGGAATGGACTCTCAAAAACCTGGAGGAAAAAACCTTCTCCACGTTCAACTCACAGAATTGGAGAGGTCCAGAGGTAGAAATGCACTGAGGGTACATAAGTGTTTAGAGTACTTTACAAATGATAACAAAATATTATAAATAAAAATTGGCTGTATTATGTGTATCTAATGTGATATTAGTCTTTTGTTCAATTAAAAAGTCAGGACATTCTATGTAATAAATTTTGCATCTGAACGATAATAAGACTAAAGAAGAAAATTAAAAAATATCAGCACTATATTTAGTGTAAAATACTGTCATTGTCCAGAGCAGAACATATACATCTTTGACTTGTTTTTGATCCTATACTAATTAGTGTTTACTGAGTGCTTTTTTAACTCATGAAACTCATTCTATCCTGGGCCTGATTTACTTATAAATTTATATACACATCAAATGCAGAGTTATACATTCCTTTTAGGTAGCCCAGAATATACTTCAACAATGGCTTTGAAAACAAGTATTAAAGCGGAAACTCATTCTTGATATTTTATTTAATAAGTTGAAAGAAGGTATTTTGAAACACTTCTTCCTACTGGGGAAATATCAGGCACAAATGAAGGAACCTTCCAATAGTGAGATATGGAAATTGATAAATGAGACCTAAACCAATAAAGTTAATATGGATGCTGTCATTATTTAACACTATTATTAAAACTTATTAAATCTATGATTTTACCCATTTTAAAAAATAGTAAAAGGTAAAATCTAATACAGAATCATAAATATTTTAACTGCCAGCACATATATAGTTTTGCGGGGGACCTTTGTTTCTGATGCTTCCTGTGTAGGCAGAAACTGCAGGAGGATGCTCTTCTGCTCTTAGATTAACTGCCAAGGTCAGTGCTGTAGTAGAAGCTGAGAACATAGCTCAACAATCATTACAGGAACATAAACACATTACAATTTCCAAGTTCAGAAAAGCATAAAACCAAAATCTCACTTTGGGAAAGCTCGTGCTTGAGTCCTAATGCCTGGTGGTCATGTGCGCTGATAATTCCACATCATAGCTGCTGAGCTTCTGTCTTTCCAAACTTCTGTACAGAGACATACATATTATATATATGACATATATATTCCTGGTCTGTGTGTGTGTGTGTAGATACAGATATATTCCCCATCTTATACTCATCCTTTTGAAAGCTGATAATGACCTCCCTAGTGAAATGTATGCAAACACCTAGAAGCAAGTTTTTCATGAAATATATTTTATGGCATTCACATTTAATCTTTCTTATGCTCTAATATGAAAATAAATATGTGCTTTTACTCCATTATACATCAAGACATTATAGAAAACACAGTAGGAAAAAAAAAAGAAAAAGTAGAAAATGAAATTAGTCCTAAACAATCTCCTCATTGTCTCAAGGGCAATTTTTAATAAGAGTGAAATTTTCCTGTCATATTTAAATTCCAAAATTTGAAAATAATATTTATTTATTTTAAAGAGGAAGAGAGAGTGTGGGGGGGGTGCAGTGGGCAGAGGGAGAAGACAGACAAAAGCAGACTTTCTACAGAGCATGGAGCCCAACTTAGGGATTGTTTTTCAGGATCCTGAGATCATGACCTGAGCCAAAATCAAGAGCCAGAACTTAACTGGCTGAGCCATCAAGGTGTCTCTCAAATTATTTTTAATATAGAAAGTGATGTTATATTTGCATTCAATATATTTTGAATCTTTATGATGATGGCAAGAAGAAAGATTTTAAAAAGTAGTACTGGGTCAAGAAAATGAGAAGATGAGTTGCAGACCAGGGGAGAATATTTGCAAGAGACACATCTGATAAGGGATTTTTTTTTCAAGATTTTATTTATATATAAGAGACACAGAGAGAGAGAGAGGCAGAGACATAGGCAGAGAGAGAAGCAGCACCATGCAGGGAGCCTGATATGGGATTCCATCCTGGGACTCCAGGATCACACCCTAAGCCAAAGGCAGACACTCAACCACTGAGCCACCCAGCCATCCCTGATAAAGGTTTGTTATCCAAAATATGCAGTAACATTTTCAAACTCAATAGTAAGAAATAAACAACCCAATAAAACACCTCACCAAAAGAGATATACAGATGGCAAATAAGTATATGAAAAGATGCTCCATATCATATGCCATTTGGAAAATGCAAATTAAAACAACAATGAGATACCACTATGTACTTACTAGAATGGCCCAAATCCAGAATATTGAAAATGCCAAACATTGGTGAGGATACGGAGCAACAGAAACTCTCATCCATTGCTGGTGGTAATGCAAAACGGTACAACCAGTTTGGGAAGATGATTGAGCAATTTCTTTCTTTCTTTCTTTTTCTTTCTTTCTTTCTTTCTTTCTTTCTTTCTTTCTTTCTTTCTTCTTCTTCTTCTTCTTTCTTCTTCTTCTTCTTCTTCTTCTTCTTCTTCTTCTTCTTCTTCTTCCTTCCTTCCTTCCTTTCTTTCTTTCTTTCTTTCTTTCTTTCTTTCTTTCTTTCTTTCTCTTTCTTTCTTTCTTTCTTTCTTTCTTTCTTTCTTTCTTTCTTCTTTCTTTCTTTCTTCTTCTTTTCTTTCTGTTTCTTTCTTTCTTTCTTTCTTTCTTTCTTTCATTCTTCTTTCCTTTTCTTCCTCTCTTTTAAATATTTTATTTACTTGAGAGAGAGAAACAGAACTCAAGCAGGGCGAGGGGCAGAAGCAGAGGGAGAAGAACAAGCTGACTCCCAAAAAATTGGGGAGCCCCATGTGGGGTTCTATCCCAGGACCCTGAGATCATAACCTGAACTGAAGTCAGAAGCCTAACTGACTGAGCCACCCAGGCACCCAGCTTGGAAGTTTCTTACAAAACTAAACATACTCTTACCACATGATCTAGCAATCATGCACCTTGGTATTTACCCAAAGTGGTGAAAACTTTTGCACACACAAAAACCTGCACATGAGTGTTTACAGTAGCTTTATCACAATTGTCCAAAGTTGGAAGCAACCAATATGTCCTTCAGTAGGTGAATGAATAAACTATTGTACTTCCAGACAAATGAATATTATTCAGTGTTTTAAAAAATGAACTATTAACCCATGAAAAGGCATGAAGGAAATTTAATTGTACTATTAGCAAGTAAAAGAAGCCAATCTGAACAGGCTGTATACTATATAATTCTAAGTAAATAATACTCTGGAAAAGGCAAAACAATGGAAACAGTAAAAAAAATCATTTTTGCCAGGAGATAGGAGGGAGATAGGAATAAAAAGATGGAATGCGGAGGATTTTTAGGACAGCAAAACTTTTCTGTGTAATACAGCAATGTTGGATACATTATAGATTTGTTCAAACCCAAGGAATGTGCAACACTAAGAATGAGCGCTAAGGTAAACCATGGACTCTGGGTGATTATGATGTGTCAGTGTGGGTTCATCAATTGTAACAAATGTACCATTCTGATGGAATCTGTTGATAATGAAGGAGGCTGTGCATGTGCCTGGGCCGGGGTTATATGGGAAATCTCTGTACCTTCAGCTAAATTTGTTTTGAATCTCAAGGTGCTCTGAAAAAACTACTAACAAATGAGGAAGAAGAAATAAATACTTTCTCAGACAAAAAAAAAAAAAAAACAACTTTAAATTACTAGGAAACTTACATAGCAAAAGTCCTAAGTCATTTTATCACATGAGAAAAGAACAGTGCTATGCACCACTTGGCTATTGCAAAACTTATGTTTTTGAATTCATATTGCATGTTTACTTTGCCCTTACATAAATATGATTATCTTCAGGAATATATATTGAACTATTGCCATCTATAAGAACAAGGAAAAGAAAATATTACACATTTATATTTTAGGTATAGTGCTCTCTTCACAGAAATATTAATGAAATAATGTAGTAAACATTAGGTTTTCCAGCAGCTTATCATTTCCGCTTAATGTGAAAGATGAAAAACTTGATTTCTCCTCTATTCAAAGAAACATTTCCCTCAAAATTGAAAAAAAAAAAAACAAGTTATTCCTTTGATCAAGTCTTATTTTTAGAAAGTCAGAGTTTTACAAAAACATGCATAACAATTACTTTAAATCTCTAAGTAAAACTTTTGTCTAATTATATTATTAAAAATATCTGCATAATAATCATTGCACTAATAAATCTTCTCCAATTTTTTTCCATTTTTTAATCAAATGGTTTTGAGTACATATACTTCTCAGGAATTCTACCACTTTTGTGTAAAGAGAAAGCAAATAGTTTCCTATTCTGTTCTCTATCATTACAAATCATTAAGGTTCTAAATGATTGCAAATGATTCTCAGTTCTGCCTTTATTAAATATCATGAGTGATTTTCATGAAAATAGATAAAGCTGTTTTTCTTTTTTGGTATTGTTTATAGAGTGATGGTTGGCAATCAATTACAATATGGAAGACACAGAAAAACAGGAAGATATCTCGAACTGATGTGAGAAGGTAGTTTCATTCCTAAACACTGAAGGTGCTCCATTTGTTCATCAAGAACATAGGCCTTTCTTTAAGTTAATACTGTGCTTGGGAAGAAAGTTGCCCTCTCAAAATGTTGAAGACTGTAGTTTTCAAACATATTTCACTGAGTTCTCATATCATGCTGACTTCGTTACTTTACAATGTGGAAAACAATCCAGTATAATGTTTCAAGGAAAGGTTGTTACTTTAGAGCAAAACTACATTTTGGTAATGATAGCATTAACATCTGAATCTCCTTTTTCCAAAGGAACATGCATGCACTCAGAGGCATTTATTTGCAGAATGAACATAGGCAGATGTTATTTCTTTTCTATAGTTTTTAGATATATCAACAATTAAATCAATTTTCTTCCATTCTTTTTTAAACACCACCACCACCACCCCAGACCCCACTGACTTGATCTCATGTTTCCTTATAGCTCTCGATCTGGATTTTATTAGTATTCAGTTAAAACCTTTCTGGCAACCTCTCTGTTCAGTAAAACAAAGAGCAAATGAGGGTTAAAAACAAAATGAAACTGAAGCACAGAGAAGCATTGCTGCTCTGTTTGATAAAGTAAAAGCAAAATAGACACAATATCTTAATTTTTTTCTCTTTCACATTTTCAAGCATAATCTAGGTCTTTTTTTTTTTTTAATAATCTAGGTCTTGTGAGAACAAAAAGAGCTATGCACAATCTTAAATACAGGCTTTTTTTTCATTCCTGTTAATGAAAAACTACAATAGGATTGTGACAATGATTGAATATTATGAGTCTGTGCGGCAGTGCCCTTCTTTATCAGACACCTCCTCACTGCTATGACTCTCTTGACCTCACCTCTCATCCTGGCTACCACAGTGCACGGGGGCCAATTGGCTTCATGGAGAACAACATGATAGTTTTCTCCTTTCTTCTCCTTTTCTAATGTTTATCCTTGATACTGTGATAGGATCTCATTCAGTGCTCACATGCACAATTTGAAATGTGAAAGAGATGCAAACCTTTAATTGATGGGAGCTTTCAGCTAAGACATAAAATCTCACTTCTTCCCTACAACCCATGGACAATTTACATGATGAGTTTATTTAGTTTCTTGGATTGTCTTGGGGGTGTCAGGCACTCAGTATTACTGATGAGGATTCTGGAATGATAATGGATCTCCCACCTTTCCTACTTCATTCCTCTTTTTCATTAGTGGCTTGGAAATTGTATTCCCTATAAAAATAAGAGCTTAGAAGTCACTGCCCAAGGCTCTGCTTTCTGGATAATGCAAGCTATGCCACTATTTATGCACCCATAAATCACTAAATTAAAAATATGAATTGATTTTTTTCTGTTTTCAGAAGTTAAATCAAAGGAAAGTTGTTTCTTTTCCATTTTAAAATTTTGTTCAAAAAATTTTTTGTTCACTGGAATTTCTCAAGAAAATTTAGAAATCTGTATTAAATACATGTCATTCTATGACAGAGTCACAATGTTTTTTTTGGCAAAGATGTATCTAATTATACAAGGGTCTCTATTTACTTTATACTTGTAAACAAAAAGTGTGAGTAAAATATTAAAAATATCAAAATACAGATAAAACTTTATCAATACCAATTAATTTATGCCTGTAATGATTCTACATTCTGCTGTTTTTCCTTATGTATTACAAACTGACTTCAATTTCATTGTGGATATTTGTTTCACAGAATAAGAAGTGAACCAGGAAGGCTTTATATAATATCAGCTCAAACTAGAAATTGAGAACTACTCAAACATATTAGGTCATGTCAAAAAAAAAAAAACAAACCAAACAAAAACAAAAACAAAACAAACAAAAAACCAGAGAGTGAAGTGTAATGTTGGCAAGAATAAAGTTGAAAAACTATCTGAAATTATTGAATATTAAAGAACACTCAAAAATAATCTTTAATTGTATCAGATGAAGAGGACAATTTCTTTCAATTTGAAAAGTAATATGAATTTCTAATGAAAGATAAAATATAGAGTAGGTTTTTGTATCTCACAATCTGACCTTGCATACTATTTATTAAAATTTATTAAAAATTTTCCATATTCTAGATAGCATTGCTCGTTCACACACATATTTTATTGGAATTTTTTTTTTTTTTTTTTACCATCATGTCTGGGTGTTGGAGCTAAAACACATGAACTATTTTTTTTGGGGGGTAGAATGGCTATAGAATGTAATATATTTTGAGAAATAGTTATTAATTTTGGTCTTTCTTCCTAAAAAGTTAGGAATTCTTTCTTCTTAACACTTTGTCAAATATATCCCTGAAAGTGAACAGAGGTTAGACATGTTTCAAGGATGTTACAAAGAAAGATGAAGAATTTTATATTTTTTTAATATTTCATGTATGTTGACTATGAAGATAAAAATATTTCTCCTCATAGAATGAGATAACTGTTTTGGGGGACCCCTGGGTGGCTCAGTGTTTAAGAATCTACCTTCAGCTCAGGGTGTGATCCTGGGGTCTGGAATCAAGTCCCGCATCTGGCTCCCTGCATGGAATCTGCTTCTATTTCTGCCTATATCTCTGCCTCTCTCTTTGTCTCTCATGAATAAATAAGTAAACATTTTAAAAAAGAATTATTTAAAGACAGTCAATTAAATGTGTTGTAGCCATTTGAAGAATGAGAAATTTCATTGGCCTTCCTCTCACACTTATGTACATTAATATTTCCATTTCTCACGTTTTTCTTTTTCTTCCTTTTTTTGTTTCTTGCTTTTGTTATACTATACTCACATGGCCAATAATATATATGGTTTAGCTACATGAAACAAAATAGTCTTTAAAAAAACTTCATTTATAGCCAACATCAGGTTATACCATCCCCTTTCAACTGTAAGTGGGTTACATGATCTCCATCATTAGAAGGAAAACGGAACGAAACATCAATCAGAAATCATGCCTATTATTCATGTTGTATTCTTTTAAAAAATATACTCAGTTTTAAATATTATTTCAATATGCATGGTCTGATATTTCTCCAGAGAAGAAAATTATAATGCTTATTCTGTTCTTGGCACACCCTGTTTCTTAAAACCGAACTAAAGAAAAGAATTGTAGTGGCGGTGCATTTATTTGACAAGCTAATTGAAATTGCACAATAAGTCAGTCTGATTTCCAAGGACAGAAAGGTTAATGGAGTGTGCTTCTCTATGCTTGTACAATAGCTCAGTTTTCTTTACTGAAATAACTGTGATTTCCTATATTAGTAGTTACATTATTCACACAGCAAAGATGTATTTGAAAGGAAAACTTAATCATTATAAAATAAACCCGTTTTAGAATATACAGTTCACAAACTTCCTCTGAACACATAATGTCACGTCCTTGTCAAATAATACAAAATGCACAGTTCTTATTTTCCCTGTTAAAGACTGTTGTGATTTTAACTTAAATGCATTTCGTGGGACAACACAACCAGAGAGCATTTTAGACAAGTGGTATTTAGTCTATTACATAGCTGTGTCAGTGCAAAACATGAGACCTTTTTGGAATACAACTCAGCTCCCATTGAAAATAAATGCAGAACATATGTCAACAGCAGTTTTTCCATATGAGGATGATGTTTGAAAATCAGGTGGCCAGAGTATAGTTCATTTGAGAAGTGAAATTGGGTCAGTAAAGGGCAACCCATGAGCACAGACTTCACCAAACTTTTTTGATGTTATGGTTTTTATGTGGAAATAAAACAAATGAGGAATTTAAAACATTGAGAGAAGAAAAAATACGATCATCTTCTATAATCAACTTAGTGATGTTTGAGGTAAGTGTAAGTGTATTTGTAATGTCTGTAAATTTCCCATACTCTGAAATTTATATAAACATTTAAAAATAATATTTACTATTTTATATTACAAAAATAATGCAAATATTACCATCTATTTATCGCTTCAGACATTTATGGGGATCTACTGTGTAGCAGGTATTACTCTAAGCCTTGCATTTTCATCAGTGAACAAAATAAAGAGAAGTTTCTCCTTTTGTAGAACCTGAAAAGAGACTAAGTGAAATGAATAAGCAAATTGAACATCAGTACGATGGTACCAGTTAAGTGCTAAAGAGAACAAATAAGGAGGAAAAGGGGATGTAATAGATCACAACCAAGAGGAGGAGGGTGCCTGAGTGGCACAGTTGGTTAAAACCCTCTTGGGCAGACCCAGTGACGCAGTGGTTTAGGGCAGCCTGCAGCCCAGGGCGTAATCCTGGAGATCCTGGATCGAGTCCCACGTCAGGCTCTCTGTATGATGCCTGCTTCTCCCTCTGCCTGTGTCTCTGCCTCTCTCTCTCTCTGTCTCTATGAATAAATAAATAAAATCTTAAAAAAAAAAAAACCCTCTTGATTTCCACTCAGGTTGTGATTTCAGGGTCATGGGATCAGCCCTATGTGGAGCTCTGGGCACTCAGATAGGAGTCCCTTACAGTTTCTTTCCCTCTTCCTCTGCCCCTCCCCACCTCTACTCACATGGTCTCTCTGTCTCTCGTCTCTCTCAAATAAATAGGTAAATCTAAAAAAAAAAAAAAAAATGAGTAGAGAGTTCCATAGTGAGTACTTTAGAATATACAGAAAAGGGAAGAAAGACATTATCCCAAATCTCCTCATGCATCATTTATAGTCAGTTGACTAGATCTCTTAAATAGTTGATTTTCAGTACACATACTTATATACGGGGAGATTTTTCATGTGGCATTTTTAGAAGCTTTTCAGATAGATAGATAGATAGATAGATAGATAGATAGATAGATAGATAGATAGATAGATAGATGATAGATAGATGATAGATAGATAGATAGATAGATAATAGATAGATAGATAGATAGATAGATAGATAGATAGATAGATAATAGATAGATAGATAGATAGATAGATCTCCTTTTTTAACATGCCAAAAATCCTTTCTCAGGATGCCTGAGTGGCTCAGTTGGTTAAGTGGAATCTTGATTTTGGCTCAGGTCCTGATCTCAGCGACTTGAGAATGAGTCCCATGTATGGCTCTGCCCTGGGTGTGGTGGAGTCTGCTTGAGTCTCTCTCTCTCTTCCCCTCTTGCTCCCCCCCTACTTGTATGCTTGCTTTCTCTCTCTTAAAACAAAAACAAAAACAAACTTTCACGAGTACATTACAATAGAATTAAAATACTATGTGATTATATATTTCCTTTATTTCATATTGTGCACAAAAATATTCCAAAAATATGAGTACCAATGCTATGACCATTAATATGAATATTTAATTTGTTTCTTTTTTGACTATATTTGTCCCATTCTCTGCCAATTTTTTACAGTTGTAAATTTATTCATAGATATACAGTCTTTATAGATGATATTTTATATGCTCTACCTCTTACTTATTGTAATCTTACATGCAAATATGTGTTCTAATATTATGCACTAGTGTTTATTTTGAAGTCTCTACAATCAATTGTCTGAAGCTCATTTTATCTTTCTTCAAAGACTACTGTATGTTGATGATCACTTTCTGTAAAGCCTTTGTATTGGAAGTCAGTTTAATTGGAATATAAATTGTTGGATAATCCAGATGCACCCAATGTAAATACAAAGGTCCTAAGAGGATCTCAGGAGGGTCAGAGTCAGGCCAGGAAGTGTGAAATTGGAAGTAATGGTTGAAGTAATTGGGGCCACAAGCCAATGAATGAGGCAACACCTAGAAGCTGGAAAATGTAAGGAAACAGATTATCCTTTACAACATCCAAAAGAAATGCATTTGTGTTAACCCATTTTAGACTTTTGACTCTCAAAACTATAAGATAGTAAATTGTTGCTTAAGTTGCTAAGTCTGTGGCAAATTACTACAGCAAAAAGAAAAATATATAAAATCACTTACACTGAAATATGCCTCAGTTTTAGTTGTCCCTGACTAATTTTCTCAAAGTGTTGTGCCCTTTTAATATGTATTTTCAGAATTTTTCAGGGAATAGCAGCACTTTTAATATTATTTGCCCTTTCTTTGGCTTTTCTTCTTCAGAAAAATGTATCTGATACACTCAAGGTTAATTTTTACATGTGCTATTAGCTAAAGTTTGAAGGTCATTTTCTCCTCTTTACAGATTCATTATTGTTACAGAATCATTTGATAAGAGGTATTATTTTCCCATTGGATTACCTCATCTCCTTTGTCAAAGATAACTGACTATATTTGTATGTCTATTTCTGAATCTCTCTCCCATTCCACACATCTATGTGTCTATCAGTATGTCAATATTACATTGTCTTTTTTTATAGCTTTAAGTATTCAAATAGGTCACATATATTCCGTTTCTTTTTCCACAAGTACAGAGCTCAGAAGTTACTTCTCTGACATAACAAGTAAAAAGCTGAACAGACTGAAAAATTAACATTTCTTCTTGGATCCAAAAGAGAGGAAGACACAGGGCAAACTCCCGCCCCAGGAGTGGAGAGACAGACGAGGCAATATAGGAAGTCAGGATTTACCAGAATTGATTTTCAGGATTGGAACTACCAGGAAACTAGCATCATGGCCATGGCAGGAAAATGTGGACTGGAATTGATGAACTGCTAGAGGCTCAGGGAAGAGGAGTCTGATAGCTAAAAATTTCTTCAAAGTGACCAAGTCATGAGAGATCTCACAATATTGTGAGATTTACCTCGAGAAGCTTAACCAAGTTTCCACAATAAACAGCAAGGAAAGTCCCCAAGCATTCTGTTTTTCTTAATGAAATCAGTACTCAGGAGAAACTAGTTAATGAAGAGTCTAGCCTTCTGGGATATTAGCAGAGCCTCACTGACTTAGGAGAAGGGAAATACCCAACTCCAATCTGCTCTAACTATCCTGTCCCACCTGAGGGAGAGGAAAAGTACTGAGAAACACTAATAAAGTTTACACTCCAGAGATGCAAACTTACTAAAGGATGGAAATGTATTCCTAGGACTACAGATGACTCTCCTCCCCTCACACCTCACCATCACATTGCTAAAATCCTATTTGCTTTGCAGCAGTTCCTTGTACCCACATCATGCCTAGCTGTGAAGAAAAAATATATATTTTGTAAGGTATACTAAAAGATAAATAAACTACAATTTGCAAGATAGAGCAAGCATCAGAAGCAGATATGGCAAAGATGCTGGACTTGTCAGACCAGGAATTTAAAATGACCATGGTTAATATGCTAAGGGCCCTAATGGATAAAGTTGACAGTGAGCAAGAACAGATGGGCAGGGCAGCCCGGGTGGCTCAGCGGTTTAGGGCCACCTATGGCCCAGGGTGTGATCCTGGAGACTCAGGATCGAGTTCCACATTGGGCTCCCTGAGTGGAGCCTGCTGCTCCCTCTGCCTTTGTCTCTGCTTCTCTCTCTCTCTCTGCGTCTCTTATGAATGAATAAATAAAATCTTAAAAAAGTGGGGGAGGGCAAAGTCAGCAAAGAGATGGAAATTCTAAGAAACATCCAAGTAGTAATGCTAGAGATCTAAAGCACTGTAACAGGAATGTAGAATTCCTTTGGTGGACTTATTAGCAGACTAGACATGGCTCAGGAAAGAAGCTCAGAGTTTGAGGACACCTCAAATAGTATAATTTCTTCAACCTTGTTATTTTTCATAATTGCTAGAGCTAATCCAGATACTTTAAATTTCTATATAATTAAAAAAAAATCATCTCATCAATCTCAAAAAAAGCCTACTGGATATTAATTAGGGCACTGTGATACCCAGAAGTCATTGTAAATAGTAAGAGCAAAATTATTTTCTAATCAATGAACATGCAATTCTTTATTCTTTCATTGATATATTACTCTTTTATTTTTAAAAAGAATTTGTTTATTTTTTTGTTTATTGTGCACAAGCAGGGGGAGAGACAGAAGGAGAGGGAGAGGATCTAGCAGGGAGTCCAACATGGGGGTTAATCCCAGGAAACTAAGATCATGACCTGAGCCAAAATCAAGAGTCAGATGCTTAATCAACTGAGCCACCCAGATGCCCCCAATATTTTATAGTTTTAATGCAAAGCCCTGAATTGGCTTTGTTATTTTTTTTTACTTAATTTCCATATTTTAATGTTACTTTAGATGGCACAAATATACTTCATCTCTAGATTTTTTTTTTTTTTGCTGATATCTAGAAACAAAGTTGGTATTTTTATATAGTAACTTTGTATTCCATGAGACTTCTACTTATTTATTCCAGTATTTTTTATATATTCCTTACTGTTATCTATGCATATAACATCTATATTCTGCAAATACATTTAATTATCTAGATTATTGAATATTTGATATTCTTACATTTCTAATATAAATAGATCTCACTCTTTGTTTATATTTTTATCCCTTTATTCCTACATTTTTTGCCAAAATGAGCATTTTTAATATTGCATTTTGTTTTCATTGACATATAAACTGTAAATTTGTTCTATTTTTATTATGTTGCCCCAGTCTGCTTTTGAATATTATATTACTTGTATAATGTTAAGAATATTACACTAGTATATATTAGCCTTCCCTCCTGTATCTTGCAATATAGTCACACATTCTGTGCATTTTATAAACACCATGATTAAATTATATTTTTGCTTTAAATTGGAAAATGTCTCTTAAATTTTTAATAAGTATTTTACATTTTCTCCATATATTTAGTACTTTCTCTGTTTTTTATTTCATTATGAAGATCTGATTTTCTACATATAATAGTTTTATTTTAGTGTAAATAAACATGCTTTACACTTTTTGAATAAGTTTGTTGAATAATTCACTAGAATATTTTTTGTCTAGAAATGTGTTTAACTTTTATTTTTGATGCAGAGCTTCTCTGAATGTTCTAGATTGGTAGTATTTTTCACTTTTGTCTTCTGTTTCCCTTTTCAGCGCATTATGAGGTATTTCATTTTCCTAATTTGCATTGTTTTTGATGATAAATCTGTAATTAATTTTATATTTGTTGACTGTGATAGTGATCTTTTGTTCATATTTGTTCATTTTTCTTCATATCATTGAACTCAATGGTATAATTACTATGTATTTTTGTGTTATTTTCTTCTGTTTATCTTGCTTTGGTTTCTTTGAACTTGAGGAAATCATTGGCCATAATCTCTTGCATTATTTGTCATGTTTTAAAAAGTTGATGCTTAGATATGGTGACGTGTTAATGGATATAAGTGGATAAATGACACTTACATAAGGATACAATGGAAATCCATAAAGAAATTTTAATAATGAGTTCTGAAACATGTATATTTATTGACCACATGGAAAATTTTTAAAAAAATCTATTTTTACTAGAAAAGGCAATTTAATAAAATGATAATTCTAGGTGAAACATATCCTTATTTAATCAATAGTGTAAAATTAATAAATTTCAAACTGTATTCATTTAAGAGTATAAAATATCATAAATAAAATAAGTTCAGGATGTTAATTAATCCTAGATTAGTAAAACATAATTGCTAAAAGCTAGAAATTGGCAGAAGGGACCGATAATCCTGATTATTCATCCTCAAATATATCTTATGCTGGGAAAAATAACTGCAATTCTAAGATTCAAAATTTTCTTCTCAAATTCAAAGAGCATGTTTAAAGACAGTTTTAATTATATTAATACAGAAATTATATAAAGTATAATTCAGTATAGTGTTAAATGTTTTGTTGATAAAATGATAAAATACAGAATATGTCATGTTAAAATAAGGTTGCTGTGACAGCTATGCATTTTTGGAAAATCCTAAGGAGTAAGTACTTTTAAAAAACTCTGTAAACTAGATCTAAATTAGAAGCTCCTAGGAAGTCTTGTGTATATTCTCATTTTAAAAATTTATTGTATATGTTTGTCATAAGAAATATTAGAATAGATTTTCTCTCTTAGTTTATGATATTTATAAATTATTTTTCTTCTTCTTCAAAAAAGAAAACCACCAAAAGATAACCAGAATAAGGAAAATATTCAGGACCAATACATCAAGGGGAAAAATAAGTCTTTTAAAGAAGACTAATTTTGGTTTAGTTTTGTTTTCTTTTGTTTTTATTTTATTTTAAGAGGGGACAATGTAGAGGGAGAGAGAATCTCAAGCAAATTCCACACCATTATGGGGTCCTACATGAGCTTAATCTAATATCCTTGAGATCATGACCTGAGCTGAAATCAAGAGTCAAACTGCTTAATTAACTGAGCCATCCAGATGCCCTTAGAAGAATACATTTTCTTAAAAAAAAAAAAAAAAAAGCATGTTAATGGTGTTTATTAGGCTTAAATAAAGTGACATATCTAATCCAGGTGAATACATGGCTATAATTTAAAAAAATTAAGGAGATAAATAATAAACAAAATGAATACCATACATAATTTTAATAAAACATTTAACCTCAAAATATGCATTACCTGCACCCTTTAAATTTGATGAAAACATTATGCTAAATGAAATAAGTCACTCAGAAAAAGACAAATACTGTATGATGTTGCTCATGTGGAATTTAAAAAGCAAAAAGCAAAGAGAAATAAAAAAGATATGGAGAGGCAAACCAAGAAAAAGACTCTTAACTATAGAGAATAAATGAAGAGAGGAGAGTGGGGGAGGAGTTAAATGGGTGATAGAGATTAAGGAGGGCACTTGTAATGAGCACTAGGTGTTGTATGCAAATGTTGAATCACTATATCATACACCTGAAAATAATATTATATTGTATGTTAACTAACTGGAAGTTGTATAAAAACTTAAAAATATATGACAGTAGGGCAGCCCCAGTGGCTCAGTAGTTTAGTGCCACCTTCACCCCAGCGCATGATCCTGGAGACCCAGGATGGAGTCCCACATCGGGTTCCCTGCTTGGAACCTGCTTCTACCTCTGTCTGTGTCTCTGACTCTCTCTCTCTCTGTATCTCTCAAGAATAAATAAATAAAATATTTATTTAAAAAATATGACAGTAAACAATAATCTAAATGATTTCCCCTTTAAAAGCCTTAAGACTAACTGTTGTATTTAATGAAATAAATTAGATAGTTACAAATGAAGACTGTTCTGGTCTTAAAAATATCAGACTTCTTAAGAACAAATTAGGTGGGAAAATCTTTTTCTTTCTACCTATTACAAAAGCAACTTTTCAATATGTGTTATAATGCTGCAATTCATTATTAAATGTGTATATATAACTGATTTCTTAAAAATCCATGTTTACCAAACATTGTGCTGTACAATTTTTCTGTAGCATATTATTCAATCTACATTGTGTTCCTAAGAACTTATCTCTAATGCTTAACCAATTTAACAAATTTTAGCGTTGAGCTATATATACTGTTGTTTTGGAAAAATCAGATTTGTGCTCTTCACTAAGAGTTTCAGAATTGATCATTCTTGGATGGAGCCCTGAAGATTGGATTTTTAACAAGTATCCTAAGTGATTAGATGCAGGTGATCAGCTGGTCATATTTTGGAAATTATAGCTAATACAAAACTATCTCAGTGTTGTGGGGTTTTTTTTGAAAAATAAGTCTTAAAAGTGGGCGGTGCCCTGGTTGGCTCAGTAAGTAAAGCGTCTGCCTTCAGGTCAGATCATGATTTCAGGGTCCTGGGATCAAGTCCTATGTCAGGCTCCCTGCTCAGTGGAGAGCCCACTTCTATTTCTCCCTCTGCCTCTCCCCCCACTTCTGCTCTCTCTCACTCCTTTATCTCTAATAAATAAATAAAAATCTTAAAAAAAATAACACAAGCATTTTATAAATTTTACAAAGTTTATTAAAAATAGGAAAGAATGTAGGGATCCTTGAGTGGCTCAGCAGTTGAGTGTCTGCCTTTAGCTCAGGGCGTGATTCTGGGGCCTGGGATCGAGTCCCACATACGGCTCCTTATAGGGAGCCTGCTTCTCTCTCTGCCTATGTTTCTGCTTCTCTCTCTCTCTCTCTCTCTCATAAATAAATAAATAAATAAAATCTTTAAAAAAATAGAAAAGAATGTTAACTTGAAAGAACCAAATATAGGTGGAATAAATAATTCACACGTTGCTTATTAATTTACTTACATAATTTAAAAATATAATGTACAAGTTTTAGAAAAAAAATATTTTTTTAAGAAATCTCACCCTATAAGAAAATGAATTCTCTCAACAACTTAAGGGAGCTTATATATAGATCAATCCCCAGTTGAATCTCTGATGAGATGCAGCCCTGAATGACACTGAGTTTGCACCCTGGGGAAATCCTGAACAGAGGACTCAACTAATCTATACTCAGACTTCTGAGCCACAGAGGCTGTGAAGTAATAAATGGGATTTGTGTTAAGCCACTAAATTTGTGGCAATTTGTTATGAAGTATAGAAAACTAATACCCAAATCTGTATTTTTCTCCTTTTCTTTTCCACTCTCCAGTAGTTTGACTTAGTCACCAATTCCAGGATTACATAGTCTATGAAGCTTGAGAACACAAAGGTAGAAAGACTCACTGTTTCCCAACATTCAAATCAACACTGCTAGCAGTCTCTGATAAGCTTTCTTTACCAGCTAAATTTAAATCTAAACTAATCACTGCACTCCAAAAGATAGTGTTTTCTGAGATGCAATTTTGTGGGTGTGTGTCCATGTGCTTGTTTTTGTTTTTCTCACCATTGTTATAGGGAGGCACAGCCACGAGAATATAACCTCAGTTAGGAAAACTTCATTAAAAGAAAAGTACTGGTAAGATAGATTAGGAGATTGTATTAAAGAGCATTTAAAATAAACATACTTTGTATTAAGTAAAGTGATTGTTTTAATCAGTTTTACAGAACTGAGAGATGATAAAAATGAAAGCTATTTATTACTGTAGCTGGATTTAAGGAGATATATTATTCCATTGTATTATTGTACTAAGTGAATCATGTGCTTTGCATTTCCTGTTTATTTTGTTTCAATTTATGATAAAACTAGATGGAAAATACATAACATCTGTTTTTTGCAGCTGCTTCATAATATATAAATTTGGGGAAATAAGCTAAATTGATGAAGTATGTGATATATGTTTGTCATTTCCATGTTTCCTTTACTTTCAGTCTAGAATTTTTTTAAAAAGATTTTTATTTATTTATTCATGAGAGACACAGGGAGAGAGAGAGGGGCAGACACAGGCAGAGTGAGAAGCAAGCTCCATGCAGGGAGCCTGATGCGGGACTATATCCTGGGTCTACAGGATCACGCCCTGGATTGAAGGCAGCACTACACCTGAGCCGCCCAGGCTGCCCTCAGTCTAGAATTTTAAATGGAATCTGAATTTCTAAAGAAAGACTTCTAATACTGATATTAACATTGGCTACAAAAATAAATGAAACAGTCATTAAGGAAGTGTTTTATTAAATTTTAAGCATATTAAATTCAAAGACTATAAATCAGATTTGTTTTCATATTAGTGAGTTCTGAATGAACTCAAAACTATTCAATAGTTGTTGTTATGTCCTCACATCATTAATGTCCACAAAAAGAGAAAAAGAAGTGTTATTAAAATTAAGTTAGACAAGAGAAATTTTGAAAAAATTCATTAGTATGTGAACCTGGGAAATTATCTGCATATGATAAATGTAGTTGGACCAGAACAGCTTTTACAGAATTTACCCGTGTTTTATGTTCTCCTAGCTATTGATGTAATCAAAGTAGTAATTCATCTTGATCCTTTTTCTTGAGATATACATTTATTATTAACAATCAAAGACATTACCTGAGTGGATTACATTTAAATAGTGTACAGAGTAAAAAAGAGAATATTTCTTCTTTTATTAAGTTTAAGCAACATCTACATTAAAATAGCAATAATGAAAACCACAACTAGTTATTTCTTCTTCATGACTTCAGAATACTCAGAGGCTCGCTTATTCCAACAGAGACTGTGTCAACCAGCTCTACCCATGTCTCAAGTTCAAGGCTACAAGCAGGTATATCGGATGTGCTTGGAATTAACTTTCAACCAATCTGCAGTTAATGGGGCAAAATAGATGCACGCAGCAGACACAGTACCACATTAGGGTCAATATCATCAATAGTCCAAACTTATTCACAAAGTGGTGCTTTGTCATGTAATGCTCAGCAAAATGGATTCAAAATCATGAGCTGGCTCTCATCCAAAAGCAAAGAGATCACTGCACCTCTTTAAACACCTGGTGTTGGAACAGAGATACAAATAAGGATGTCAATGTTTAGAGTTTATGCTGCTTTTCCAATTAATAAATTTATTAGAGCATATATATTTAATGATGCATGCAGTATGTCCCTGGTATTATATTGATTTCAGTTCTCTCATCATACATTTAATATGATTGGATCCCTGAAATAAATGGAAATTTATGAAATCTACTGAAAAAAAAGGAAATCACAGTGAAATTCAAGATTTGGACATAACTTTCAAAGCTAAAACTTAAAACAAGAGAAAAGGGAAAGCTGGTCAAAAGGTCATGTAGCACAAGACATATAGTACTTAAGAAAATAAAGACTCAGTTGTGAAAAAAATTACCAAGATAGGAGTAAAAAATGAAAACTTATTGTTCTCTGAGATATGAGATCATAAGACAGAAGAAAGAGATCAGACAAAGGCCAAATTAAATTTAAAAAGTTATGTAGATGAGAATTTTTTCAAAATGCATTTGATCATAATAAATGTGATATTATATTAAATTATGAATTATTCATGTACATAAGTAATAAAACTTCTGATATGGAGAAAAATGTGTATTCATATTTAACATTTAGAGAATACTGTTGAAAAGATATCAAGATCTATTCATATACTAGTGAAGTTCTAAACTTCAAATAAGTCAGAAATTATACCAAATTGAAAGAAATCTTTTTTTAAAAGATTTATTTATTTATTTATTTATTTATTTATTTATTTATTCATGAGAGACACACAGAAAGAGAGAGGCAGAGACATATGCAGAGGGAGAAGCAGGCTCCTCGCAGGAGCCTGATGTGGGACTTGATCCTGGGACTCCAGGATCACGCCCCAGCCCAAAGGTAGGCACTAAACCACTGAGCCACCCAGGGATCCTCAAAAGAAATCTTTTAGAAAAAAATACAGGTTGTATATTTGTAAATAATATCAGTCTTTTCTTTGTCAGTATTAGATATCAACATATGATAGAATGATACAAAATTTATGAGGGGAACATATGAGAAATTCTTTAACCATCAAGAAACATAATCTAACATAAAGTTGAAAATGACATACTCTTAATTTGTACTTCAAGAAGGTCTTAAAAACAAAATAAAACAAAGAAATTAAAGTAAATGACAGATTATTTGAGAGTTGTGGATTCAAACCAAAATTAAGTATTAATAGTTTCAGCAGATATATTCTTAGAACAAAATATTTATTAAAGGACAATAAAATTGTAAATGAAAAAATTGATTTGCAAAAAAGATGGATCTTCTATTGTTGACTGCAACATAAAACTGGGAAGTTAAAGAAGAAGGAGGAAATGGGAAGAAAAAGCATTAATTTTTATGTCAAGTTTTAATATTCATTTGATTTGTGGATTAACGAATTATAAAATACATGTTTACTTTTCTGTTTAAATGTAACTTTATAAACACAGAGGTGGAAAAATTAATATCATATAGTCAGGGATATGATATAGGATAAACTGGTGAAAAGTTACTCAATTCTCCTAAATAAGTTTATATCTGACAATAAAGTGGAAATATTTTATACTGATAAATTTTATATATTTTACTTATCAAAGTAACTAAAGCGAAAATTTAGAAGTGTATGTGACTCAAGTGAGAGGAAATAAGTAATTATGGGAAATGGGAATATACTTCTCTGAAGTTTTGATGTGTAAAAAAGGGACAAAAAGATATGAGTCAAGTGATTACCATCATCATAATTATTGTCAACATCTTTGGTCCCATTTAGTTTTCTGTAATCTAAACACATCATGTCCTATGTGTCAGACAACCATCTTGTGAGGTAAGTGATATTAGAAATTGCATATGATCATTGTACAGATGAGGATACTGAGACTTGAGCTTTCCCCAAAGTAACCCCTGCCTATGCTGAAGGCCTTGATGTTAAAAGGCTTGTCCAGGTTTAAAGGGAAAGATAAGTTAGGTCAGAGAGTACAGTGTGGATCTCTATGATCTCCAGAATATCTTCACTTTTGTTTTTCATTTGTTAGACTCATAGCAAATTGTATGTTCTGTTAGGACATATCACATTGTCTCATTTTTTTATATATTCTTATAACTAGATTTATTTAAAAACATAGTTTGAGTCAAAAGATACAGATTCAGGGTAAAACAAGAACCATATTTAATAATTTTAATTATTTTAAGTGGCTTATTTCTGAACAATCACAGCCTATATCAACATTTACATGGAAAGTCCACAAGATGATATATACATCAGAAATGTATTCCATATGGAAAATACATAGACTTTCAAAATATTTTGAAATAAGTCTTTATAGAGAGACATCTCAGATTCAATATTAGTGTATTAGTTTCCTAGGGCTGTGTATTAACTACAACAAACTTGGTGGTTGAGAACAACAGATATTTATTCCCTCAAAGTTCTGTGGCTAAAAGTCTGAAATCATGATGTAGACAGAGCCATGCTACCTCTGAAGGTTAAGGAAGAATTTTCCCAGTCACTTCTTAGCTTTTGGTGATTACCAGCAATGCTTGACATTCCTTGTTTGGAAGACAGATGCATCAATCCAATCTCTGCCTCTGTTGTGACATGGTGTTTTTCGTCTTTGTCTGATGTATCATCACATGACTTTCTTATGAGCCATGAATATACATTACATTGGATATAAAGACACTGCACAGGCACAATGACTTGTAAGTCATTAGATTTAGGGGTCATTCTAATCCAAGGTGACCTCATTTTAATTTAATTAATTACATGTGCAAATACCTTATTTAATTTCCAATAGGTTAACATGAGACTCTGGGTGGACATGAATTTGGAGGGGGCACTTCATCCTGTGTGCTTGGTATCAACTCTTTTTGAGGAAAAATAGCCACATAAATATGCAGTTTACAGCAATATATTTTTTTTTATTTTTTCCATCTAAGGAAGTCATTATTTTATCAATGAAAGCTAATATGGAAAACCAATAATTAAGTTGGAACTTGAGACCGAGTTTAGGTTCTGGAACTCTCACTCATAATACCCTCACACCTTTCCTTCAGTTTGAAAGTCTTTGTATGAGACACAAGACAGAAGAAAGAAGATCCAAGAAACAAGAAGATGTAAGATACTTAGCTGAAATCTTAACTTGTAGAAGATACAAATACTTAGCTTGAAACCCAGTGGGTTGTTAATTGGATTAATGTTAAGCTGAATCAGAGTAAGAGAAAATACTTCTAAAATATTGTACAGACTGAGATTTTCTTTGAAAGTAGTAACAGAATTGATGGCAATAATTCTGGCAAAAACAAAATTAATAATTTTAGCTACTCTCCTTTTTTAGCATGAAGTGATTCTAGATTATAATACAGACATTCAACTTTACCTTGGGTAATTTTAGAAGGTAATGAGAAATGTCATTCAAGGATATTTGAAGAACTAGAGATCAAAGAGCAAAGAGCCCTTTGATCTTCCTTTGAGCTAAGGAGATATCAAGTTGGCAAATGTTACTATAAAGTACAATAGCAATCCCATTAACTGAATAAAAATCATATATTGATATGATGCTCAATAGGAAAAATAGAGTTTATTATCATACAACCTTAATATCAATTCAAGATATACAAGAAAGCTAAAAAATCTATTGAATTATACAGCCTTTCAAGTCACTACAGAATATAGCTTCTGTTCATTGCTTTAAAGTTGTGTTAAAAAATTCATGAAATAACATTTTAAAATTGAAATAATCAATAATGTTTCATGTAGTTTAATGACAGTCATTGGACATTAATTGACAACAAGAATATTGGAACAACAAAGATAGTAAGGTACTACAGTCCTGTATCCCTTAATAGCTTGCAATGTGACAATAGCCAAGAAGATGAGAAGCATTTCTGGAAAAATAGGCAGGGATGATCTAAGTTTCTGATTAACTTTACTCTCTTGTATTTCAAAATTGCTATTTATTACAGAAGGGGAAGCATCTAATGTGCTATATTCAAACTGCAGATTAACTTGTTAGCCTTCGGGGCACCCGGGTGGCTTAGTGGTCTAGTGTCGAACTGTGGCTCAGGTCATGATATCAATTCCTGAATCAGGCTTCCTGCAGGGAGCCTGTTTCTCTATCTGTCCATGTCTCTGTTCTTTCTGTGTCTCTCATGAATAAATAAATAAAATCTTAAAAAAATAAATAATTTGTTAGCCTTCTATTTCAAAATGTTCCATACATTCATTCATTCGGCAGATATTCTTTGAGTTCTTACTCGGTTCCAGTCAGTATTCTAAATGCCAGATATAATCCAAGTGAAGAACACAGACCAAACACACACACACACACACACACACACACACACACACACACACCCCTTTGCTTCAAGGGCGTCTGGGCTTAGTTGATTAAGTGCCTGCCTTTGACTCAGGTCATGATATCAGGGCAGTGAGATAGAGCACTGCTTGGGGCTCTCTGTCCAACAGGTAGTCTGCTTCTCCCTCTCCCTCTGTCCCTCCTCTGATCATGCTCTTACTCTTTCTCTCAAATAAATAATATCTTAAAAAAAATATTTGCCTTATTGAATCTACATTCCTGTATTGAGAGCAGACAATAGAAATAAGATACAAGTTGTATAGAATTATAGAGGTTTAAAATATGTTAAAAGCATTGAATCAGAGGGCAGCCCGGGTGGCTCAGCGGTTTACTGCCGCCTTCAGCCCAGGGCCTGATCCTAGAAACCCAGGATCAAGTCCCACGTCAGGCTCCCTGCATGGAACCTGCTTCTCCCTCTGCCTGTGTCTCTGCCTCTCTGTCTACCTCTCTGTGTCTCTCATGAATAAATAAATAAAACCTTTTAAAAACAAAACATTGAATCAGAAATTGAAAACTAACTACATAGTATGGGTTAATGTAAATTCCAGTAAGGGAGATATCCTCACTGAGACGATATTTGATCAGAGATTTGAAATAGATGGAAAAATGACCTATCTCAGGAGATCTCTGAGGAAAAGCATTAGAGATAGAGGTGCAAACCAGAAGAGAACATTGAGTGCCCAGAACAGAGTATGTACGTGGTGGACGGGAAATGATGATAGATGATTTCAGAGACATGGCAGGGTGCCAAGTCTTAGACATAAAGCTATGTGTTTGTGGTCATCCAGCCAATGACAAATTCTGAAAACAACAGGATGTCATAAGTTATACTACCTAAGGGGCTGGTTTTCAATCAAATATTATGAGTATGCTTAATTTCAGATAATTTTTTATACAAATATATGAATATAGAAAAGTAGGTACTTTATAAACAGATTTATTTTCTATATGACTGTAAATTGTTTAAACATACCTAAACTGCACATATATGATTTCTTCTATTTCAGATACCTAACAAAGGCATTCAATAGATTTAGATGCTTTTGCACTAATACAATTAAAATTATTAAAAAATTGATATAGGAATATTCAGGACTAATTTTGGTACAATAATATCAAATAATATGTTTAGGAGTACCAAGCCTCCAGCGGAGTCCTCAATGAGCTCAACTTCTTGTACTATCATCACCTTGGTGTAGTTTTCTCCACATGGTAGCAGGTTGATTGATATGGCAAGAAGCATATGACAGAATCGATACTATGTCACTTCTAGGGTTAAATTCTAGAATTCTGAGACGTTCTTATCGGGCTCATTCTTGTTCTTGCTCTTACCACTCACTCTTGAGAAAGAGGCTTCCATGTTGTTAGCAGTCTTATGGAGAAGTCTAGGTGGTGAGGAAATATAGCCTCCAACCCAGAGCCAACAAGGATAAAGCCTGCCAACAACCACATGAAGGAGTTTGGATATAGGGTCTTAAGTGTCAGTTGAGTCTTGAGGTGACAGAGTCACCAGCCAACAGTATGGCTGTAATCTCAAGCAAACTCCAGAGCTAAATGTTTACATTGAGGGCACTTGTAGAATGCTGACCCTCAGAAATTATAGGAGAAAGAAATGTTTATTGCTTTATGCTGCTGCTACAAGAAGTTACTGCTTATTACAAAACAAATCATACTAACATATATTTTGATATTAGAATCCGGGCACCAAAGAAGCAAACTTGAGGTATGAGACTGGCTTTGAAATGAGGCGATAGAATTTAAGGAGAATTAAATTAGGTGAATTAGGTTAGTCGAAGCACTTAATAGACTTTGTGTGGCCTTTGATAGGGCTTTGGGAGAGGATTTACAAGAAAGCAAGGTAAATGTTATTAAAATTAGAGAAAGGAGATTATTGTAATGTCGTGGTAGAAAGTTTAGGACCACTATAGTCTACAATTAAATATAGAGTATAAGACATGTCACCAGGCTAAGGTAGTCAAATACTGAGAACGATTGAAATTTTTATTCCATTTTCAAGCTAACCAATTGGCCTGCCACAATCTTGTTGATACTAGCAGAAGACATCAAACTCAAATCAGAGACAACGGACTTTTATATTCAAATTACTGCATATACAACAAGCTTCATATTTGCTTTGATTCCCCTTGCTTCCCACATCCCAGTGGTGATGGAAAGTGGCTTGGTGGAATGTGGCACATGAATTGGATTTGTGTAACAAATGAGGACCATAAGCTTAAAAAACTCCCAGTCTTACAAAAGGACTGTATGTTAATTATAAATGGAGAATAACTTCCTTCCTCAAAGAACTCCAGAACCTGTGAATTATGTTATGTTCAATGGCAAAGGGCTTCTGCAGGAGAAGTTACATTAAACATTTTGAGATAGGGAAAATATCCTGATGGGTCCAATAAGAGTCCATATAAATGAAAAAGAGAAGTGGAAGAGTTAGTGTCAGAGGGATGTAGCATGAGAAAGACTGAACTGACCATTGCTGGCTTTGAGGATGGAAGAGGTTCATGGAGCCAGGAAAGTCAAAAACACAGATTCTCCCCAGGAATCTCCAGAGACAAGTATGGCTCTGCTAATACTTATCTTATTCCAGTGAGACTCATTTCAGTCTTCTGACTTCTATAATTGTTAAGATAACCTTTTATTTTGTTTTGTTTTCAGCTACCAGGTATGGTAATTTATTAAAACAACCTAAGGATATTATTAGATCTTTGTCCCTGGAAGTGGTGTATTGCTCTGCTAATATATAAAAATGTGGAAATGACTTTGGAATGATGTCAGAAGCTAGAGAAATTTTAATTTATTAAAACAACCTAAGGATATTATTAGATCTTTGTCCCTGGAAGTGGTGTATCGCTCTGCTAATATATAAAAATGTGGAAATGACTTTGGAATGATGTCAGAAGCTAGAAAAATTTTGAGGAGCATTATAGAAACAACTTACATTGCCTTGAAGAGATTGTTAGTAGAAATATGGATAATTAGGCATGGCTCAGATGGTTGAGCACTGGCTATCAATTTTGGTTCAGGTCATGGTCTCCAGGTCCTGAGATGGAGCCTGGAGTCAGACTCTGTGCTGGACTTGGAGCCTGCTTAAGATTCTCTCTCCCTTTTCCCCATTGCCCCTTACCTCCTCTTCTCTCTAAAAACCAACGAAACAAAAAAGAATATTTCTTTTTATGTCTCTGGACATTTAAGACTGGTGAAGACTCAGAAAAAAGTGATGAATATGTTATGGAAAATATCTAACACATTAGAGAATTTCTAAATCATTGTGTATAGATTGTTAATAGAAATATATGGACATTAAATGTCTCATATAACAAAAAAACAGAAATGAGAAATATATTATTGGAAACTGGAGAAAAGGTACCTTTGTTCTTCACCGGCAGAAAATGTTGTTGAATTATTTCTTGCAGTTTAGTGCAAAGCAAAATTTGTAAATAAAGAACTATAACTGAAGAGATCATTCCTCCACTTTGAAAACATACTGTTTGTCTATATGGATTTCAAGCTTGTTTGACTTGGTGACTCCTTTTTTCCTTCCATTTTGATTGGGATTGTCTACAGCTGCAATCATTTGCCTGTCCTACCATTGTATTTTGAGAGGATATAATTTATGGAAGAGAAATTAAGTCTTTGGGATCCAAAATGTGGATAATGGTAGACAGAATAAATGCCCTTGCAGAAGTGCTCATGTCCTAACCAGCAGAATTTGAAAGTATGTTACCTTACACGGAAAAAAAAAAGTGATGTTACGTGTAACTAAATTAATCATCTTGAGATAGATTGTCCCAGATTTTTCTGGATTATCTAGGTGGGGCCATTGTAGTCATGCAAACTAGGAAGGCCAAGGGTCAATGTTAGAGTGATGGAGCATGAGAAAGACTGGACCAGCCATTTGTGACTTTGAAGATGGCTGGGGCCATGAGCCAAGGAGATAGATATTGTAATATAGGCAACCTAGTTTGTTATAGCAGCACTCGGAAACTAATATATAAACCTACAAAATATTTGTCTCACAGGAAGACATGGGTTTATTCCCCTGGGCTGCTTATCCTAGAGGGAGAAACTATCTCTATCTTCCAGGTCTAACTGCTATGCTCACATCCTTGCGAAGATGTCAAAGGTGCAGAAACACTTGACCCCCATGGAGAACTTTCTCTCAAGAAGATTTCCAGTCAGAGCTTTGAAAATGCTGCCTGGTTTCTTCCTGTTGCTTACAGTAATATTTGAGAAGAGTGAGATTTAAAAAAAAAAAAAAGCCAAAATACTTGATGTTTTTGAAAATTGGCAGGAGTTTCAGATGGCAAAGGATACTTAGCTCTGAGAAAAGATCAAACCTGTGACACTGCTTTAAAAATATAGATCAAAGCTAAAGCTGAAGGTGTAACTTGAAATCTTTTGTTGAGATCTCAAAAGGTTCAAAGGTTATGTCACACAAAAGCCCCTCTGAAGAGATAAAATATATGCCACATATATACCTTCAATCAAACATTCGTGCTTTTAAGAAACTGATGGTCATTTCCCCTCAGCCTTCTCAGATAAGTGAGAAGCAGAGAGGAGATGATCTCCAAGAGATCCTAAATGTGGCTTTTATCTAACGGTATGAGCTTCGGGAAGAGTCACAACTTTTAAAAGGAATTCTGTATTGAAAAATATTATCAATTCTGACAGAAAAGGCCAGAGAAAGTACAAAATGAAAAGGAGACTTTGAGCTCCAAAGTTTTACAGGTAGTAAACAGACTGAGTACCAACACAAGCTTCCTGTCCTGAACAAGGAAGCAGAGCTTAGACTGGAATGAAAGGCCGAGAACAATTATTTGCTGGCCTTGAGACCAAATCATAGAATGTACTGCCTTTGCCTTATTGAATTTTAGAAATGTTTTGGACCTGATGTCTCCTCTTTTCTTCCATTTTCTCCCTTTTTGGAAGGGATGGTCTATGCTAATTCCAGCATTATAAACTGGGTGTACTGTGGCAGATTATGTGTCACTTTAGTTTCCCCAGTCAAGAAGAACTATCTTCAAGGGGCGGCACTGAAGGAAACATTCCCTAGGAGCTATCTGCACATGGGACCTGATTTAGATGCAGAAGTCTGGATTTGAACTGATGTCACAGGATAAGACCTTAGTGGGGTTGGGAGGTGCTTATGAGGAAGTGAGTGTGTTTTGCTCATGGCAGCAACATAAATCATTGAGGACCAGACAGAACTGTGGTAACCGGCCTTCAACGATCCCTGCCCTTTGTTCTTACACCTTTGCATAGTTAGTTCCCTATTTTACTGGGATTTGTCCATCTGCCAGGTAGCATAGAGTAGAAGAATATCGCATGTGCTCTCTCTCATCATCCTCTTTGGCACAAATAGGCTACCATATTTTGAGCAGACATGTGAGGAGGTCCATGTATTAAAGAACTGAAACCTCTAGGCAGAGCTGCTGAGGAACTACAGCCTAAAAGCCAGCAGGTGAGTGAGCTTAAAAGCAGATTCTAAAGCCCCATTTGAGGCTTGAGCTGGCTGCTGCCCCAGGTACAGACTCTGAGCTCAAACCAGGTCAGCCTCTCTAGATTTTGGACTGTCAGAAACTGTGGGAGATAATAAACATTTGCTCTTTTAAGTCAAAAAGCTTCAAAATAATTTGTTATGTGTCAATAAGTAACTTTTGCGATTTTGGTTTGGGTTTTCCAAATTACCCTACTTCAAAACAGTAATTATCACTTTGGGTGAGGTATTCTCAGACTTCAGAAAAAAGTGAAAATTCAACATACCTTTTCAAATAATAATAGAAAATGTGATACTAAATATGTTAGACCAATAAACATCAAATTATAACTATTCAAAGCAAAACTCAAACTACAGCTTATTAAAATATAGTTTAGGGTAAAAATCAGTCCAAACTGCATTGATTTTATTTTTCATTTTTACTTTTTATTTACAATCAGTTGTTTTTGTACTGTTTATTTTGTTCTTTCTCTAACTATAAATTAAGAAGTAAATAAACACTAAACTTCCAAGTACATGTTAAAATATGACATATTCCTGCCCTCCCTTAGAGGAAAGTGATAAAACATGTAAAGTTTTCTGAATACATCTTCAATTCATAGTTTGAATTTTAGGGAAAAAAATACAAAGGAAAGTTTGCATAAAATAATCATATAAATAAAAGTATTAATTTAAAAATTCATCTGTAATATAAATATCAAATGATTTTTATCACAATTTATCATGTATCATAATATAGAGAGAGTAAAGCAAAAATCATAATATTAAAAAGATATTTTCCTATGGTAATAATTTACTTGAAAATTTCTAATGCTGTGTATAACTTTTTAAATATGTGACTTAGAAAGAATTGCAAAGTGCCCCATTTGTACTAATTCATGCAAAGCTCTGGATAATTCCCAAGATCCTCTATTCTATTTTTGCGACCAGTTATTATTATTTTTTCTATTAGATACCGTAGTTTCATTAAAGTTGTTTCTACTGCATCTTAAATTCACTACAACAGAGCTCAATTGTCTTTTTTTTAAGACAGAAAAAATGAGATACGGACATAGTTAAGTGAATTGTCAAAGCACAGACACTACTTAATGTCAAGGGGAAAATCTGAAATGCCATTATTTTAAGATTTTTGCATTCCTAAATTGTTTGATAGCTTAAGAAATTCTTCACACAAACTCATCCTTTTTCTTAAGTTTTTACTTAAATTCCAATCAGATAACATAAACTTTAATATTAGTTTCCAGTGTGCAATATAGTGGTTCAACACTTCCATCAAATACCCAGTGCTCGTCACAACAGGCGCCCTCCTTAATCCCCTTCACCTATTTCACTCTCCCCATATCCACCTTCCCTCTGATAAACATTAATTTTTTCTCTTTAGTTAAGAATCTGTTTCTTGGTTTGCTTCTCTCTTTTTCCTGCTTTGTTCATTTGTTTTGTTTCTTAATTTCCATATATGAGTGAAATCATTTGGTATTTGTCTTTCTCTGATTTAATTTGCTTACATAAAACTTTCTAGCTCTATCCATGTCATTAGAAATGGCAAGCTTTCATTCTTTTTTATAGCTGAGTAATATTCCATTGCACATATATATCACATCTTCTTTATCCATTCACTAGTCGATGGACATTTGAGCTGTTTCCATAATTTGGCTATTGTAGGTAATGGCACAATGGCTAACAGACACCTGAAAAGGTGCTTAACATTACTCATCATCAGGGAAACACAAATCAAAACCAAAATGAGATATCACCTCATGTGCATCAGATTGGCTAAAATCAACAACATAGGAAACAACAGGTGTTGGCCAGGATGCAAGGAAAGGAGAACCTTCTTACACTGCTGGTGGGAATGCAAACTGGTGTACCCACTCTGGAAAACAGTATGGAGGTTCTCAAAAAGTTAAAAATAGAACTACTGTAGGACCCAACAATTGCACTACTAGGTATTTACCCAAAGGATATAAAAATACTAATTCAAAGGAATACATGCATTCTAATGTTTATACTCATACTTTTTTAGAAAACCTTTTTTAGGGGTCCTTGGGTGGTTCAGTGGTTGAGTGTCTGCCTTAGGCTTGGCTTGTGATCCTGGGTCCTAGGAACAAGTCCCACATCAGGCTCCTCATGAAGAGCCTACTTCTCCCTCTGCCTGTGTCTCTGCCTCTCTCTCTGTGTCTGTCATGAATAGATAAATAAAATTAAAGAAAAAAAAAAAAGAAATCCTCTTTTAATACATTTTTAGTACTCTAAAAATAATCCTTGCTTTGTAGTTCCTTATATTTTAAGAAATAGTGTGTATGTTTTATAATAATTAATACATGTAAAAATACAAATGAAAAAGCAAAAGAGTAAAATAATTAAATCATCATTTTAAATCATTTCCAATATTTCCATAAAGAAATTTCTGTAAGTCAAAGCTGTAATTTCTTTTCTTTCTTGTCTATTATATACAATTATGTATAAATTATTGATTGTATCAATTTCTATATTTGGCAAAAGTAAGCTATTAACATATTTCTGTTGTACATGTGTTATAGCTTCTATATTTATTACTTAAATAATGAGTGTTAGGGCACCTGGGTGGCTCAGTAGTTGAGCATCTGCCTTTAGCTCAGGTTATGATCCCAGGATCTGGGATCGATTTCTGTATCAAGCTCCCTGCAGGTAGCCTGCTTCTCTCTGTGTGTCTCTCATGAATAAATAAACTAAATCTTAAAAAAAATAATGCATGATATATTGTGCAATGTAATTCTACTGTTTTCTTCAAATTATAACCCAATAACCACCTGTATATGCTGAATAGTATGCAATGTCCTCACTGCTCTGAAATAACAGCCATATCCTTTTAAAGATGCCTACATATAATCAGATTCCTAGTTCCACTAGTTTATTTTCCATTTGCAAAATGCCTCTTGCAAATTCAAATTTTACAAATAAATGTGATGTTTTAAAATAGATTCATTTTGGCAATGTAAAATCTATTCCACATATTTGTTCTTGCCTTAGAAAACTTTCTTAGCAAGTTCTCCACTTACTCTTCTCACTTAAGTTTAGAAATACTTTCAAGTTGAAAATAAAATGACCTGAAAGTCGTTATCATAGAGACTTTTAATGCTGTCTATACCCAATGTTCCTCTTCCTCTGGTGTCATGGAATGAGGTTGACTTGTAATTAGAGTCCTGTTCCTTGGTGTTAGAGCTTTGTTACTATCTCTTACTAATCACTTTTATCCAGAAATTAATTGAGTCATTTCTAGCTTGAGGTTTATAAGGTCATTGGTGAGCTCTCCCTTGTCTTCTCCCACTGTTGCAGTCCACCTCATGTTGAGTAGAAAGGACACAAGATCAAAGTCCAAACCGCTGGATTTCTATACATAGGATGGCATCCTTGGATGGTGTACCAGGCCTATATGATTGCTTTTAGAAATACTAAACTTATGTTATAGATAGTTTTATTAACTCTCCACTTCTACAGTTTGTTGCAGAATAGACAAATATGACAAGGGAAGAGAAGAGAAAGTTTACAACAAGGAAAAAAAAGTCTTTTTAAAAAATGAGGTTAGAACAACTAAATATTTAAATGAAGAAAAAAAACAGAAACAAACTAAAAAAAGACTTTGATCTTTATATCATGCTATATACATAAGTTACCTAGAAAATGATGATAGAACTAAATATAAATACTCAGATGGTAAGGTTTCTAGATAAAAACATATGAGAAAAAATCTTCACAAACTTGAAGTAGGCAAGAATTTCTCAGACAGGATTAAAAATTAATTACTCAATTAATTAATTAATTCTGAAATTATATTTCAATGAAATCATTTTTTAAGGATATTGTTTAGAAAATTGAATGGCAAGTCACAGTGGAAGAAAATAATTGCAATATATACATCTTATAAAGGACTTTTACTTAGGATATAAAAAGAGCATTTTAAACCCAATCATAAGAAGACATAAAAATCTGATAAAAATGGCAAGATATTCTAACTTTTAAAAATAAACTCAAATGAAAATGCCTCAATGGCTCAATCGGTTAAGCATTGAATCTTGATTTTGGCTCAGGTCATGATCCCAGGTTTGTGAGATCAATCCTCACATAGGGCTCCATGATGAGCATACTTACATTTCCCTCTCTCCCTCTGTCACCGTCTACTTGCATGCTCACTCTGTCTCAAAAACATTTTTAAAAATTTAAAAAAATTAAAAATAAATTCAAATGTATTCATATCATTGGATACTACTCAACAATTTAAAAGAACAGACACTGATATATTCAACAATACAGATGAATCTCAAAAACATGTTCAATAAAAAAAAGCAGGACTGTGTTTATATGGAATTCTAAGAAAACAAAGGGAAAGAAGCAGATAAATTATTGCCTGAAGCAGACAATGGAATTGACTGACTCTAATTGGTAGGAGGAACATTTTGTAGTGGTGGTTACACAGGAATTTATATTTATCAAAACCCATTGAACTGTACATTTAAAATAATGTGCAGGGGATCCCTGGGTGGCTCAGCGGTTTAGAGCCTGCCTTCAGCCCAGGGCCTGATCCTGGAGTCTCGGGATCGAGTCCCACGTGGGCTCCCTGCATGGAGCCTGCTTCTCCCTCTGCCTGTGTCTCTTCCTCTCTCTTTCTGTGTCTCTCATGAATAATTGAAATCTTTAAAAAATAAAATAAATAAAATAAAATAATGTGGACCTATAAAGATTACTACCAAAAAAAGTGTTTCAACTATCTTGTGATTAAGACCCATTTATTCCTCAAAATATCCTTTAACATCCAAAAAATTTTTATTTTTTTCATGAACGTTTCCTAGTCCACTCATTAACAGAGTGGCCTGTGTGTATTTCATACCAGAGAATGAGCTCTGTAACACATACTTGAAGCCCTTTATTTCTGAAAGTTTATTTAATTTCTCCGGGGTTTACTCTAAGATCTTAGGTATCAAATATGATCATTAGTCATTCCAGGAAAGAACATTAAAGACAGAAAAGAAACAATGATTTAAAGAATTTAGACATTAAAATTCAGTTTACTATTAGCAGGAGGAAAAAAAAAAAAAGAAACTCCTATGTGGAATCCAGTGCTGTACATAATCAAAAGAAAGACTTTATTCAATAAGAAAAATTCTTTTTTTTAAGTAAAAAGTATTATTACTGAGAAATCTTAATTTATGTATTATACTTTAGATAATTTTGTCATATACCCTTAAAATCATAACATATCCTATTTAAAAAGGTATATTCCAAATATCTAAGATACTTCATTGAGAAGCACTCATTCTGAAACAGAATGAGTATAAAAATACATTTAGACATCTAAATATATTGTAAAAACTTGATTTATCATGCATAAGTACATTACTAAAATAATGTTAACTTCTATATGTGAAGTTAAGTTACCTATGTATTATCAATTTACTCTTGAAAAATTAGAACTACAGAACTAATGGAAATGAAAAGTCATGTGTTTCAGAAAACTATAGCTGAAAAGTTAGGTGATTGAAATTATCTACTTTATTAAAATAACGGATAATTCCTACACAACCTATTCAAACTAACTAGTATGATCCAAAGATAGATGATGAGAAGCAAAATGTTAATCATAAACTTAGGTTTCTACTAGAACTCTTTTTGATGAATATGTAAAAGAAATCGCATTAATTAGGAAGTAGTTTAGTTGAACTAGTTGAACTCTTTTCTGAAGATACACTGTTTTCCTCATATCTGGTGAAGGACATACCCTGATGTTTCTACATGTGGTTAACA
Organism: Vulpes lagopus; assembly: GCF_018345385.1. Taxonomy (NCBI): domain Eukaryota; kingdom Metazoa; phylum Chordata; class Mammalia; order Carnivora; family Canidae; genus Vulpes; species Vulpes lagopus. The sequence goes on along the minus strand of NC_054843.1, from coordinate 20,508,598 downwards.
TTCTCTTAATTATGGAAATTAGAGAAGCTGAAATGGATGGCAATGACCAGATTCCCTGGAATTACTTCCTTTCAACCAGATGATTCCACTCAGAACAAGTAGCAGGAAAATAATGGATACTGGAGTGTGTCCCTTCAGTCACGAAGGGAAAATAAGTGAAACAAAAACTCATCTTAATATAATCCCTATTCCTTGTGTGTTTATTTAGGCCTGAGAGGGAGAGGAAAATTTGTTTTTCTAATATTTCCTGTCATCTGTCATTTCAGATAAGAAAGAAATGAAATCAGGAAAAGAAGTAAAGTATTGAGCTACTAGTTATTGTGTGTTTTTAACTTTACATATAATCATCAGAAACTTGTCAGGTTTTTAATATTTCTTGTTTTATATTTTAAGGCCCTAAAAGTCAAACGTTTCAGTCAATATTTAAAGCCATTTATTTTAATAACAAAATACAGTCATCACTTTATTAAAGAAAATTGTCCTTCAAAAAACTGAATGTTCTTGTGTTCTCCTATAATTCAGCTGTTTCCTTGAGTCAGAAGAAGCACCTTCCCGTAGATGAGATGTGAGATGAAAAAAAAAAATAAACTCCCTTTAAAAGGTTAGTTCCCTTAGGACATTATGTTTGAAGTAAATAGAGAATTATACTTATCTTCCTTCCTCCATCTTTTACATGGGAACAGGGAGTTACTTCTGTCCAGAGAATAATCCCAGCTCTACAATAGTCCATTTCTTAAAGGGACATGACTTTGTACATGAGATCTTAACACCACACTATGGCATCACTTACAGAATTTCAAGAGTAGAATGAGTTGTTAAATAGCCGTTTGCCTTTTCTTCTGCAAAACACTAATGACCTCATTTTCATGTATGCTGAGGGCTCATTAAAGATAGAATGAGTAGTCAATAACATGTATCTAATTTGTTTTATTAAAAGTGAAAGGGAATAACAGTGATTTTTTTTATTTTTATTTTTAGTACTAAGATCCAAGTAAGTATTTTGGAAAGCCCTATACATTTTTAAAGCCCTACACAGCTTCTATATAATTTATTTCTCAAAAAAGTTTTTAAGGAGGATTCTAATACTCCTATTTGCTAAGAGATGAACTACTCAAAAAATGAAGAAATGGGGTAAAAAATTGAATGACAGCTTGTAAATGAAGGAGGTGAACCATGGAGCATTGTCCATCTGACTTGAAAAACCTTGTATTACAACTATGGAACAGTTGAAGCTATAAAGTGTATCATATAATGAATGTGATGCTATCTTTAATGAAGCTGTCCTCTGTACAGAGAAGCATCAGAGAAGATTCCAGAGAGGAAGTGAATTTCACTCATTCTCTAATCTTATGAAAATTGAGCCAAATGGAGAAGAAAAGCCTTATTTACATAACCTAAGAAACTTAGGTCGAACACTTGGAACTACATTTATTAAAACATTTGCAAAATCTCATATCAGAAGTTTGAAACCCTTCTGGAAAACACCAGAGTACATTTTAATGTGGATAAATAGCCATAAAGCATGACTTATTATTATCATGCCAGTTTTCCCTAAAAGAACTAAGGGAGTTAATTTACACATTTAATATGATCCTAATAAAAATACCATCAGCTTCATTTTCTGGACTAGGATGTTGATGTTGAAGTTTTTATGAAATAATAAAAAGCAAGAATAGCTAGGAATCTCTCAAAAATGATGAACAAGGAAAGGAGAATAATGCTATTAAAAAGGGTCTATGAATAAAACAACAGATTACGCAGCACACAAATAGATAGTCATCTTAGTGAAATAAAATTAAAACTTTAGAAAGAAGTCCAAGCATATATGGAAATTTAGTTTGTGATAAAGTTAGCATCTGAAATTCTAGAGCAGAGATTGATTTTTTAATAAATGGCATTGACATAACAGGTTAGCCATTTAGAATACAATAGAATTAGATCCATAGCACATACCAAACAGAAATAAACTTCAAAAAAATCAGACATACAAATATAAGAAATAAAACTATATAATGTACTAGAAGTAAGCATGTCATTTTTTAAATAATCTGTATGCGAAATAAAACTTTTAAACCACACTTCAAAGACCAGGTGCCATAAAAATAAATTTGATTAATTCAAACATATTTTACGTGGCAAAATAAGAAAATCATAAGAAATATTAAGGGAAAAATAACAAATTGGAAAAAAATGCAACATAGAAAGGCTTATCTTACTAATACCTAATAGCTCTTCAAAATCAATGGGAAAAAGGAAAAAAATAAAATCTTTGCAATGATATGAAAAGGTAATTTGACAATGGATACAAAGGTAATTTAAACATAGGCATACTGAAACAGAATTTCTCATCAGAATTACAAAAATTCAAAATTTTGATAGAATGCTGCATTGGTGAAATTAAAACAAATGGCCACTTTTATAAACTATTCATGGGAATAAGACTGGTACAATTTCTATAATTGGGAACATGGCAATAAGCATCAAAATTAACCCAGCAAACCCACTTGAACTCTCTTGAAGTTATATCTTCAACAACATGAAATAAAATCACAGTTATTAATTGTCACATTACATATAACATCAAACTGTGGGAAGTAGTCTTACTGCTTACATATAAAAAGTAGCTAATTAAACTACAATATATCCATTTAATTTAGTACAATGCAGTGATTAAAAGAGAAGAATGAAAAAGGTCCCATTAAACATTAAACAGTGATATCAAAAATGTATTTTTGGTAATCAAGAGAAAATGCAAACCAGTATATGTAGTTTGCTGCTTTTTATTTCAAAAAGCAACTTTGGCAAAAATAAGCATGGGAATAATAAACCAGAAGCTATGAAATTGGATATCTAAAAGAGATGGTTGGCGATGATGTGGGAGATACAATGAGGTGGAAGAAACTTCAAAATTTTACATCATGTTACTAATTTACATACATTAACAAATATAAATTAACAAGGGATGGAAAAGAAGATGTGAAACTGAATGCAAAGAAACAAAACAAAATTATTTATCAAATTGCTATATAAAAATTGAAGTAAAAAAAACTTAATATAAATAACATCGACATGTATCCACAGTCATAAGACAAAAATAAAAAGAACCTCGAATTTATTTGATCTAGACTATTAGTTTGTAGTTGTATTGGTGTGACACCTCTGGAACTATTTTAACAACCAGATAAATATCTTGATATTTTTCAGACATGAGTTTCTCACTGTAGAAGAAGAACACACATACGTAATGGCAGAAGTCTAGATTGAAATGAGAAGCTATCAAAATAAATTTATAATTTAATAAAAGTAAAAACATGCAGATATACATATGTGTAGATGTATGGTTATGTATGCATATATACATATATTCATATCCACAAATGTGCCATGTCAAAATGATATATAAAACAGCTTGAAGAGGCTTCCACTGACCAAAGTGGGTACAATTTGAACATCAAATGGCTAACAACATTCTATTTTTAAAAACTGAATAAAAATGAAACCTATTTGTCTATTTTGAGATTAAAAATCAAATACAAATATACTGTTGATATGCATATAGGCACACAACTGTAGTTAGATTTTTTTAAAAACAATATATGTAAAATAGATTAAACTCTACTTATCAATACTGAACTGAGTGTGTAAGTGACTTCTTTCAGAGGGCACATGACTGAATCTATGTGGAATCACTTCCCTGTAAATGTTCTGTAATTAAATCGTGAAAGCCACATACATGCTTAAACCTCATTTTGGGAATTTTGTGGCAGAATCATTTTAACAGAAAGTGGGCATTTTGATACTGCTATATTTTCAGATTTTACCCACAGTGAAAATCAGTGTTTGCTTCCTGAAGAAATTTACTGATTTTGTGTAAATTTTAAGTGTTTTCTCTTTCTCTCTCTTCGTGCAAATTCGATTTATTTGAAGTCTTATTCTTTATGTACCCTCTCCTCACATAATGAAGTAGATCTGAAGGTTCAGGGAATTGGTGTTAGGATGCCAAGGGACTTTCTTCTTTAGAATGCATTGAAATAGTTTCTGGAGATGTGAAATTACAACCTTGATGGTCATTTTTACTCACCACTGACATTCCAGAAAACAGTTGAGACTTATACTTCCATCTGCCAGTGAACTGTTGACTCCCTGAAGGAGGGCATGGTGAGCATTGCTTCTTCTTTTCTCTTTTGATTAAAAGAACGTTTTATATTTTCTTCACTGAATATTTAAATTTGGAATCCAGAAGTCCCACACTGTGATTTCTCTTAATAAAGAGGTCCTACAGCAAAATATTCATTTCTGTTAAATGTTAAAGGGCAAGATTTTCAAAGAACTTTGAAATTCTGATTAAACTTACTAGAGGCAAAAGTGTTTTTGAAGAAAAATCGTCCTCACATTCCAGGGTCAGGAGCCCTATGATAGTAATACCAAAGACATGTGAAGTTTAAATAGAGCTGTCAAACAGATCTAGTTTTAGATTGTCAAACCTATTTACACAGGAGCTAAATGTCTAACAACAGATCAACTAGGCTTTCCTTTTCTTTGCAGATTCTTTATATACTATTGTTTTTATCTTCATATTTACTTTTGTTTTTTTCTATGTATCTTCCTTTTGCCTTTACTATATGAAAAGACTTGGTTTATATTTCATAATATTAATTATTTAAAAGAAAATTTTCCCTAATCAACAGAACTTGATAATGATACTTAATAAATTTTTTCTCTCTTTTTTTTTTAAAGGATTTCATTTATTTATTTGAGAGGGAGGAAACGTAAGTAGGGGAGAGGCAGAGAGAGAGAGAGAGGAAGAAGCAGACTCCCTGCTGAGCAGGGATCCAATGCAGGACTAAATCCAGGACTCTGAGACCATAACTTGAGCTGAAGACAAACACTTAGCCTGCTGAGCCACCCAGGTGCTCCAATGCCTAATAAATTTTCTAATCTATGTTAACGGAATTAAGCCTAGGAAGCCAGTAGAAAAACTTTTATGTTTCCTTTTGTTTTTCTATTTAATCTCACAATGATTATATCAGATATTTTACTTTGTCATACCAAGATCCTATACCCCCCAAAAAATGAGTTGACAGACATAATGTTAGATTGGGCTACCACAAGCCTTTCGCTTTATTTTTTTTCAAGGCTTTTCCTTTAAATAGTATAATACAAATTTAACAAAAGCAAATAGCAAAATATGACTGAAAAACATTTTACACTAGAGCAAAGTAAAAACATCCCATTATTCTCATTCTCTCAAAAATGAAAAGATAAACTTTAAAAATTAAAAATTGTGAGATTGAGCCTGTGTAGGGCTCCAACGTCAGCCAGGAGTCGGTTTGGGATTTTCTCTCTTCCTCTGCCTCTGGCTGTCTCCCTGCTCTCTCTCTACTCCCTCTCTCTAAAATAAATAAATATTTTAAAATACCACTGCATTATAAGTATATATTTCAATTATTTATTTTTTATTTTTATAAATTTATTTTTTATTGGTGTTCAATTTGCCAACACATAGAATAACACCCAGTGCTCATCTCGTCAAGTGCCCACCTCAGTGCCCATCACCCAGTCACCCCCAACAACCCACCTCCCTTTCCACCACCCCTAGTTCGTTTCCCAGAGTTAGGATTCTCTCATGTTCTGTCTCCTTTTCTGATATTTCCCACTCATTTTTTTCTCCTTTCCCCTTTATTCTCTTTCACTATTTTTTATATTCCCCAAATGAATGAGACCATATAATGTCCTTCTCCGATTGACTTACTTCACTCAGCATAATACCCTCCAGGTCCATCGTTGAAGCAAATAGTGGGTATTTGTCGTTTCTAATGGCTGAGGAATATTCCATTGTATACATAGACCACATCTTCTTTATCCATTCATCTTTCGATGGACACCGAGGCTTCTTCCACAGTTTGGCTATTGTGGACATTGCTGCTAGAAACATCGGGGTGCAGGTGTCTCGGCGTTTCATTGCAATATATTTCAATTCTGCATTTACTTAATGCATATATTTTAAGTTGCACTTTGGTATGTAATATGACTCTACCTCCTGTTCCAAAAGTGTGCTACCACAGCCTTCCCCTCACAACTCCCTAAGAGGTGCTCTATTTATCCGACTACACCTTTAGAGCTTTAATGATTGTTAAAAAGATGAAAAAACATATGGAGAAGAATAGGAACTTGAGGTCTGGAAAATAAAAGGGTTGAATTTTGAAAATCAAATTAAAAAAATAAATTTAGACTTTCAGTAAGGGTCTAGAAGAAATGTGAAGACTACATAGTGAAGAGTTAAAAGAATATGTGGCATGAAGGCAAATGGTGGGTGCTATGGCACTGAGCTGGTAAAAGGACATGATGTGACCACTTCAACCCAGTGAAGTAATGGCATTTTTCATGATTTCAAAGAAACATGGTAAGAAACATGACATTTTTTTTAAAACAATGAGAATAAAATTTCTGCCATTATTAAACTGTTTTACGTTCATTTCTGTCTGTAAAGCAGTTTCAGCCCAATGACCTTCACCTCAATTATTTCCCAGGGCAGGAGAGGATAGCATAGGATTTTTTTAAAAGAATTTATTTATTTATTTGACATAGAGAGAAAAAAGAGAGAGAGAGAGCAGAAGCACAAGCAGGGGGAGTGGTAGGGAGAGGGAGAAGCAGAATCCCCACTGAGCAGGGAGCCCAGGACCCTGAGATTGTGACCCAAGCCAAAGTCAGATGCTTAGCCAACGTCAGATGCTGAACCGACTGAGACACCCAGGTGCCCCTACCATAGGATTTCTATAGCTCTAAAGACAGGTATTTAAAAAAAAAAAAGACAGGTATTGTTGGCAAGAGAAAAGATTTGTTAAATTACTTTATTGCCTATTTAACTTGTCAAATTTTTTTTTTTTAACTTGTCAAATATTAAACTGAGAACACTGGAGTTCTAATCCCCTCCAGGTGTAGAGGACTTTCCTTTTTTTTTTTTTTTTTTTTTTTTTGGAACCTCTGCTATGAAACATCTCATATCCTTGTTGAATAATAATTCATCATTAAATATTAAGAAACAAAAGACATCTACCCACCAATTTGTCCCAAGATATTATGAAGAGAAGAAGAAAAGAGAAGAAGAGAAGAGAAGAGAAGAGAAGAGAAGAGAAGAGAAGAGAAGAGAAAAGAGAAGAGAAGAGAAAAAAGAGAAGAGAAGAGAAGAGGAGAGAAGGTGGTGTGATAATGTCTGAAATGCCAAAGCCATGTTTCTATAGGCTTCCTGTGACTTCTCTGTATCATTACAGGTACTAATGAATTAATTAGTTTAATAGAAGCTAGGATCTTCATCTAAAATGGAGAGAAACGTTTGATAACAGGTGGGCTTGTGTGTGTATCAGTGTTTATTTGTGTTTACTTGTCTAAATGATTTCCCATCTGAGTTTGTACATCATTGTTTATTTTTTTAAAGATTTATTTATTTATTTGTTTGTTTGTTTGTTTGTTTATGATAGAGAGAGAGAGAGGCAGAGACACAGAGACACGGGCAGAGGGAGAAGCAGACTCCATGCCGGGAGCTGATGCGGGACTCACTCCCGGGACTCCAGGATCACATCCTGGGCCAAAGGCAGGTGCCAAACTGCTGAGCCACCCAGGGATCCCCATACAGCATTGTTTAATTTGGGACATGATTATAATTGTTTCTGCAAATATTCTTCTTCTACTTTTCTATTTTTGACTTTCTCTGATGTGAGTAATGATCATAACCCTGAAGGAAGCTACACAATTATAGTTAATCCTAAACACATCAATGATGACAAAAAAAAAAAAAAACAAACAACAAACCACAAAAACCAAAAACAAACAAACAAACAAAAAAACCCACAAAAAACTGATACAATTTTCCAGAAAGTCATCTAAAAAAAGTATGAAGAACAAATATAATCATGCTGAATACAAAAACAGAGTAATATTTTAAATATATCACAGAAAATAAAATTTAACTTAGAATTACATATGCAATTAAATGACTACTTAAATGACAATGAAAAAGTAACATTTCAAGGTAAAGAAAGACAAACTTTACATAAAAATTCCTTTTGATTGGATTTTTAAATATTATAAACAAAACAAAACATAAATATTTTAGGAAATCATTGTGATATAGGATGAAAGAGAAAGTTTTTAGTGAAATGTCAGGTTAATTTGATAAGATTTATCACAGAAGGTGGAAGAGAGATCGGGGGAAAAAGGAAGAGGGTTTTATCCATAAATTAGAAATTCCAGAGGATACCAATAATTGACAGCTGCTGTGGAGTGGAAAGTAAGGTCGATATGTACTAGAGAAATTGTGTGCTTTCTTGTTTGAGTATATTCAGATACTGAGTTAACTTTTTAGGAAAATAGACAATCAGGTCACTGGTTTTCTTTTAGAAAAATGCTGGACTAGATGTTTATTTAATGAGCTATTATTATACTATTCTGTGGAGAAAAGATTAACATGCAGGTTTTTGGGTCCACTGGAGATGTAAATAATTATATTTACCAGTGAAACAGTTATTTCAAAAGGTTTTGGTTTATGGTCCTAAAAATCATGCCTTATATATCAGAATTTCAATGAATCTGGAAACCTCCCAAAAATGATGACTGATGCTTCACTTTGCCTGCCAATTATTGTGCAAAATTTTGCTTTTAGCCAAGTTTAACCCAGATCTGTGTAGGGAAGAAGATTCTGCGGAATATCTTTTGACTTATATAAGGTGATGCCACCTGAGAAGCAATTTTAAATATATATATATATATATATATATATATATATATATATATATTATATATTATATATATAAGCAAATTAATTGACTTCATATCATTCTCAAAAAACTGTGCCTTAAAAATTTTTAATTCTAATGTAGCTTGTTAAATTTAATATAGGAGTGCGCTTTTTGTGATGTCAATAATATTTAATATTTAACTAGAAATATGCCACTATTTATCAATTTAAAACATCTTTAATAAGTACCCTGTGCACTTTGAAGTGATTTATATTAATAGTATAGGCACTATTAGCTTTATTCTTCTATATTCTATGGCTCTCAATAATTATCTCAATCATCCTCAAGTAGAATGTGAATAAACAGTATGCATCAAACACAATAATCGACTAATTACATCATTTCAAATGAATAAAATGTACTTGATATCATTAGTAATTAGGAAAATGCAAATTAAACCACAAAATACTACCTCATATCTAGAAGGATGGCTATAATAAAAAAGACAAACAATGGCACATGTTGGTAAGTATGTGGAGAAACCAGAATCCTTATATGTTGTAATAGGAATGTAAAATGGTGTGACCATTATGAAAAATAGTTTATTGATTTCTCTAAAAGCTAAAAACACCATATGATCTAGTAATTCCATTCCTAGGTGTCTATCAAAGATAAATGAAAACATTCCTGCAAAAAGACCTAAGTGCAGCATTATTCGTAACAGTGAAAAAATTGTAAACATAATAGAGGAAAATTGTGAATAATTAAATGTCTATGAACTGGTTGATAGTTAGATAATACATAGTATATCCATAGCGTGAAACACTATTCAGAATAAAAAGGAAAAACTACTGACAACGTTGCCTTATGGATGAACTTCAAAACACATGTGCTAAGTGAAAGAAGCAAGACACAAGACGGTATACCCTATAAATGCATTTGTAGAAACTATTCACAAAAGTTAGTAGATTACTGGTTGCCGAAGTCTGGTGTGAAAGTGAGGATTAACTGGAAAACGGACAAGATAAGATGTTCTGAGATGGATTTATGGTGATGATATAATCATTAGTCAGTAAAGTTACTATAATTTCTTGAATTCTTCACAAGAAATGGTTAATTGTATAATTTTTAAAATACATCTTAGTAAAGTTGTTTAAGAAAAGAATTAAAAAATTAATGCTTGGAATATTTTTATGTCATATTTCCTTTTCCTCTCTGACACCAGCTTACTCAAAGAGGAAATGTTAAAATTTCAAGGAAACCTACAACCTTAGTGCTCTAATTAACATTCATTGTTAAACCTGGTAATTGTTACACCATTTATACACCACTGTACATGCACCTAAATGGGAAAAAAAAAAGAACAAGCTCCCAAGAATACCACTATTGGTGGTACCCCAAGAATATTACTATTGAAAATTGGTGAATTGTGTTGTATATAAATTGTATCTCTATAAAGATGGTAAAAATGCTCCCCAGAAACATCTTGACTTTCATTGCCAGCTAGAATTTACAAGAAACTTTTAAAACTCAACAAGGGAGAAAAAGCAAAAAAACAAAAAACATGTAACTCAAAGGCAAATAGTCAACAAATATGAACAGACTGGTCACAGATGGAAAAAATTTAGAACAGTTAACAAGTATATGCAGACATACTTAGCATGGCTAAAAGTCAAAGAAATGCATTTAAAACAAAAATGAGATTAAAGTTTATATTTTTCAGATTGTCAAAATAAAATAAAATATATTATGTGATCATGTAGATTGTTAACAAAACTATGAGAAAGGGAGCCTTGATTATTTTAGGATGGTATACCATAACCATTATATATAAAGTAATTAAAAAGAACTTCGATAAATTATGAAGTAATATGGTAGGTATATCACTAGTCCTGAGCATGGATGTTTTTTTTTTTTTTTTTGTTTTTGTTTTTTTTTTTTTTTTGTTCTGAGCATGGATGTTAATCACAGTATTGTCTGTGGTTTGTGAAGAAGTGAAGCTACGTCAAAGACTATCACGGGGGGAAAGGAAAAATGAAATGTGGTTTCTCCACATGGAATCAATGAACTATGCAGATTTTAAATGCAACAGCCTATAACATGAAAAACATAACCACTGTCCAAAACCTGAAAGGAAATAAAGACATGGCACAAACTCATTTGTATAAATCAAGTTACCTGCATCTAGTAAATACTATTGATTTTGACTAACTTGCTGATTCAATGATAACATATATATATGATATATATATGAACTTCAAAACACATGCACTTATAGAGTACATGCACATGCACATGCTAGAGTATCACTTATACAACGGAAGATGGGAAATAAGAGAGGAGAATGGGCCTGGGAAGCTGTAACTAAGTGTTGCTCTAGTAAAAAGGACCACAACTTAGCAGCTTTAAACAATGCTCACATATCATCTAAGAAATTCAGGAGGTCTGGTTGTTCTTATAAGACATCTGATGGGATCTGCTTAGCATCTCAAATGGCTGATATCAAAATGTCTGCAGGGTACATGCCCTGCTGGAGTTTCTAGGATGGAAGTCTTTATTTCCTTGTGGACTCTGGCTGAGGATTGTTCTCGGCTTCTACGGGCTGCTGCCTACATTCCCTGGTTCTGTTCTTCAACATTGAAGACAGCAACCTAGCCTAGAGTTTGTCTCATGCTTCCAAAATCTCTCTGATTTCTTTTCTGCCTCACTTCTGTGCTTTCCTCATCTACACCATTTCTCTGACTCCTATAAGAGGAAATTCTCTGGTTTTAAGGGACAGAGTGATTAGACTGGGCCCCCTTGACAACTCAAGGCAATCGCCCTATTTAAAGGTAAAAAAAAAAAAAAAAAAAACCTTAATTCTGTCTGCAGAGTTGCTTCACAGCATACCTTGACCAGTGTTTTATTGAATAGCCAGAGGGAAAGTATCTAGGGGACAGCTTTAGAATTCTGCCTATAAGTGTAACTAAAGAAATAAATGGAGGGAGTACTATAGTAACCATTGTTGAGACTGCACCGTGGTTCAAAACTCAATAAAACAGACAAGAATTCTTCACAATTTATTAGAACATTTTATAAATTTTAAGGTTAATTTTAATATTATAAGTAAAATATATTTTATTTTAAATACATAAAAATTGCAGTAAAACTTGGAAAATATAGAAAAACAGAAGAATAGAATGTAAAATCTCCTATAATCCCATCACTCAGAGATCATACAGTTTCCTGGTGAGTCCACTGTCGTCTTACCTCTTTTGCTGTTTCCTGCTCACTGTTTATCTTCCATCTTTCTCTCACTCACTCTTCTTTCTCTCACTCTTGCTCTCTCTTCTTTCTCTCACTCTTGCTCTCTCTTCTCTCCATAGAGACATACACAATTTAGTTTCCGGAATTTTCAGCATATCAGAAATGCTTCTCATGACATGAGCCATTTGCTCATCGTTTTTGGAAAGCACATAGCATTTCATTGTATGACTAGACAACAAATTTATAATAATCATGATGTAGCATTTTTATGTTTTCCACTGTTTTTGTACCTCCTTCAGAGCAAGGCTTTTACACATTTTTTTTTTAAATTAAAAAGTACTCCCTAGAATGATTTTTCATTTTATACTCAACAAACAACCCTGGATATTTCTCCTCTATTATTGTTTATCTAATATAGGCAAAAACAGTATCTCTTTCATTTTCATTTTAATTCTTTATTCATTGGAATGCTTTATATGTTCAAAATCCTGTTTTGAATTGTTGCATATAGGATTTTTCATATTTATGTACTTTTTTCCAAATGGTTAAGATTATTTCAATATTTAGCTGAATAATACCCTAGATCTGTGGCTTGATATAAAGCTTAATTATACATCAAATTAATGATATATGAAATGATTTTCGGTTTTACCTGGAGTTTTCACAGTTTTTTTTCATTTTTATTTTTTAGAGAGTTTTCTTTTTCTTTTTCTTTTTTCTTTTTTCTTTCTTTTTTTTTTTTTTTACAGATTTCACTTATTTATTTATGAGAGAGAAAAACAGAGAGAGAGGGAGGGAAGGAGGGACAGAGACCTAGGCAGGGGGAGAAGTAGGCTCCATGCAAGGAGCTTGATGTGGGGCTCTCTATCCTTGGATCCCGGATCACCACCTGACCCCAAGGCAGACACTCAACACAGAGCCACCCAGGTGTTCCAGTTTCTTTACTTGTTTGTTTGTTTTGTTTTGTTTTTGTTTTGTTTTTGTTTGTTTCTTTACTTTTAAGGGAGGCAGACAGGCAACGCATGTACAGAGGGACGGAAATAGAGCCCGCGTGCTCAGGTTTTTCCCAGCCGTTTGGACCTGGGTCAGCGCCAAAGCCAGGCGAGCAGGGCCCAGAAATGTTCAAGGCTGAGAATTCCCTTTCACGATATTCATTTCACAGATGTTTGATTGAAAGTGGTATTGTATGGCAAACTTCTTTGTCTGTTTGTGATACTAGCAAGGCCCAGAGAGCTGCAGCTCCCAAACTCAGGGACTTAGAGTTGCAAATTGGATGCAGAGATAGGTAGGTAGGCAGGCAGGCAGGGCTGGAAAACTGGCTCACCTGTAAGTCCAGGTGTGAGGAATATGGGATCACAGGGCGGCTGGGTCACAGCCTGCTCCAGATCCACCTGGGTCAGTAGCGTTTCCCGACTCAGGATGGGCACCCGAGTTTTCACAGCTTTAAAAGGGTACCTATTCCCCACAATATAAAAACGTAGTAACTGTCTCAAAATGCATACAGATTCCTTATTAGTTTTATATTTTATTCTTTGGATATATTATAATATATAAATTTACTATTTTGTCAAATAAAGATTATGAGATAAGTAGTATTTAAAAACCATCTGCTTCATAAACAAATTGAATATATAATCCATAATGTTTTAATACTTCAATGGAACAGCAATCAGAGATGAAGTATTGGAATAATAAGACATGTAGTGGAATCTATCAGATCTGAACCAGATTGCTCATGTATCATTTACTCTTAGAAACAAATTATCATCTGTAAGACTTATTACCTTATCTAACAAAGAAATGGTATTAGATTTTTCAATTTAAATGAGTTACAATTTATGTAAGTGGATAGTATATATTGGAAATGAAATAGTTTCACATACATATACATAAATTAGTGTATATATATAAATAAAAATATATATTACACACAACATATATACACACACACACATATGTATCATATATATTGTCTAACTGCATTTAAATCTATTTTATTCAAAGGATATCTAGAGCAAAAACATTGGTATGGGACCATATAAGACTGTCAAGGCAACAGACAATGGTATTAGCATACCCTACATTGGATTGCAGTGCTCTCCAAAATATTTGAAAAATGTGTTAGAGACAACCTGACTAACATTTATTTATTTTTAATTTTTTTTTCTAACTTTTAAATGAGCATAAAAGATCCTTTAACCTATGTTGCCTTCCTCTTTACACATATAGAAAATGCTAGTGTTGGGAAACCCGGCTGGGCCAGTGGTTGAGCGTCTGCCTTTGGCTCAGGATGTGACCCCTTTTGGGGATGGAGTCCTGTATCAGGCTCCCTGTGAGGAAACGGCTTCTCCCTCTGCCTATGTCTCTATATCTCTCTGTGTCTCTCATGAATAAATAAGTAAAATCTTAAAAAAAGATTTTTTTTTAGAAGAAAAAAGAAGAAGAAAGAAAATGCTAGTGTATTTTTTATCACTTCATATGTAGCATGTGCTCTTATGCTGTGCTGTATTCTGTGCTTTTTCTGTGGACCATTCCATTCAGGAGAAAAGAACATCATGGTTCCAAACTGTGTATTTACGAACCCTTCCCTGAGGTTTGAGTATGTTGGATATTGTGGGGTTTTAGATAACTCTCAGTGTACAGAAGAAAGAATTCAAACAAAGTATTGATATTCTACAGTTTTGTTTGTGGAATCTGAAGTTACTCCAATATAAAATAAATTACTGGACTGGGGGGACTATAACTGAATAAAATGTAACTGAATAAAATAAAAGTACACATTTGTCATGAACCTGGAGTCATGGCTTTGTATGTAATACAGTTAAATTCATAGTTTAAAATTAAATTTTGTCTAAATCTATTAGTTTTGGAAATTTGTTTGAAAATAAAATGTGGTGGTGCACCTGGGTGGCTCAGTTGGTTAAGTGTCTGCCTTCAGCTCAGGTCATAATCCCAGGGTCCTGGGATAGAGTACTGCATTGGGCTCCCTGCTTAGCAGGGAGTCTGCTTCTCCCTCTCCCTCTGTTGGCTGCTCCCCCACTTATGTTCTTTCTCTCTGTCAAATAAATAAAAAAATATAATGTGTGTACTTTTAAAAAATAATGTGTGTACTTTTTCAAGAATATTTACCATTTGTCTTGATTCCCTATAACATTTCTCTAATATTTGTATAGAGCTTTTATTGTTTTTAAAACACTATGTATTATGCCATTAGTAAGTAGATATGCTATTGCTTGTGCATACATTATGGAATCATTATAATGATAAATTGCCAAAAATGCATTTATATCCCTGTATACTTTGTTTACGTATGGGAAACTCTTTTAGTATAAATCTTTTTCAACATGAATTTTCTTATAAGAGTCTTCCTGGAGCAAGATATTTTAATCTTATGAAATTGGTATTTTACATAAAGGTATCCTTCTGATATAACCATAATTCTAGATTTATAACTTTTCATCTTTGATGTAACTTTAAAGAAGAGATCATGCTGTGACAAAAATAAAATCCTTGAAAATGCTTCATTAATTTGTTCCTTTGAGGTCATTTATATTTGCAGTTTATACAATGGGGGTTATCTTTCGAGCAGAAAGTCTGATAACACCTCCTGCAAGATTGACCTAATTCAAATCTGGAAGAAAGTTTTCTTTTAAAATGCCAAATAAGCCTTTAACCTTGATCCAGGACTGTTGCCCATTATTTTAAGTCTGACTGTTAGAGCTCAAACACAGTATTAACTTCATGTTGTGACAAGGTTTTTATGCTTCATTGAGAATGGATAAAATATTAATATGAATCCTAAGTAAAAAAGCAAAACCACAAACTCGGTAGTACATATCTTACTTCATAAATTATGTCATGAAACATCTATTTCAAATAAATATCAATCACTATGGAATATTATATTACCTATCTTAGAGGGTAATTGGTGAGATTAATGAACAAATATCTAAAAAGTATATAGAATAATGAGTATCCCCAAAACAACTTACTTGTATAAATATTAACTTTTATATTTATGTCAGTGAATTATGGGAATAAAGCAAAATAATTGCTGTGAATCCCTCTTATATGATAGGTCCTAATCTATGTTTTTTTCATGTGATATATTAATTCACAATAACCCTATAGAATATTTGTCTTATTTTACAAATTAATAAACAGCAGGGATTTAACTGTGATATACAAATAATAGCAAGTAATAATGATGTTGGTCACCTGCCCTAGAATGTTGATTTTAGTGCTCCTGTTGTGTTTCCCCAGTTTTGAAAGCTATGCATAATAACATTGAAAAGTTCTTTATTTTAGGGTCTTATGAAAACAAAAATTAATTGGCAATAAAGGATTTCAAAGGCAGAATGAGAACTCTACAATTGTAACTTTGAGTTTACTTAGTCAAACCAATTGCAAATCATACACAGTGACTTCCAGATCAAAGCGTCAGGCAATCCATAAATTATAATGAGATACTTATAATTAATTTAGTTTTACTTGTATATACCAATTGTATAATATATACATGTATATCATTCGCAATGGCTTTTCAATCAGATCATATAATCAGATCAATAATATGTCATAAAAAGATGAAAAATTATCACATAAATTTGATCATACTAATTGGAAAATGCATTCTAATTAGACTTTGTTTGAATCTTAAATTTAATAATTGTGTTATATAAAAAGATAAATTGCCAGTACAAAGAATAATTTTCACCAAATTACACAGTCATATGCAATAGTAGAATTTATTTGTATCTCATTATTTTTTATTGATAGCTTTTTCTGCTGCTAATCCAAGATGGCTCTTTACCACACTATCATAAAAAACAAAACAAACAAACCAAAACTTGACTACTCAAAAAAGGAAAAATAAATGTTATATTGCTTATGATTTCAACAATAACTAAGAAAAATATTAATTAAGAAGTTAGTTTCGGAGTGATCCGATTTTGTGGTGGTGAATTTTCTCATCTTTAGTAATTCCATTCCATGCTATGCAATTAATTTGGCTCTGAAATATTCTTAAAAGCATATTTATTAACACCCCACTTTGAATACTTCAGCTTGGAATAAGAGATTTAACCAAGTAACAGGCTAAGTATGGACATGACTTAGGGACTACAGACCATGAGTATCTAATAATAAAAAGCAGGAAAAGCAAAAAGAACATCTATCTAGATATTTGGGCATAGCACATATTGTTTTGAATATATGCATCAGGAGTAATATTTTGATAGCTATTGAGCTGTTGGCATTGACATTTTTGTTTCCTTCTACAAAATATAGTTTCTATGCACGATAAAACACTTGCATCAAAAGTAACTGAGCCATCTCCACCCTTTTCTTCAT
This sequence comes from Vulpes lagopus, assembly GCF_018345385.1. NCBI lineage: Eukaryota > Metazoa > Chordata > Mammalia > Carnivora > Canidae > Vulpes > Vulpes lagopus. The sequence goes on along the minus strand of NC_054843.1, from coordinate 20,491,265 downwards.
AGTTTTTCATAGATATGAAAGGGCCAAAAGGAAACAACACACAGTTCCAATCAATGAGATTGACAAGAGGGATCAAATAGGGGAAAAACTTTTTGTGATGGACAAGAATATGTATTGTAGGGATAAAAAGGTGGTGATGGTGATGGTACATAATGGTAAATACAAGATCCAGGAGGACTACTTACTTGGCAGCATGTTGTCATCAGTTATAATCAATCAAATCATGGAAATATTCTGACATTGCATCAGAATGGAGATAAGTGATGACAGGCAGTTGGTATAACTTCCAACATTAATTATTAAAATAAATGGAATAAAAAATAAAATAAAATAAAATAAAATAAAATAAAATAATAAATGGAATAAATGGATCTCTCTTCTCTACTGAATATCTGGTGAGTGAGTAGTTAGAAGAACCTATATAGATGGTAATGCATATATTTTGATAATCTTTCTCCTTCAATAAAAATATATATTTTTCTAACTGTGATACATCTTCATATTGGAATCATTCTATGATGATATTCATGGGAGATATTGACTGTATACTCACTTTTGAATGCTTCCTTTCCTAAAAATATTTATTTATTTTAGAGAAAGAGAGAGAGAGAGAGAGAAGACAGAGAGGGACTGAAGGAGAGGGAGACAGAGAGAATCTCAAGCAGACTCCCTGCTGACTATGGAGTCTGAGGGGGCTCCATCTCAGGACTTTAAGATCATGACCTGAGCTGAAAGCCAACAGTCAGTCCCTTAACTGACTGAGCCACCTAGGTACCCTTAATACTTCCTTTTAATTTTTTTCTGGTGCTTTAATGTCATTAATGTGTGTGCTCATAAATATATTAATGCATGCATGCTTTCACAGGTATATGACTTGTTACTCTGTTTCATATTTGGTCTGGACTCACAATAACACAAAGTAGCTACCACCTACTTAAAACTCTTATCCACAATGTCATGTTACTATGCATTTGAAGTCATTACTTTCTATTGATAAGGCCCCTGAGCATATTCTTGCACTGAGAACACCCCAGAATAATAATGCGTTCCATGGACAAGCTATTGCATTTTTCCCCTATATTTGCTAGCTTGATTTCTCTCCCTTCATTCTTTGATGTTTGCTGGAGAGTGGGCCTCCAGGAAATGGGTGAAAGTCAAAGGACTTTTGGAACTGACTCACATTGACATAAGTCTTCCCATATTGATGCCATCCAGATTAGTTTTGTATCATTAATGATGATATTTACATGCTCATTGTGATGGATTCTGACTACACATTATTTCATAATTTTCACTGAGAGATGAGGTCTAATTTCCTTACCCATTACCCTATGCTGGCCTGAGTAATTTGCTTGACCAATCATGTGGTAAAAGTGAATTCTGGGGCTTTCAATGGTAAGTCACACAAAAACTTGAAGCTACTAGACCCCTAAAAAAAAAAAAAAAAAAAAAAAAAAAAAAAGACTCAATTTACAAGCCATGAGCAATCATGTAATATCAACTAACTTGATGGGGAGACTCCCTTGAGAATTCCTGAGTTATCACAGACAGAGTGGCCTCACTGAGCCCAGACTTCCAGGTTAAATTGTCAGGGGGCTAGATAGTTGAAGGAAGTGGTTTTAGATGTTGTGGGGCATCTTTAGTTGAAGAATTTCCTAGCAAAGTCCTGCCTGAAATATATGCCCAGGAACACATGAGATACAATAAAATGTTTTTAAGTTTTGCAACAGCTGTTTCTACAACTATCTATGAACTAAATGGCCATAATATCCATTCTATACTTGCAGAAGTTTAACTCTTCTCCAATATTCAAATCTCTATGCTCTCTCAAATATTTGAATATTTTATCTTTTTACTGTCTTCATCCCTTAAAGTTAAATATTTGACTTATTTTTCTAGTTTCATAGAGCCCACACCCTTTCTTCTCAGCCGTACACATTCTGTCAAAGAACTTGAACAAATCATCTGGGAACTGAACCAGACTCAAATATACATGTGTTCTTGGAATTAACCTAATATTTTTATTTCTTTCTGCCTCAAAGAATTTCATTCTTAATGAAAAGCTCTACTGAAAGAGCGGTGAAAGGCTTGATACTTTTTGGGGATATAGCTGTCCACTTATATATATTCACTTAATGTTTTTTTCAGTGTACTTATTGAATATTATTGATCACAAATAGGGAACTCTTAGGCTAGAGTACTCCCCTGTTACTTCAGACCTCTGTTTACTTTCACCTTGTAATATTCTCATGTATGTGTGTGTGTGTGTGTATTCATACACTTACACTTATGTACAATTTTTACACACTCTTCAAGGATACAAGTGATACAAATTGTTTATTTAAAATTGCATGGAGAGTAGGAGACATGAGAAATACCATAATGGTTAATTTCATGTGTCAGTTTGCTTAGCCATGGATGCCTGATTAAACATTATTCCTGAGTGTGTCCATGAATATTGCCAGATGGGATTAGCATCTGAATCAGTGTATTCAGTACAGTAGATGACTCTTCTCAGTGTGGTTGTAAATTATCCAATCCCCTGAGGGCCTGAATAGAACAAAAGACAGGGGAAGGAGGAATCTACCCTCTTTGTTTCTTGCCTTCCTCTTGATCTGGAACATCAATTTTCTGCTCTTGTACTAGGAATTACATCTTCTGCTCCCCTGGTTCTCAGGCCTTTGAACTCAGACTAGAATTACATCACTGTTTTCCTGGGTCTCCAACTTGGAGAAATTAGATATGAAACTTCAAAGTCTCCATAATCATGTGAGCCAAGTCCTTATAATAAACCTTCATATATATCCTATTGATTCTCTTTCTCTAGAGAACCCTGACTGAAGCAAATACCTCCAAGTTTAAATGTACTGAGTGATACTTACATATCAGGGCTATAAAGACCAAACTTCAGAGATAAGATCAGGAAAGATAATGTATGTATTTGAGAATAAAATGGGAATAGATGGTCAGCCTGGTGGCTCAGCGGTTTAGCGCCGCCTTCAGCCCAGGGTGTGATCCTGGAGACCCGTGGTCAAGTCCCCCATCGGGCTCCCTGCATGGAGCCTGCTTCTCCCTCTGCCTGTGTCTCTGCCTCTCTCTCTGTGTCTCTCATGAATAAATAAATAAAATCTTAAAAAAATAAAAATGAAATGGGAATAGAAACAAATATGGAGATATTAATTTGAGATCACCACACAGAAAAGGGAATATCAGAAACTTTTATAATTTTCACAAATCATGAGCACATACTTACACACACACACACAGTTTCATAAAAGACCAAAAAAAGAAACAAGTGAACACTGCTGGAGTTGTTAAGCTATAACAGGAGGAGTAGAAGCTAAGAAGTCAGACGAAATTCACTAGGCTCCAGGCTGTGTCCTTTACTTGATATATAATATAGCACTTTTAATGTTACCCTTTTATATGTCTTTTTCCTTCTTTTGGAAATATAATATTTATAGCAAGTTTATTGAGGTATGAAAAGGATTAAGTATTTGTAAAATTGTCTCTTTGATTTATATTAACTAAATGTGAAATGATTAGTAATTCTTTCCATTACCTGGCTGGAGAAACAGACAGCAGGGGACCCGAAAAGCATGGTTCCTGCCTCAAAAAAATGTATAATCCATGCTTATGAGTCAAATTAATGTTGCTTTATTTTCAGTCTTAAATCCTTTTAAGTTTTTTTAGAAGATTTTATTTATTTATTCATGAGACACACAGATAGAGAGGCAGAGACACAGGCAGAGGGAGAAGCAGGGTCCCTGGAGGGAGCCCGATGTGGAACTTAATTCTGGGACTCCACGATCATGCCCTGAGCTGAAGGCAGGTGCTTAACTGCTGAGCCACCCAAGTGTACCATTTTAAGTGTTGTATTCAGAAAAAATTGAGGTATGCAATTAAATCTCATTTATCCCTTAAAATATAAAGGATAGGATTTTATCTATTTTACAAAGTTGTTTTAAGTCAGCTAATACCTTCTATTTTACTCTTTTGTAAGGTCAGATCTGGTGTATTTTCTTTACTTATGAGTCAAAGTAATTTTCAAAAGTCAAAGATATTCAAAAAGTATGTTTTGTATATATTCCTATTTAAATTTCAAAATAGGCTCTCATGACAAAGGATATCTCCTGGTATCTGAAATTTTTCCCTGCCAGATTTGATTTAGTTTATGTGACTCGATTTTATGGCTTCCCAATGTGGACTAGAAATCATTTTCAAAGTCAGAGTAACTTATTCTAACTAATTCTGTCATTCATCATCATTTTAAGTCTCTCTTGAGTAAACTGCAATTTGTAACAAATTGTACAATATGGTTTGGGGATGTGTCCTATTGTCTAGAGGAGGGTAAAACACAGACTGTCAAACTCTTTTCAATTAGAATTTTGTGTGGGCTATGAGTTACAATAAAACCATAAAATAAAATTCTGCAACTGACTTGAGATAGCAATAAGAATTATTGGTTCAGGAAGTTTGCCTAACATGCTGATGCTTGCATAGTTTCATACAAAAATATAAACTTCACTTGGAAATTTAATATTTTAAGTTTGTTTAATACTATAGATTTTTATGTAGGATAAAAAGAAGAAATAATTTGATACTAGATTTAATCACTCAATTCAATGAGTTCAAAGTGCTTCGTGTATATTTTAAATTATTTTTTCTTATAGGATATATTAGAGATAGTAGGGCATTTTAATTTTTCCTCATTTTTTAAAAAATTACAAATATTACATATATTAAGACTGCTGCTTATAATTTTAATGAAGTAAGATTGCCTTTTCTGATTAAAACGGATTAGTTTGAGACTACAATGTCATTACCTCCAATAACTATGACTTAGTAAATAATACAAAAAAAATCATCTGTTTTCAAACAAGAAAGTAAGGATCAGGACCTAGAAATGTGATGAACATAGAGACAAGGTACTATAAAAGGTTGAATTGGGGTCCGCACATTTCCCCAGGGGCATTGCCAAATCTTTCCTTATGATAGAGCCTAAGAATGCACCCTGGGTCTCGACGTGCTTATTGAGGGACAGAAAAACTTTAGGCAGTCTCATTAAAAAGGAGTGTCAAAACTGAACCCTACATGTGTCTAAATAATTGACCAAATACCTGCTCTATCCCTGTCTCAAGGATTTGTCAAATTCTGAAACTGTGCAAGGTAGGACTCTAAAAATTTTAGCACTAAAATAAGTACTAAAGGGAATTTTTCAGGCTAGAGATAAAAAGAGTCATTTTATAATGTCAAAGTGATCAATCCAACAGTAACATATGACACTTCAACATCTGTATATACACAATAATAAAGTTTCAAAATACCTTTAGCCAAATTTGACACAATTCAAAGGGGATACAGGCAAATCCATAATCAGATAGGAAATCATTAACACACCTTTCTCACTAGCTAAGAAAACAAGGAGACAAAAGTCTCTGTAAGTGTATAGTAAATCTGACCTGATTATCAAATTGAGCACACTGATCTGTATGTATGCACATGCATATACACACGTACACATGCTTTTGTAGGTCTATATACAATAACAAAAGAATTCAATTTCTTAAAAAACATAATGGGAACACTTATCAAAACAAGTACCAAAATCTATTATATAGTGGGTCATAAACCTGTAATAAATATTCTTAGTGTTTTCTCTGATCTTATTGAAATTAAGCTAGTAAACAAGACATAAAATATGCAAAATAAACAGGCTTCTATAAGCATGGTGGGCTAAATTGTGTCCTACCAAAATTCATATATTTAAGTCCAAGCCCAGAACGTGAGAATGTAACTACATTTGCATATAAAGTCTTCAAAGGAATAGTTAAGTTTAAGTGAGGTCACATGGGTAGGTCATAGGAGGATGACTGTATTTGAAAACTGGGCATTGAAAGAGGTAAGTCGGTTAAAATAAGCCTTATTGAATGGGGCCCTAATCTATTGGGCCTATATCTAAATTGACTGGGTCTTCAGAAAAAAACAACCAGCTGGCACCTTAGTTTTGGGCTTCTAACCTCCAGAAGTTATGAGAAAATAATTTTTTTTTCATTTGACCCTCCTAGTCTGTGGTAATTTGTTAAGGTAGCCCTGGCAAAAGAGACAATAAGATTCTTAATCAAAGAAGAAATAATAACAAAATTAAAACAAATAGTAACAACACTGAAATAAGGAAATTAAAAGTAAATAATAATAATAATGAAGATATGATTTTAAAGATATAAGATGAAGTGGGTCTTTGAGGAAAATTCATAACAAAAATTCATTACATTTCATAAAAAATATAAATTCATTTTTTTAAATATTTCTTTTACATACTAATTTTAGAGAGTGAGGGCAGGGGCAGAAGGCATGACAGAGGGAAACTAACTCATAACTGAATGTGAATCCAAAAGCAGGGCTTGATCCAGGACCCCAAGATCATGACCTGACACGAAACCTAGTCAGAGGCTTACCTGACCAAGCCACCCAGGTGCCCAGAAGTGGTATCAATAATAAAAGGCTTTTATCCAAAAACCTAGAATAAATACAGAAAATCATATGTAATAATCATAGAAAATAAGAAGCCACCAAGATAGCAGAACAAACGAGATATCTCTACATCTCTACCTATCTATCTACCACTTATATTAAAGATTAAATAAGGTAAAAATCAGGTCTTTGGCAAACAATTGATGTATATCAGCATCAATAAGCCTTTATAATGACTGATTATGAGAAAGAAAAGAAATGAAAAAAATTACCGGTTTCAGGAACTAGAAAGTGACTTCTCAGCAGATCTGGAGACTTAAATAGCATTGTAATGGCTTTTATGAACAATTTTAGGCCAAAAACTAGGACTCTAGACAAAGTAGATAAATTATCAAAAACAGTATTTAAAACTAAAGTCAAAAAGTAAATTGTAATAATCCAGTATCTGTTTAAGAAATGAAATCCATTTTATAAAAACCTACAAAAAGACAGCACTAGTAACAAATGACTTCCTATATACAGAAAAAAAGTAACTCTGAGATTATGCAAACCTTTCAGAAGAAACAAAAATAAAGGTACTTCTTAACTATTTTTATGAGACCAACATTATCTTAATATACAACACAGACACACAGACATGGACATTACAAGAAAGTGGAAATCACAAACTTTTTTTGTCTCTCATTAGAGTAGATTTAAATCTCAAATATTTGAAAATTGAATTTAGTGAAAAAAAGAAACATTTGATATGTTATGACCAAAAATAAAGATGATAGCATAAATGTTGGATTAAAATACTGTATAGTACAGATGTCAATTAATGATCTCCCATTGTTTTAATGGGCTCAATAAAATTTCAGTCAAAATATAACTGAGTATAGGGGACACCTGGGTGACTCAGTGGTTGGGCGATTGCCTTCGGCTCATGGCGTGATCCTGGGGTCCTTGGATGGAGCCTGCTTCTCCCTCTGCCTATATTATATCTCTGTCTCTTTCTTTGTGTTTCTCATGAACAAATAAATAAAATCTTTAAAAAAATAAAATTGAGTACAGAAATTTTCAAGCTGATTTCAAAATATATAGAGAAATGCAAATCGCTGATAATAACAATGAGTTTTGAAAAAACATATAGAAGCAGAGAACTTCCATTACCAGATATAAAGTTATACTAAATGAGACTTTCTATCGGTGATAATATAGACAAACAATGGGGCAGAATGTAGACCCACTATTGTTAGCTCTGCTAGTATGTCACTTGAATTAAAACAAGGATGACATTACAATATCATGAGAAAATTATTTTCTTTTTATGAGTGCCAATGTCTCAACTCGATATCCATATAAAAAAGAGGAATTCTTGAATTTCAGCCCACACTATAGACAAAATAAAATTGTATGGAATGCAGACCTAATTATGAGATGTAAATGTTAGGACTTCAGAAAAAATATAATGGTAGGGTATCTTCACAATCCTGGGGTAGGTTATTTTTTAATGAAACTAGAAGAAATAATGTACATAGATATTTTAAACATGTTTCTCAAAGCATATAAAATGGTAATAAAATATCAAGGTATGGAATTGGGGGAAACAAGGTCTAGTTCTCAGAGAAAACAAACAAACAAAAATTTACAAAGTGAAAAAGGAAACAGGAAAGTATAATCCTTAAACAAAATGAGCCAGTCACAAAGAGCAAATGCCATCTTGTTCCATCCTTTGAGGTACATATAGTACATAGACTGCTCAAGTTCATAGAGATAGAAAGTAGAATGATACATTTTAGGGGCTAGAGAGGAAGGTGATAGTGATAGTGTTCAATGGATACCCAGTTTCAATTGCAGAAAATAAGACCATTTCGGAGCTGGAGGGTGGTGATCGCGGCACAACAGTGTGAAAATACTTAATATCACTGAACTGTCCACGTGGAAAGGGTTAAAATGATACATTTTTAATTTATATATTATAACAACAGTAAAAAAAAAACAGAGCAAACAAACATTAAACACGCACAGCATACACACACACACACACACACACACACACACACACACACAAAATGACTCTCATTTGTTCTCTAATTGCAATCCAAACTCCTTTTGACATTCAAAGAAGTAATATAGCTCTCTCAGATAACTTTATAATTCTGGCTTTCTCTTTCTTTCTTTCTTTTTTTTTTTTAAGATTCCATTCATTTATTCATGAGAGACACAGAGAGTGAGGCAGAGACACAGGCAGAGGGAGATGCAGGCTCCATGCAGGAAGTCCAATGTTAGACTCCATACCAGGACCCGGGGATCACACCCTGGGCCAAAGGCAGATGCTCAACCACTGAGCCACCCATATGTCTCTGGCTTTCCCTTCCTATTCTCTGTTTCTACTACTTGGGGATTTCTTTCGGTCACATGGCTTTGGATCATTGTTTTCTCTTTCTCAAACATGTTTTTTTCTGGATTGTCTTTTATTTGCCTTATTCTCAATCTCTAGTGCAAGCTAAAAATACCATTTATACAGGGAGACCACCCTGATCGATGCCTTCTCCTACTTCCACAAATGCACACTATTCTCACACTTCATATAAAACAAACAAACAAACAAACAAACAAACAAAAAGCAAAAACAAAAGCAAAAAAAGCCCAGGAAGTTCGGTATTGCCTAGTGTGTTTTCTCTATAGTGTTTAGCACAATGCAAACTGGTTTTCGTTCATTTCCTTCTTACTGATTTTTTTTCTTCTCTAATCTAAATAATATCACTGAGCCCTGGAATCTTGTTGATCTCCTTTAATACAATACCCTTACACTTAAAATTAGTCTGTCACCTAATTTCAGAAAATATGTGTTGCATAAATGACATTATTTGCTATGAGTTTTATTATGTATTGAACTTACATGTGTTTTAGTTATTTATGTATTTATTTATTCATGATAGACATAGAGAGAGGCAGAGACACAGGAGGAGGGAGAAGCAGGCTCCATGCCAAGAGCCCGACATGGGACTCGATCCCGCGACTCCAGGATCGCGCCCTTGGCCAAAGGCAGGCGCTAAACACTGAGCCACCCAGGGATCCCCTTACATTTGTTCTAGAACAAGCATATTCATTTCTTTGTTCTTGAAACTGAAAAGCAATCCAATTAATTTGTGTTTCTGTGTGCCAGCAATTATTTTTAGCTGACAAAATTTCAGTCATATATTTAAACAAAACTTTGATCTAAATAGCATTAATCTATTAATAACAATAGTGAAGCCTTAAAATTAATGCTAGATTATGTTTTAGAGAAATTTTGATTTAATGCACATATCTCTTCATAATAATCTACAAAGGTATTGAATGCTCAGAATATACAGAAATATTTAATTTTACTTAGTGTATGCTTTTAAAATCATGCAAAAATTGATGTTTTCTGTTTTTGTATATATACAATGTTCATAAGACTACTTTTTCAGGAAAAAAAGGTAAAAGAATGTCTTTGCAGAAAGGAAAGATACTACGCAACCACATTCCATGTTTGGCATTTTGAAATGTAACCAATTTGGAAACTCTGATATCAAGATTGTGGTTACAAACTCATGTGCCTTTGTGAATCATGTATATTTCTTAAATCTATGCATGTATAGTTGACCAAATCAAGGCAAGTAGTGATTTAATTGTGGAGAACTGAGGAGTATATAATTTACCTAAGATTATTTGTTTATTACAAATATTTTGCTAAGTAAAACATGTCTATAATACATTCTATTACATCTGTAAACATATATGTATATAGATTACCAGAAAAATTAACAGATCTTGCTATATAGCTGCCACATGGTGAATGTACTGCATAGCCTGTCATATGGTAAATTGTAGGTATCAGTTATTATTATAAATTGTAAAACTCCCATCAGAAGGGTAAATACACTTCAAATTTGTTTTAAGCATATACTTAACTCATAATACATAAATGTAGAGCTAAATAAAACATGAAGTTTTATTAGACCTGACATTCTTTTTTTTTTTTTAAGATTTTATTTATTTATTCATGAGAGACACAGAGAGAGAGGCAGAGACAAGGCAGAGGGAGAAGCAGGCTCCATGCAGATAGCCTGATGTGGGACATGATCCCAGGACTCCAAGATCACGCTCTAGGTCAAAGACAGGTGCTAAACCACTAAGCCACCCAGGGATGCCCTAGACCTGACATTATAATAAGATGTTGTCCAAATAGATACTAATTATTCCAATATAATAACTACTTAGCAAATATAAGAATAAAAATGGTGACAGTGACTTATTTTACTATCTCCAGACAGCACTTGGATACCACAGTATGTTGTCATTCTTAAGACATGCTTTTATATGAAGGCTATCTTATGAGAATTTTATGAATCAATTTTACAAATTTAAGATGATTGTTAACTTATTTAATTGACACATAGCCCATTTGTTTATCTCAGAAAGTAGTTCACTTTTCTTTAATGATTCTTGATTCATTTTTCTAAAAATATTTCAAGAAAAATCGAATCTTCCCTCTTTATTCTGTCAAATTACTGAAGTTTATCCAAGTTCCAACTGCTTGTAATCAATCAAACTTCATTAAATGCTAAAAATGAAATTTTAACTCTGCTTATTTTCTCACAAAGATATTTGCTATAATAACATCACTTTAAGAAAATATCTTCCAATTTTCCTTTGTATATAAAAATGTGCATAATTCTTTTTTATTGATCTATGTGAGATTTATAAAGCAGTTGTCTATCATACCTGGAAGAAGAAGGTTTAAATATCTCATACTGATATATTAGAGGTTCAAGACATAATAAAGATTCATTAAGATTCTAACAAATAATCTGATTTAAAAGAAAAAAATTCAAAACCATAACTAACAAGACTTGTGAATGTCTTGAGTTCTAAAAATTTATTTAATATTTAGCAAATAGCATAGAACAACAATAATTCCTATCAACTGTATCACTCTAAGATACATTTAAAGTTAAGAATAAAACATGGAAATATTAAGTAAAAGAAATCTGTAATATTTTCTATGATTCTATTAATATTTATGTGCCCGTATATCAAGATTAATAGAAAAAATAAAGGATGCACACACATATAAAGTAAAATAGGTTTATAATATATTCTTTCTATATATAGATATAACTAGAGATATTTAGATTAGCAGAAAAATTACTTACATTATGAGAAGTCATAGTGAATTGATAATTTAGATATTTAGTCTATTAAATCTGTTAAAATTGTTATATCTTCCATGAGGATGCCATTACCCACTTTGTTCCATATCCATTGAAATGGATTTTACGAAATTACCAAGATCTTGAAATATATGCACCTTGCCATTTGGAGGACACCATGGAGTAATGCTTGTCTCATGCTTAACACAATAATAGGAGAAGTTGCTTTGGGTGGGTCTGCACACTCAGAGGATGTGAGGCAGAGTCAATAGACCATGAAAGGTAGAGAGTCAGGTCAGCCATTTAAAGAGGAGTCTAAGAGAATCACAAGGAAATGGAAGGAGACTTCAAAAGTGAGGGTTTATGTGGAGAGGAAAATGGTGATTCTGGGGATGGGTGAAGTGTTCATTGATTTCATTACAATTTATGATGGGAATCTCTGAAGAACATCTCCATGAGTCCATGAGAGTGTGTAGCTTTTGGACATCTGCCAGTGCAAAGTATGAACTAGATTACACAATCACCCATCATATACAGGGAAAGAATGTTCCTACTCCCCTTTTCAAACCTTATTCAACCTTTAACACTGGCTTTGTACCACAAAACAGGATATTTTACCCACCTTAAGTGATAAATCCTAATCTCAATGTAAGAAATAAAAATTCCAGTCAAAATTAGTAACTCAGATTTCTTTTTTTTTTAAAGATTTATTTATTTATTTATGATAGCCATAGAGAGAGAGAGAGAGAGAGAGAGAGAGAGAGAGAGGCAGAGACACAGGAGGAGGGAGTAGCAGGCTCCATGCGAGCCCGATGTGGGATTCGATCCCGGGACTCCAGGATCACGGCCTGGGCAAAAGGCAGGTGCTAAACCGCTGAGCCACCCAGGGATCCCCAGTAACTCAGATTTCAATCACTGTTCAAAAATAATAATTCTTTCCCTCTAGATAGCCTACTAACCCCACTGCCAAAATTTGTGCTGGAATCACAATAATTTAATTGTCTGTACTTGGCTGCTTAATCCATTGGGTGTAAGACAACTTCACATCACTGCTATGACAGACAGGATAATGACCCTCCAAAGATGTCCACAGCCTAGGCCTCAGGAACCTGCTAATTTGTTACCTTATGTGGACAAAGACCTTTGGAGATGTGATGGTAAGGTTTTCCTGGATTATCTGTGTGGATCCACTGTACTCACAAGGGTCCTTATAAGAAGGAGGTGAGGGTTAGAGTCAGAAAGGAGATGTTACAATGAAAGCAGAAGTGACAGATAGATACAGATCTTGTCATATATGCATAGATAGAATGAGTAGAGAGAGGTCAGGCTTCAAGATGCTATGCTGTTGTCTTTGAAGGTGAAGTAAGGGGATGGACCTTATCTAAGAAATCAGGTGGCCTCTAGATGTTGACAACGCAAGGAAATGGATTCTCTCCTAGGACCTCCAGAAGGAATGCAGCCCTGTTGACCCACTCCACACTTTGGACCTCCAGAACTGTAATATAATAATTTTGCTGTGTTAAGCCACTAAGTACTGCTACAGCAGCAGTACACAACTCAGCCCCACTCACCAAATTTTAGAGTTTCAGTGGTTAGTAAGTGATGGGAGTAGAAATGAAACCTGGAGCTAAGAGGGACACTGTCTGCTACAGTCAGCTCTAAATAGCTCTTGCCTGGCTTTCTAAATGTTAGTGTCCTTGGATCAGCGTCCTGAGAAACAAAAACTCTAATTTTAGTATAGATTCCAGCACACTTCATCCATCTTCCAGTATAAATTCAAGAAACGTATCCTGAATATTTAGAGACTCCCAATGTTGCCAAAAACTTGTTTCAAAAGACACAGAAAATTCAGCCAGAATCACAGAAGCCTTGCTGGGTTTTGAGTCCAAATGGCCTTGGAGGTTATTTTCCTTAGATTGTTCATTTGGCAATTCCACTTCTGGTAATCAAGTGCCTGCCATTGCTGTAACATTTTCTGAAATAATCAGAGACGTGTTGGCCTGGCTAAGATACAAATGTCTCTTCCTCTTGGGAGAGAATTGCATCTTTAAAAATAACCTTTCATCTTTTGCTTATGGCAGGTCAGCACTTTTATGTGAATCTTCCTTGCTCAGATGGATGACATGCTACCACCCTGACAGGCCTGTCCAAGGCTGTGGTTCTATGTGGGACTATCCGGACTCTCGTCTCCTGAAGTACATTAAGTTTTTCTGGGCAGTCAACTTTGTTTTTTCTTGCCTGAGGCTTTACTGAGTGTGATACAAGCACTTAAAATTCTCATTCTTGTCTGTCTCTTCTAAGGATTCTTTTAGCACTCATAGAGGATTATAATATTGTCCCTAGAACATAACTGGCTACATTCATAAACTCTTAACTTCCTTTTGCTGGACATGCAGTGTTTGCAAACATTCTGAAGTTCCCTTTTAAAAGTGACCTCTTCACCATTCATTGAAATTCAGCAAATGAGCCGTGCTTTGGAATTTCACTCTCATGTCTGCCAACCATTTCCAGCAGTGCCATAACCATCTGTCAAAATAAACTGACTACAATTCCAGGAGTTTTAATTGGCTCATTATGCAGACCCTCCCTCGCCTGAAATTTTAGCAGACCCAGATGCAGGCTATATATTAAATGGGTAGAAATTATAGTTTACAAACTGTGGGATATGAGACGTAATGCTTGCTTGCTTGCTTTTCTTTCTTTGTTCCTTTCTTTCTTTTTCCTTCCTTCCTTCCTTTCTTTCCTTCCTTCCTTTCTTATTTTCTGTTACTTGATTTAATCTTGGCTCTAAAGCAAAGATGGCTTCAAATGACAGTGAACTTTAACTCTGTCATTTGAAGGGCTGTCTTTGGACTGAGTTTGGTTAATAAATTAAAATATCATATGGACACAATTATTTCTCTAAACAGAGTTCTCTGTCTAAAAGTTGTGGTTTCACAGTACATTAAACTGGTCTTGCAAAAGGCTAATATCTGAACCCTGTAATAGTTCTAAACAGCTATTACTAAACCTTTCAGCTTCAGTTTAGTACATTTGTTCCAGATAAGGAAAAGCCATATATATAAACTGTGGTATTACATGTTTCGTACATTTTGGCACTTAAGATTTTATTTGAACTTAACAACTTTAGATGGCAAGATTAATTTTTTCACTAATGAAATTAGGTTTTAATATTAGCATTTTGTGTGTATATTGAATCAACAGAATCTCCTTTCATTCCCATAGGGATCATACGAACTAAAATCTACCCACTATAGCATGCAATGCTACCTTGTGGTTATCGCTCTCCCCCTCATAGAAATTATCTCCCAGACTTCTGCTTCTCTATTTATACCTGTGACACCTGTGCACATTTTCTAGGCGAATGAACAAAATTTAAAAACACAATTGAGGGACACCTGGGTGGCTCAGCAGTTAAGCGTCTGCCTTCATCTCAGGGTGTGATCCCAGGATCCTGGGATCCTGTCCTGCATCGGGCTCCCTGCATGGAGCCTGCCTCTCCCTCTGCCTATGCCTCTGCCTATCTCTCTCTGTGTGTCTCTCATGAATAAATAAATAAAAGCTTAACACACACACAAACACACACACACAATTGTTTAAAGTATATGGAAAAGCCAGTACTTCTGGCTTTCCCTTTTCCCTAGCTCTTACTTTCCAGTGATTCTATTCCCCTAACTCAGTTTTTGTCTCTGGTCTGCTTTCTAGAAACAGACAAAACTACAAGCATTTGAGAGGCTCCTGGGTGGCTCAGTTGGTTAAGCATCATTGGATCCCGCATGTCATTGGACATTGCTGTGGGGGATATTGTATTAGAACGTGCTCACTGGGCTGCTCACTCGGCGTTACACAAACACTGTGCTTTTCTATTACTGCTATGTAGCTAGGCCATTAACACTCTGTTAACATATCAGATGCTACTACTTTGATCTATGCATATATGGAAGAGTGTCCTACTTCAAAAATGGCCTAGTTTCTGCCTCTAACCGCCCTTCTAAACTATTTTATGAATTACCATTAGTATATTCGATAAAATTTTCAAATAATATGGCTTTAACAAGATTAAAATGCACTTCTGTTTTACATTTACAAAAGAAATCTAGTCCAGGGTTGTAAGGAAATCTGGGAGAAGTCATCTGAAAGGCAGGACCCTTCAATCTCAATGTTCTAACATCCTCATTCTCAGCAATAAATCTTCTGTCTCATGTTCCAGAATAGCTACTTGAGTTCCAGCCATCAGAGAATATTCTAGCCAAACGGAAAGAAATGAAGAAAGATACAATCGGTTTAATTCTACAATAATATTCACTGGACTTCAACTCTCTATGTGACTCTGCATGTTTTATGAGAAGTCTATTGTCTAAAATTTTGGACCTGATCGGAGAAAAGACTAGCAAACCCAGGCACTCATATCTGAATCTAAACCCACGATTCTCCCTTTTACTGGAATTGGATTCCTCATACCTGATGTAGAACAGAAATAGAGTAAGAGGTGGATTTTAGGAGGGAGAGATATAAATAAAAGAAATAAAAAACTCTATCTCAGCAAGTACTGCTTAAGATAATTATTTTATACTGAAGCCACATATTTTTGGAAAGTTGAGATATTAATATAACATTTTTATGGCTCACATTTAATGTCAGTATGTTCAGGATGTTCAGATAAGGATCTCCCAGAATTGTCAAGGATGGGGCAAATAGGCAGTTTAGATGAAACATATTAATTTATTTTCTATCGCATGGGTTTCCTCATATATGTAACCTTATTGGGATGCTGTTGAGTTAGTATAACTGAAGTCAGGCCAAGTGTATAAGCTTTCTAAAATCTGAAGATAAAAATTCATCCAGCTCTAAATGTAATTTGTAATGTAAAAGTAAAATGTAATTTATTGGTATTTAACAAGCATTTATTTTTTATTGCTCTTGTGCATGCCTGAGCTCCACCTCCCAGAAAATTCTTTTTGATGGCAAAGTGATAGCCCTTAGGCATTCTCCAGTTTGAGAAACTAAAGGAAATTCAAAGCCATTGAAGTTAAAAACAGTACAAAACTTATGAGAACTTTTCCTGACCAGAGCTATCAAGTGAAGCTAAAGAATAAAAAGAGCAGAGATATCTGTGGGGTAAGTACTCTGATGGTCCTGAGAAAGAAGTGCAGGATTACTGGGAACTCCAGTTATTGAAAAATATATTTGATCAGGAAAGCTAACTGAGTGTGTTAACTTTTGTGTACTCATTTTGCAATTACCTCTTCAGTGTCCAACTCGTACATAAAAGAATTCTACTTTTCCATGAAAGCTATGAATTAAAGGACAAGAACATTCCTAAATGATCTTCTAGGAATCAGACATCTTCTGACCACCTGGGTTTTCCATAGTTATGATAAATTGTTCCAGAATCCTGACACTTTTATAATGCTCTTGTTACCTTTGTTGGGAAAAACAAAGCTTGTCTCAATGTACATGCACACATACAATAATATACAAGCAAACAGTTAATGCAGATGACCACCCTCAGAATATCTTCTCAGTTCTCATGTTAAGGTTAAAAACAAAAACAAAACAAAAAACAAAAACAAAACAAGAAAACCCAAACGATCTTTCACATTTCTGGTCTGAAAGCAGAGAATCTGTTTATGCAAATAAGCACTCATAGCAGGAAAGTATAAGATAAATTCAATTTAGCTGAAGTTCCTCTATCTTTCCAAAGTACAAACTATACTTCAACTGGAATTATAAAATAACCTTAACATCCTGCTTATATCAGATCTAATGATTGCACCAAAGGGCTTCTCTGTAATACTTACTTGCCATGCCTTTCTGCATTCCTGCTATGGACTATTACAGGATATTGAAAACAAACAAACAACAACAAAAAAAAAAACAACAACAGCAACAACAACAAAAAAAAACAAAGAGGCTATATATATCAGAAACTGTGAAGCAAGGTCACATAATATTTAAAAAGTACTGTTTTGACAAATTCCATAAGGCTTCTGGTGGAGGATATTGGTCTTATGACATACTTGTAAGAGATAATTAAAGATCTGATACTGCAGTTAAACTGTATCATGAAGAACAGAGACTGGGACAGATTTGAAGTTAGGTTCTGTCATTTACTAGGTGGGAAGCAATTGGCAAATTTTGTCATTGTTGAAATTTAAATTATTTTCATTTGTAAAATGAACATAAGAGAAATAATACATTTAGAGTCCACGTTGTAGCATTTTTTACAAAATATTTCTCCAAGAAATTGTGAATATTATTATATTGTTGGCTATTATTATTCTATTAACTTTGAATATAAGCTTTTAATTATTTTTCAGTTGATAGAAATTAGAATAGAAGATTATCTATGAGGGGGCAATTGCATGGCACAATCTGTTGAGCCTCCAACTCTTATATTCAGCTCAGATTGTGATATCAGCATAGTAAGATGAAGCTCTACATGGAGTTCTGCACTCAGCTGACTTGATTTGAGATTCTCTCTCCTTCTCCCTCTGTCGCTCATGTTTGTGCTCCTGTGCACATACTCTCTCATAAATAAATGAATGAATGAATTAATTAATTAATTAATTAATTAATATATTTTTTAAAAGCATTATCTATTAGGATAGAAGATAGAAAATTATCTATTGGGAGATTTCTTTAAAACAGCCCTAGAGAGAGGGGCACCTGGGTGGCAGGCAGGTAAGTGCTTACTTTTGGTTCAGGTAAGATTCTGAAGTCCCGGGGTGGAACCCCAAGCCGACCTCCCTGCTCAGACTGGAGTCTGCTTCTCCATATTCTACTGCTCCTCCCCCACAACCCTGTTCATGTGTGCACACTCTCTCGACTCTCCAATGCATGTGCGCTCTCTCTCAAATAAAGTCTAAAAAAACAAAACAAAATGAAAAAAAAACAACTATGGGGTAACCTTAAATCTTTCACAAATTCCAAAATAATATCAACATGACACATATTAATTTTGCAGAATAGAAATATGGTCTTCTAACTCAGAGTTTAAAGATAAGTTCTGTTCTTCAAGTACCACATAACAGAAAAGAGGCAAATGATGAGGAATACATCATCAATTCTGTCAAACAGTGTTGAGTAGATTTGTGTCCAATTATTGCTTTGAAAATACAAAACTATACAATATGTGACACTTTTCCTTAATCAGTTCATACAATTATTAAAAGAAAATTCAGAAGTGCAACCCATATCCAATGCTCTATTGCTCTCATAATATTCTGTGAGGAAAATAATTATCTTAGTTGGTCTTTAATGAAGACAAACTGATTTTATTTTATTTTTTACTATTTCATTTCTTTATTTATTCGAGAGAGAGAGAGAGAGAGAGAGAGAGAAAGAGAGTGAGGCAGAGACACAGGCAGAGGGAGAAGCAGGTTCCATGCAGGGAGCCCGATGTGGGACTCAATCTCAGGACTCCAGGATGGCGCCCTGGACCAAAGGCAGGCGCTAAACCACTGAGCCACCTAGGGATCCCCTACAAGCTGATTTTAATATCTAGTATATTTATAGTTGAGAAGTATTTTATTTATGAATTCCTATAAATAACCATTCTTATCTTTTTTCTCATGTGGAATAAAATAAAAATATTTGTGTTTACTTAGAAAATAGAATTATGTTGAAAACACTTGTTTACAGCATGGTAGAAATGTGTCCTCTTTTAATAGAGGAAAAGAGTTTCAAAGTTATATTATTTATTAGCTATTGTTAATGAGTCAATATGATTTCCAGGCTGACCATTTTGATTTTAATACATATCAACTTGACTGTCTTAATGGAATACAGTGTGTTTTCAGTATTGGTGTGAAAGGAGAAAAACAATATAGATTTAATCTTTAAAAAATCATTTCATTCAAATGTGACCTTTGTTATATACAACTTTATGTAGAATATAGGTAGAAGTTTAAAAATGCCACAAGTATCATTTAAAATAAATAAATATTAGAAAATATAATAGGTTAACTTCAATAAAATTAAATAATTATGTATAAATAGCATGCAAAACCTGCACAAGGTCTTTAAAAATACAATAAGACTTTAATTATAGTCAAAAGATAAATTCCAAATAGATGGGGGCATATTCGATGTCCCTTGAGGGAAGTAGTAAACATTTTAAATATGTCAGTTCTCAACAAATTGAAGTATAAAAACAGTAAACTCACAGTCAAATAATAAAATTATTTTTGTAAAATTTGAAGAAATTATTATAAATATTATTCACAAAAATCGTGATAGATAGTACATATTGGCAGCAGGTTGGTGGGGGAGGTATTGCATTTCCAGATATTAAAATTCTTTATAAAGCTAAAGTAATTTTAAAATGTTAGCACGTGTGGCATTTGATAGATAAATAGATAGAAATGCAAACAAAAAAATTCAGAGTAGATATTCATCTCTAATTTATTATGTTATACTTGGAACATCTATTATTCATGAAATCCCACCAATACAACTCCTATACTTTTCTCCAAATTGAATGGAAATGTATTATTTATGTATAGTTTAAAAATGGACTGTGTATAAAAAAACTTTGTGAATAACATGCTGGCAATGTTTTCCCGTTTTAATAAAGATGGCACTAACATGTGCAAGTTACATTTGAAACACTTAAGTGGTGTTGGTATAATTGTGTTATACTCAAATAAATTTTGGATAGAATTTATAATAAGTAAAAATCAAACAGTCTAATTATTAATAAAAATTATATCAAAGAAAGGGCCATAAAAAGGAAATGATTCCTGAACAAAGAGTGATACAAGGTGGCAAGAGATTTGCTTTGGGTTTTTAAATCAAATATATGTATGTGTCTTTCTTAATATAAGCAACTGCTGAATCTGTAAGCAAGTTGATGACCCTAGTGGCATCTCTTGAATGCTGCCAATACACAGGTGTATTACACAATGAGCCTCAGTCACAGTCACGACTATAGTTTATACATTCATAAGGTAGAACCAGATAGAAAGGACAATAATATCTGCCCTGTTATAACAAGGAGATACATGGAGATGAGAGAAAAAGTGAGGATGTGAGTTGCCTTCCAACCTCCACAGCTATTGTGATCCTGCATGCTAATACAAAATTATATCTAGCATCTGGCCAGATAAAGATCTGTTTGAAGGATCTCCACAGGATGCACACTTTGTGAGATCCAAAGGGAATCCATGAACCCTTCTCCAGATCAAAAACTTGTTCTAGATAGACCTGCCCTTATTAACAGAAGCTGGATTAATTCCCTGACTCTCACAAAATCAATCAGAAACTTTTGAAATATTTTCAAGAAGAAGAAAATGTCATGAAGATAAAAAAAGTCAGTAGTTTAGAAATACATTCATCTTCACCAGAATTCAGTGATTATAGGACTTCAATAATAATTCAAAGTCCATTATTTCTAGTAAACAAAAATGAGAAAAAATATTATGGCTTTGAAGTTGAGACTATAAGATTATAAATTAATAAGGAACAGTAGGCTATGATGTTAATACTGTGGAAAATTGAATATGTTAAGTCTGTATGAACTTTCGAAATGTAGAAGTAAAAGACAAAAAGGGAAAATAAAAGATAGGGAAGATGATAGATACAGAGAAAAGGTAATATAAAGATGTGTTAATTCTAAAAGATCCCAGGATAGGGATCCCTGGGTGGCGCAGCGGTTTGGCGCCTGCCTTTGGCCCAGGGCGCGATCCTGGAGACCCGGGATCGAATCCCACGTCGGGCTTCCGGTGCATGGAGCCTGCTTCTCCCTCTGCCTGTGTCTCTGCCTCTCTCTCTCTCTCTGTGTGACTATCATAAATAAATAAAAATTAAAAAAAAAATAAAAGATCCCAGGATAGAATGAACAAAGACAAAAAAAAGAAGAAAAAATGGGCTGTGGAGGAGATCATCAGAAGATGTAAATCTGTATGTCAGAAGGAGTTATTGCAAGCCACATGAAATTAATAGAAAGAAATGAAAAGTTAGATATTTGTAGATTCAATTGTGGTATCTGAAAGATAAAAAAAAATCTTGCAAATATAAATTTTGAATTAATTCCTTGTACATATACTCCTACTGACCCCTCTTTTTTCTGTCTACTTGTTTTTCCTTTTAATTATTTCCTTCACCATCCAATATACCTAGATTTTAACTACTACATGTCTCCACTAATGCCAGGCTCTGACCTTGCCAAACTTCTCATCCCGAGAGCTGCCAAATATCATGGGTGAGCTTTTCATGAACTCTGTAAAAGATTCTACGTATTATGACTAGATTCTACATTTAAAATACACCAGAACATCTCAGTATACAACTAGTCAGTGACCCTCCATGTTCCTGTAGGATAAAGCTCAGGATCTTTATCAGTACCACTTCTGACCAACCTCTAATTCCTTTGCTTGGATTTGCCCTAATGTCTTAATTACATTTTACTGTATTATATTCTTTCTTTTTCCAGGGTTTTCCATACTCTGATCCATCTACTTAGCAGCTTTCCCTACACCATTCTTCACACATACCAAGTCAAATTCTGCTGAAGTCCTTCCCAAACCGTAAATCCTGGAGTTGGTTTCCTATGCATGCCCTGTCATAACTTTTAACTACTTTTCAGATGTTTTTCTTTCTTAAACTATTACAAATCCACTCCTTGGTTCACAGTAGATTACAATGTATAAAGAATAATTTATATTTGTGTTGTGTTTATCTCTTTATATGTGGTTGTGCTTTTGTGTCTGTGAGAGAGACAGAGGGAGAGGGGGAGAGAGAGAGAGAGAGAGAGAGAGAGAGAGAGAGAGATAGATAGATAGATAGATTATTGAACTACCATTTTATCTATGTGTATTTCTGGATGTTGAAATTAAGTTAAGGTTGTTTTTTTTTATACTCTTCTAAATTCTTCTGTATGTTCTTTATTTCCCATAATGCTGTGTATCATATTTTATTGAAAAAAATACTAAAAGCTTTGGGAATAAAAACCCAAATGGGATCCCTGGGTGGCGCAGAGTGGTTTGGCGCCTGCCTTTGGCCCAGGGCGCGATCCTGGAGACCTGGGATCGAATCCCACATTGGGCTCCCGGTGCATGGAGCCTGCTTCTCCCTCTGCCTATGTCTCTGCCTCTCTCTCTCTCTCTCTCTCTCTCTCTCTCTCTCTCTCTATCATAAATAAATAAAAAAAAAATAAAAAAAAAAGATTCTAAAACCCAAATGGTTTGACTCTCTGTGTTTCTTGAAGTAAGGTATTAGTTTTCTATCGCTGCTATAATAAATTTCTAAAATTTAATGGCTTAAGAAACATTACTGTACAATTCTGAAGGTCAGAATTCTGTCTCACTGCACTAAAACCAAGGTGTCAGCAAGTTTGTTTTCCTTTCTCTACACTTTAGGAGATGGTCTATTTCCTTGGGGTTTTGGGCAGAATTCAGTTAATGCAATTATAGGGCTGACATCCTCATTCTCTTGCTAACTGTAAACTGAAAACTTCCCCCAGTTTCTAGAGATTGCCATATTCCTTAGCTCATAGCTACCTTCCTTCATCTCCTGACCAGCAATGGCAGGTGAAGTCCATTCATAATGTGTCTTTCTGATCTTTCCATTGCCATATCTCTCTATGAAAACAGCAAGGAATGGTTCCTTGCTTTTCAGGGTTGATGTGATTAAATTGTGCCCACTTGTATAACCTAGGATGTCTGTCCATTTTAAGACCCTTAACCACATGCACATCTGTAAACTCTCTTTATGCCAAATACGGTAACCTATTTAAAGAATCTGAGGATTAAGTTATAGACATCTTTGCAAAGTGGTTAGTCTGCCCATCAAAGATGACAGGTCAGTTGCTTAAACTACATTACTTGCCTTCTCAGCCTTAGTTATTGCGACTCAAATACAGCTTTTACTAAGTCTGTCATTACATTTTAACTTTAACATTGATAGTAGGTGAAATATGTATGAGATGTGATTGGAAAAAATTCTAGTTTTTAATACCATTAAATCTTCTGAAGGCAAATTGGATCACCCATTTAACAAAAAGATCATGTGAAAGTAAAAAATGAATCCATTCATTTTATTTTTTTTGGTAAATATATTAAGGAAATATTAATTTAATACATCAATGATTTACTATTTTTTGCTATCTCACTTCTCATTTCATTTTCCTGTGATATAATTTTCTTTATTTTTGTTGATTCTAGTGAAAAATAATTATAAATGATTAGAAGAATCTTAATCCAGAGCAGCTTGAAACCTTTCATTTTCATTGCTGTTGTCTTTCTAGATCAAATCATTATTTTTTTCTAGATCTAACTAATGTGTTTATTCAATTTTTCTATAAGAATTAATTTCTCTAAATGTCTTATATTTCATATTATGCTCATTATTTCCTCTATTTTTCATAGCTCACATATGAAAATTTAGTATCAAAGTGACTAATATATATAATAATAAAATCAGACATCTAATATGTATTTTGCAAAGAATAACGAGATTTTATTTTGTTAGTGTTAAAGCAATGCCAAACAAAATTGTGAGTTCAAGCCATATGCAGTATAATTAGCCTTTAATACTATCTTGTCACAAATGGCCAAAGAGTAGTTTGTTGTGGATTTTGTTGTTGTTGTTATTTTTTGTGGTGGTATGTTGGGGAAATGATGAATTATCACATAAATCAATATCTAGCTAAAAGATACTCAATTATGTTGTTGTACAAGTAATGGTATGATTTATAGAAGAGAAGCAAGATGAAAAAGGACCTCGGTTTAATATTTCTCAGGTCTGTCAATTCCTAGTCATTTTCCTGTTACAGTCTCAGCTTCTTTATTAGGTAAATATTGATATTAAGTGACAGTGTCTTTTATATATGGACAGTTTCATTTCTAATAGGTTTTATTTTCCTACTTACTCCATTTTATCAAGGTGATCTCCTTTACTTTGCAGATGTAGATGGTGGACAACCCACTTCTTTCTCTATGCTCTCTATACTCCATAGTCTTGCCCTCAGCAGTCTCATTTGAATCTCTAACTTCAATTATATTATGCCAATAATTCTCTGATTTGTACCTCTTTCAGACTTGTGATTGTCCTGATCCATATATCCAATTGTTACCTTATTATTTCTCTACCTAGAAGTCCCAGCCATACCTTAGACTCAACAATTATGAAATATAGCCTATCTATTGTCCTTTTCCCAAAACTGTTTTCATTTAGTGATGCTAGTACTAGCCAAGGGCACCACCAGCCAACAGTACAGCATGCAGAAACTTAAGTCATTCTTGGAAAACCCTTCTCCTCTGCTTTTCTAAAAATCCATAACACATTTTCAATTGTATTTCCTAAATTTATTTGAGTGTAACCACTTTTTTAGATTTTCATTGAATCTTCATTGCCATTGCCACCACCTCTTAATCGTACTTCTGGAATATTTTTTGAAATAATCTCCTTCCATTCACTCTGATCTTCTTCCATTCCTTTATCACCTCGGCTGATAGGGTTTTGGTTTTTGTTGGTGTTATTTAATAAATATTTAAATAAATAAAAACTGGATTGTGTCACCTCTCTTCAAAACCAAGTTCATCCTCATATGTTCCTAACACGAGTTCTAAGTGCCTGGCAATCTTCCAGACTCAACTTTGGCTATTTTCTTTTTCACTTTTTGAATTCTAGCCCCAGTGACCTTCGATTTTTCAGATATTGTAATATTTTGCAGCCCCCTGGATAGCAATACTATTTGGTTCAACTGTTTAATGTCATCTCTCAGCTCTTAGATAAAAAATCATTACTTCAGGGAATAAATCAAGGTCAGTAAGGTAAAGTGTTTATACCAAAACTTGCAAGGATTTAGAGTCAGAGCAAAATGTTATCAAAATGACAATAATAACATTGACTAATGTACACAAACCCCTCATAACAATGCCATGTGATAGACACAAGTGTTATCATAGATATGGGCAATGAGGTTTAGAAAGTTTCTGTGGTTTTCTCAGTATCACCCAAAGAATAAAATGTGAAGACATAATGCAAATCTAAAAAAAATCGATGAGGGCTATATAATTAATCGTATTGCCTCAGAATCCAGGTTATCTTCCATGTTAATCTATTGCAACAACTACGACAAAACATGAAGCATGACGTAGGTCATGAGAGCCTTTGGATTGTTATAAAAATGGTTATTCAGCTTGATATAAAAGACAGTCTAGATATTTCCTAAATTATCCTGTATTTCACAATGTTTTTTCCCCTGATATTAACTAGAAATATTTTGTAGTACAGGTTTATCATCATTATTGTGCATCATAGTTGAAAATGTCAAACCGTCTGAGAAAAGATACTCACTTTTTTTAAAATTTTATTTTAACATTTCTCATTGAGTAATGAAATGAAATAGTTTGCCTTTAACAATCATGTAGCTCTGGTGGTTTTGGCATCTTTAAATTCAATTTGCATATGAGATAATTTATGATGGAAAATTTTGGAACTGAAAATTTTATTATTGCTAATATTACAAGAATTATTTACTACTGAATATGGTATTATGCTAGGCTGAATTGTATACAATGATTCATCGAATAATTAATTATATATCAGCTCATAAGGATGAGAAGATTTAAATAGTGAAACATGACCTTGGCAATGGGTAGCTAAGATCTAGGCTACAGTGTTTTCTATCGATATAAACAGTTCCATATAACATTAACATTAAAAGAGACACTCCATGCTCACTATGGAAATAAAAACAAGACGACTCTGTATTCACATGTGCACACAGGAAAAGGAGAGGAATTTTATGTCTCCACAAAATAAGTAAAACCTTTCTCTGGCTAACATGCTTGACAATTGCCCTTTACCAATGACAACTCTAGCCCTGCTTCATGTCTCTCACCTTCTAGAGTCCCAGTTCTTGAATCATCCCTGTTTTTTGGCAGCATGCAACCCAAAATAAGTGGTAGTTTCCATGAACCCTCTGAAAAATCACTAACTAATGTAAGCCCTATATAAAAACTTCCTAATTCTCTCTTATTGACACATCCATAATTCCTTTAATGTTATCTTCTTCACTGCAACAGATTGATAAATCTAACTCATTTTCTAACCACAATTATATTCCAGATAGTCTTTTAAAGTTGGATTTTGACAGTGCTGTGCAAGAAAATTAGACCAGTTTGTATGGAACTTCATTTTCTTTTTTTAAAAAATATTTATTTAAAAATTTTAAAAAATAAAAAAAATATTTATTTATTCATGAGCAACATAGAGAGAATGGCAGAAACATAGGCAGAGGGAGAAGTAGGCTCCCTGTGGGGAGACCAGTGTGGCACTTGATCCCATGACCCCAGGATTAAGCCCTGAGCCAAAGGCAGACTCTCAACCACTGAACCACCAAGGTGCCCCTGGAATTTAATTTTCAACAAAGAGTGACTTGTAGTAGCACTTGAGTGGCTCAGTTAGGTAAGCATCTCCTTTCAGCTCAGGTCATGATCCTGGGATCCTGGGGTAGAGACCCCCATTCAGCTTCCTGCTCAGTGGAGAGCCTGCTTCTCCTTCTCCCTCTCCCCCTGCTTGTGCTCTCTTTGTTGAATAAATAAATAAAATATTTTTTTTTAAAGAATGAAAAAAATAAAAAAATAATGACATAACAATTTTGAAGAGGTTGACAGAGGGCCAGGTTATGCAAAGTCAAATGTGCCAAATTAATGTTTATTTTACTTCATTTTATATTTATTAAATGCATACATTAGTTTAGATAGATTTAATAATTGATATCTATAGTATAAAATATGTAGTTTAAGCTTTTATTGTATATAAATATGCATATGCATGTATACACATGAATGTCAGATCTATTTTTCTTTTAACTTCATTAGGATTTGCTATGTTGTCTTAAATTAAGCCTTATATGTATTTGGTTTTGTTTCAATGACAGCTCATTGTGGCCCCATATTTGTATATCAAAGTGTTTCTGCTTTATTCTTTTAAACGAAAGCATAATAACATCTAATCTAAGGATGCTGCTTCATGAGTTTCAGATGGAATAGTTTCTGTTATCCCGGCTCCAAATCGAAAACCATGCCCTCCTGTTACCAGTGGAGCACCATGACATAACAATGTGGAGATTTCAGATTATCAATCTGTAAGGAAAATAATGACTATCATCCCTAGTGTATTATAAAATTCAGCAGAAAGTTTAAAAGGAAATGCACAAAAGTACTGTTTTCTTACTTCAGGTTACCTTAAAAAAAAAGTAAAGGGAGTATAAATTTTTACTGTCATCAATATCATTAAGGGGAATATTTTGGAAATTGCTTTTCAGCAGAAAATTATTTGAGGTGTCTCTTTTCAAGAGAAAACAGTTTCATAGATCCTTTCTGATTGTCTATAAGGCATTAATATATAAAGGTTAGGTGATTTTTAGTGATCTAGCTAAAGAGAGACTATTATTTCATACTATGAGCTGTGTCAAGGTCATTAAATAATCCATATTATAATTGAGCTCTTTCTTCTATTGCTACCGTACTGGGTTTGGAAAATGAAAGCACTAAAACGATAATTTCAAGACAGATTTATAGAAAAGAAAGAAAACAACAGGGAGATTAGTTGGTCTTTACTTTCAAGATATTTAGGACAACTATAGCTGTTAGTACATTTTTTTAAAAAATAAACCTCATCTTGCTGTTAAGCCATCAGTCTCTAAGAAACCCAAATCTTTGGGAAATCAACTATGACTCACAGTAGCAGAGTATGCAGCCAAAATGACATAATTATGCCTCCACTAGATATTCTAATTTCCAAAGAAAGAAATAATCAGATTTGAGATGGTCCCTCACTGTTCAGGGTATGGATACCTGAGGGGAGAGCCAAAAATCTATCTCTGCTACCACATGAATCTACAAATTCCCTATTTTTCTCTCAATACGACTATCTGAAATAAACTTTGCCCATGCTTTCAGAATCTAAAACCAGTCCCACATCAGGTTCCGTGCAGGGAGCCTGCTTCTCCCTCTGCCTGTGTCTCTGCCTCTCTCTGTGTCTCTCATTAATAAGTAAATAAAATCTTAAAAAAAAAAAATACTACAGAGTATCCTTTCCCCCTCAAATGCATGCTCTCCCTTACCAAATAAACTCTTCACAGAGATAGAGCCCCTATCCTTTCAGAACTGGTTCTAGGAACCAGACTTCATCTGGATTAGAACTCTTTCAAAATGGATAATCATCTATGTTATGGATGCTTCTCTCTAGAAATTAAAAGGCTCCTGAAACTTTTTTTAAGTGTTGACCTAAACCTGAAATGTCATATACCTTTTTTCTGATAATAATCATAATGCAGTCTTTTCTTCTTTTCTCTTACTGTCTACTCTACTTTTATCCACATCTCCGCCTCCAGTGCTTTTCATTTCACTATCTAAACCCAACTTTGAATTCCTCCTTACTAAATTCAAATTCAACATTGCAGCTCTGGAATCAACCGTAGGTAGGAGGAATATCTTATTCAGTGGTTCAGTACAAAATCAAACAGCCTCATGACAGGGAAAATGGGTTTAAGTAATCTAGAGACATGAATGTTCAGAGGATGACTAAGAAACAGTCAGACAACAAGGGGTCCTACAAAGGGGTTTGAATTTGATTTTTTTCAATGCTGGCACACACACACACACACACACACACACACAAATCTGAGTTAAGACAAAATTACAAATTTTATTTCAGCCAGATTATTAGATCAAAACCTACTATGAGTTCAATTAATCTAAATCAGTTGCCAATTCTAAATTCTATAATAATTTTCTATTATCTTGAAGTCATATATTAATGTGTTAGAATAAATCTAATAATGCTAAAAAGTTAAGAGAAAACAAAACAATATTTATCTATTACAGTAGGGATTGTACTCTACAGTTTGTGAGCAAAATCCAACTTGTGCTTATTTTGTTTCTATTTTTAAAAAAATCTATTGAAACATAGCTATATCCATTGACTGATATATTCTTTATGGTTACTTTCACACTATCATAGCAGACTTTACTAATCCTGACAAAGATCACCTGGTTGGCAAAGGCTAAAATATTTGCTACTTGGATCTTTACTGAAAAAATATTTCTAACCCCTGAATGAAAGGTATATTTTAATAGAATCTCAAGTCCAAAGTATTTTAAATAACACGCCAACATTTTAGTTATAGAGAGGGCTTTTCATGTTTGTGGGATTTAATGCATTATAATAATTATATCATGACTCAAATAGTTGTAGTGTGAAAAATAAAGACATATATTTGGGGCAGTAATGATCCCACTCCAAATAATTATTAGTATAGTTTTTATGATTTGACATCAACATAAACTATGTTCATTTCATATAACTTCCCACCAGCCTAGGGTTACAAACAGGAAGAAAAGCTTCATCAAATCTCTTAAGGTTTATAGTCCACTAATAATTTTTCCCATTGTTTTCAAATACCTCCATGAATAGTAATAGTTGCTGTCAAATGTCTGTATAATTGTGTTTATAATTATCTTCTTATCTTTCATTCCTCTCAAAATAGCTGGTGTTTTGTGCTTATCTTAGCTGTCTCTGCTTTGCCAGAGGGTTGAAACTTTGGGAAAAGGAGATAATATTTTTGGAGGATAATGTTTCTGATAATCCTTCACCTTTATAACCGCATACACTGGATTCTGCAGCCTGGAATACCACAGCTTCAGAGATCCCTGCTGATCCATAACATGTTTTAACTAATTGGATTCACTTCATTGGAGCTCTGTTTTAAACTGAATATTTGTCTTCCCTCAAATTCATATGTTGAAATCTAATCCCCATTTTGATGGTATTTTGAGGTAGGGGCCTTTGGGGGATGATTAGTTCATGAAGGGATTCATAATCCCTTATGAATGGGATTAGTGCTTTTATGAGAAAGACCTTAGAGAACTCTTTGGCCTTTTCCATGTGAGAACACAATAAAAAGAGGGTGATCTATGAAGCAGGAAGTAGGCTGTCATCAGACAAGTAATCTGCTGGTACCTTGTACTTGGACTTCCCAGTCTCCAGGAAAGTGAGAAATAAATTTCTGTTGTTAATAACCCACAGTCTGTAGTATTTCCATTATAGCAGTCCAAAGTGAGTAAAACAAGTTGCAATGTGTAGAATTTGCCCTGATTTCAGTACTTAACAGGGTAAACCTTAATTTCCCTTCTCTATGTGAATATTCCATTGTTCTCAAATCAATCTTATATATCATAAATTGAATATTTCAATAGTCATGCTGAATGAACTCTAAATATTTCATAGATATTTCAGATTTTGTACCCACTTCTACTTCTAACTCTAGCACTTAGATATAAGTCCATTGGAGTTGATCTTTGAGATAATACCAATAACAGACACACTGGCAAATTCTAATAAGCTTCCCTCCTCTGTTTTTTGAGCCAATGTTGTTATACCAAGTGAACTTATCTAATTCACTTTTATCTTAAGATAAGCTAATTCTCAGATTTTTTCCTTTTGAGAATTGGAATTCCAATAACCTGTTATCACTAAATCAACAGTAATTCTCAGAGTTTTGATTATCAGTGATAAGCTTAAATTAGGTTCAAGTAAAATTCCTGCCATACAGTCTGTAGGAAGACAAGGTTATTGACATTTAAATCATGGGGTTAGACAACTGTAAAACATACAAAGTTGCCAAACTCTGGGGGAAGATATAATTCAAGGAGTTTTACAAAATAGTAAGAAAAAATTATGAGTCACAACATATCCTCTGAATACAGTGTAATATTGACATGTGAAATTAGTTCAATAGTTACTAACATTAATAGTTTCTCTTTTTCACAGTTGGATGCAATTCAATTTAATCAATAAATATTTGTGGAATATTATTTTTACAATATTTTGCAAGTTATTTTTTAAGAAAAAAATCTGACTTTACTTTCAAGGCATCCAATCTCTCTTGAAATTATTATAGTATATAGTATAAGAAAGCAGCAGAGTATTACAGGAGATCCAAATGAGATTATATCTGTTTGAGGATCCTGAGAATAACTTCATGTGGAAACTTATATTTGAACTGTGATGTGAAAAATACACAGTATTGTGTATTCACACAACGCTGTACTTCACCACATTGTGAAAACCAATCTTAGAAAAAAATAGCGAGGCTTTAAAGACACTGATCCACGTAGACAAAGGTTTGGTGTTTGAGATCACAGGATGAGTTTAAAATGAGTAAGTAGTTCAGTTTGACTAAAATATCCAGAAATGAAGAGATAAAAAGCAAAAATGCATAACATAGAATGTCTTGAATACCAAAAGATGTTTTTTTTTTCTTAGTGTGTAGTGAAATATGGAGCCATTAAATCCTTTTTAGACAAAAAGTGACATAATCAGAAGTTTTAAACTTGTCATACTTGTCTTTAGATTGTGCTGATTGTGGGGAGAGGTTAATGTTTTGAAATTATTATAAAGGAACTCTAGATCAGTAAAGTGAGGAAAAATGTATGTTGGGGCTAGCTCTACTTCAAAAATATTATACACTATGATATATTTATACAATAGAATAAATAGCAGCACCTTTTGTGCTCCATAAATGGGTCTATGCTTCTGCACTTCATAAATTGGTTCATATCTCCATGCCATAACCAACCAAATGACATATTTCATAGAATTGTTCTTCTAAGAGGAAAATAAAAGTAATAGTGGAAGCAATTGGGTAGAGAACAGGATTTAAGACTTCAAACATGTTTAAGGCTCAAATAAATTTATTCAATTTTAGTGTACTGATGGTGGTATAAACTATTTTAACCATTAAATTCAGTAGTTGGACAGATCTCTTATAACACTAAGCTATGAAAGATCTTTATTTTAATATAAAATGTATACAATGTAAACATGGAATTTGCAACTCTTTTTTACATGCAGCTCTAAAATTTATCTTTTTCAGCATATTTTTCTTCCTATATGTTAGATTAGAGATATGTAGTGAATCATTTTACAGCTTTTACTTCTTTGCAGAAAATAGGATTTCTCATTTATTGCATTACAAACCTATGATTTACTAGTTTCCTAATGGAAAATATGACTTCCAAGTATCTCTTTAGATGAATGGATAAAGAAGATGTGGTTTATGTATACAATGGAATATTACTCAGCCATTAGAACAACAAATACCCATCATTTGCTTCCACATGGATGGAACTGGAGGGTATTATGCTGAGTGAAATAAGTCAATTGGAGAAGGACAAACACTATATGGTCTCATTCATTTGGGGAATACAAAAATAGTGAAAGAGAATAAAGGGGAAATGAGATAAAATGAGTGGGAAATATCAGAAAGGGAGACAGAACATAAGAGACTCGTAACTCTGGGAAATGAACTGGGGGGAGTGGAAGGGGAGGTGGGTGGGGGCTGGGGTGACTGGGTGACGGGCACTGAGGGGGCACTTGATGGGATGAGCACTGGGTGTTATCCTATATGTTGGCAAATTGAACACTAGTAAAAAATAAATTTATATACAAATATTAAAATTTCAATTAGTGTTGAAAGTTCTTAAGTGTGTAGTCAACAGAATCAAATGCCACCTTTTGAAGAAGATGATGTGTGTGAGTGTGTGTATAAGGAAAACATGCCTTATATTGACTATCGTAGAGATGAAATGATCATTTTGGATGATTATATTGGAATAACTTTGTGCTCAGATCTTCTGCCACTTTTTTTCCTTTAGTTGTTTTTCTTCTTTCCTGCTGGAGTCTTTGCTGGCTGGCACTCTTTCTTTCTTTTAAACCTGGATTATTGGGGATTACCTTTAATGGTCAAAGATTGTTCAAAAGTTCAGATAATTTTCCGAGAGGGTTTGAGCCAGTAAGTCTTCAGTACTTTTCCATATATATAGACTATCTATCTATAGCAACTAGTTCACACATATATCAGAGCTTTACTTCCTGCTTGTGTAGGGCTACAATGTTAGTAAAGTTGAGTAGTTGAGGCATTCTCAGGTCTTTTCTGGGTATGCAGCAGTCTTCTACATCCTTTGGAATATGTCAGAGCTTTTCAAAATCTTCTATCAACAACTTCTTCAACAAATCTTCCTTTTAAATTTTGGGCCTGAATTTTGTTTGTCCACATTCATATTACAGCTTCAGATTGCTTCCAAAGTTCACAGTTGCTTCTGATTATTTTTGACAAACACGCTGAAGATAGGGCTATTCCCAGGGAGAAAGCTCTGAGTCAGATCAAAATGGGACATTGTCCTGCAAAATGCAGCTTTTCTAGGGAGCTTCTAAACAAGTCAAATAGTGTCAATATTACCAGTGTAATGGGACTTAAAAAAATATATTTATTTAAGAGAAGGAGAAAGTATGGGAGGGACAAAGGAAGGGGGAGAGAGATCTCAAGTAGACTCTGTGTTGAGTGGACAGCACAACGCAGGGTTTGATCTCACAACCTATGTGATCATGACTTGATCCAAAATCAAGAGTCAGATTTTTAACTGACTAAACCACCCAGGTATCAACAGGATGGGATATTTTGAAAAGCTCAACACTAGATCTGTTTCCCTCTAGTGGCTGCATGTCCGATTGTAGCTACTGTGATTGTGAGTCTGCTGATTCCAAGGTTACCAGAGAGCCTGGAAATGGAAGTAATTTAAGTTACAATGCTAGAAATCCTGTCATTGTTATCAAGGTCAGGCTATTTATCTTGAATATACAATCTTGTTTAGTGGTATTATAAAAATGATTATAAAACAATAATCATCATAAAGTTGACAACAAAAGTTTTAAATAACTTAAATCAGAAAATTGGATTCAGGAAAGGTTATGGTAAACCATTAGAGAAAGGAAATCAGAGGTAGTAGAACACAATAAACAGTAGATTTTTTTAACTACTGAAAAGTTTAGATTTATTTCTGTTGCATAATATAGCTTATTTTGATAGGCACAAAGATTAAAAACAAAATGTTAATTAGGAGATGTAAAAAGGAGATAAAAAAATACACATAACCCAGGAGAAAGGAAACAAACATAGCAACGGTAGGGAACATACATGTAAAAAACACTTAAGAAAAGTATACTGCAGTGAGAAATTAAAAAATGGGAATTGGTACACATATCAAAATGGCTAGGACGATTGGATCCGTTGTGTCAAATTGAAATATATTTTTAGAAAGTCATTTAACTTAAAAATGAATTTTTGGAAGACCAGGAAAAAAAAAAACAAGACAAAACATAACATATATCACTTCTGAATATTAAAATATATATATTGGTCAATTTCAGAAATATAAAAATATTTCTCCTATTATTGATATTTTTTTCTCTGAGGACATTGAAATGGTTTGGACTTCCTCCATACCACTGAGAAGGAAAACTTAAAAATGAATTTCTCTTCACTTCAGAAGACACACCCAGAACCTGATCAGACACCCTAATAATGTTAGCCTAAGTTTACTAATAATATCTGATTTTGGTTTCCTCTTGGGATGGGAAATGAAGCAGGGCAATGTCATCAGTTTAGGATGGTCAGTCGAACTGGGAAGCTGCTAGAATTACTAATGGAGGGAAGAGGAAAAGAAAGCAAAAGCCACAAAATCAGGATTTTAGAACACGTCTACATTTTGGGGTAGGGAAGAGGAAGAACAGTCAATTGCAGAGGCAAAAGGGGACATTAGAAAGTAGGAAAAGGTGATAATGAGGAGATCAAGAATGATGGATAGTCAATATGGTTAGGTACTGTAATGAACATTAAGAAAGTTGAAGGCCTCACAGAATGTTTGACTGTTTTTATTTTCTTTTAAGTGATTTAATATATTGCTAGGGACTGAATGTAGCCAAAGAACACAATCAAGGAAATTGAAGGAGGAAAAGAAGGGTAAGTAGAAGGCAGTAGTCAGAAAAATAGAATTGCAAGGATTTTAATGCTATTTCCATTTCTATTACAAAATGCCCCTGGGCTAATATTCTTTTGAAACTATATTACTACTAGTTACCATAAGAAAATATTTCAAGTAAAAATAATGGAACAAGGTTTTTGTTTTTTGTTTGTTGGGTGTTTTTTTCACCTGATTTTAGGAATGCATTGTACTCTTCAAATTTGCTAAACTATTTGAGGAATTTACTTTGTTTCCCCTCACCCCCCAAAATTTCACATATAATGGCTGAATAAAATTTGGTTGTGCTTTGCATTGAAAAAACTATAAAACACTTTTCTCATTGAAGTTGCTTCATACATGACAACTGTTTTGACAACCACACTTACTATCTCTCTGTGTATTATTCTCTGTCTTTCCCCTTGCTAACATGTACTGACAGTCAGTGATCATTGTTAGCAAACAGTGCCTCTGCTGCTGAGCATCTGGCCAGCAAGCCTCCTGCAATCACAGGCAAAACAAAAATCCTTTGCTGCAGAGCTAAGTAATTAATTAGACATTGGTAAGCCATTCCACTGTTCTTACTGAAATTGAAAGGACAATTTCTTAACCAGTAATAATATTATGCCAGAACAAACAAGGACCACATATAAATGAACATTAATGTTAAGGTGCAATATGTTCTGCTTGCCTGCTAGCAAAGTGCTGATGCTATTGTGGGGGAAGAAAAGCATTGCCCTTAGAATTTTTATCATTGTCATGTAGGATTTATTAAACACTGATATAGTTTTATTGAGCTAGATCCTTTCCAAGCAAGTTTTACAAGCCCTGACATTTAAGAACTAGGATTTTAAACCAACCAATGTTGATAAAGTCGATTGTAAAATGCTGGTACTTAAAAAAGAGAAATTAAAAAAAAATCGGATGAGGTAAGGGAAGTAACACTGAGGGCAGAACAGTTAAAAAAAAAAAAAAAAACACTGTGGTTTATCTCTATGAGAGATAAAGCTGAGTTAAAACAAGAACTTTGAGTCCAAAAAATGTCTATACCTGGAAATGTACTCTTATTTGCTAGGAAATAAAAAGCAATTAAAATAGTTTGTAGGAAAAGATGATGAATTCAGGTTAGGATGAAGGAAGGTATGTGAATTACAGCTGCTCTCTGGTGTAAGGTCATTGAGTGAAGCAGTAAAATTGTGTAGCTCTTTGTATGTGGAAATGAATTGCAGGAAATTCCTAAGATTTACCTGGAATTGTTCTCCTTTGATCAGCCCTTAGTGATAATTATTTTAATTAAGGTATCAACATATTTTTTATTTCATAGGCATCCAAACACTTCTATCTGTTAGCAGATAATCTTCATGAATGGCATGATAGAGTAGAACGACTAAGATCGAATGAGTCAAAGAGGAATACTCCTTTCTTTTTCCTTACTCAGTGACTTCTATTCCCACCACTGTCCCACTGAAACTGAAGTGCCTTAAATGATTCTTGAAAATATTCTTTTAAAGAGTTTGCATAGGGATCCCTAGGTGGTGCAGCGGTTTGGCGCCTGCCTTTGGCCCAGGGCGCGATTCTGGAGACCCAGGATCGAATCCCACGTCGGGCTCCCGGTGCATGGAGCCTGCTTCTGCCTCTCTCTCTCTCTCTCTGTGACTATCATAAATAAATAAATAAATAAATAAATAAATAAATAAATAAATATTAAAAAATAAATAAATAAAAAGTTTGCATAACATTATATCTTTTCACTGAAGTTCAACCCATATCAACATTTCCATGTCAAATCTCCTATAAGAATGAGTATGTGATAATCTCTTATAAAAATGAAACATTTAGAAGATAATTTATTTGGCTTTCACTAATTGTACTAAGCTTCAGAGCTACTTTTGAAATACTGCCTGAAATTTGCAGGCATTAAAAATAGTTTTTTTTCTGATATTTTATTTATTTATTTGAGAGACAGAGAGACAGAGAACACAAGCCAGAAGAAGAGGCAGAGAGGGAGAAGCAGGCTCCCTGCTGGGTAGAGAGCCCCACGTGGGGCTCAATCCTAGGACCCTGGGATCATGACCTGAGCCAAAGGCAGACACTTAACCAACTGAGCTACCCACACATCCTGGCATTAAAGATTTGAAGGAGTTGTGAGATAGGATTGTTTTTACTTGAAGAAGCTTTGCCAAATTGTTTCAGGAAAACTTGTGGGGTTTTAAAAAACTATTTAAATGAAGCTACTACTATCCATGGACCCAACAGTTAATTTCCCAGGTATGGTAGTCAGAGGGGGTCACTTTTTAAAAGTTTTATTTATTTATTCATGAGAGACAGAGGCAGAGACTAGGTTCCCTGTGGGGAGGCTGATGCTGGACTCGATCCCAAACCCTAGGATCACGCCCTGAGCTGAGGGCAGATGCTCAACCACTGAGCCACCCAGGTGTTCCAGAGAGGGTCACTCCTATAGGCGGTAGCTCATATCACCAAAAATCATAGTCTGATTAAAAAGCCAAATTTTTAATTTTTTAAAATAATCAATGCAAATATCATGAGAACAAATCATGCTTAATTACAAGCATTTTTTTTCCACTCTAAGATCTATTTTGAAATATAAATTTTAGTAAGCAAGTTGTTGGTAAGTATGGACTTCGAATGAGGTAGGGAGTGGAATTCATTTCTATTATGCATATTTCAGTGACATCTAGCTGCTGATGGTGCAGAATATATAGAGTGAGAATATATACCTGCTAAGTAGTGCCCCTCTTTGGTCTATTGAAGAGGACATTTTTCCTTTGGATATTTGTAAAATTGAAATGGGAAAGCCGATTTTGCTTCTAATACTTCTTTCTTTTCAAGTTGGATATATATCTTCCTTAAATATTCTATTAGAAATAGATAAGCCTGCCTTTAAATCCTTTGCCTCTTGCCAAATTACTCTTAACTATATGTATTAATAGGAACATATTTTGATTTGGTCCACTTACTGTAAGGGTTAACTCATTCACACTGTGAAGAGGAAAACTAGATTAGGAATGGCAGTAGAGGGCAGTCCCAGTGGCTCAGCGGTTTAGCACCACCTTCCGCCCAGGACATGATCCTAGAGTCCCTGAATCGAGTCCCATGTCAGGTTCCCTGCATGGAGCCTGCTTTTCCCTCTGCCTGTATCTCCTGCCTCTGTGTGTGTGTCTGTGTGTGTCTCATGGATAAATAAATAAAATCTTAAAAAAAAAAAGAAATGGCAGTAGAATTATTGATACTTGTTCTCCCATTCTACCTCATTAAGATTAAGAATTTATCACAGAATCCCCTAGGTTAAAAGACTTGACTAAATCTTCAAGATCTTAGCCTATTTTGATTTCTAATTCCATATATAAATTCAAATATATTTACATATTTAAGCTTTCTACATGAGCAAACTCTTCAGATCAAGCTTAATAATTAGGACCCATTGGTGAAACAGGAAATGTAATTTCCTTTCTTTTTCCATTTCAACCTTTCATCAGAAGTATGTACAAAGCTAGGACTCTGCCTGAAATTTTATTTGATGATACCTCTGCTTTACCTGATTGAGCAAGATGCATCTTTCACCCAAGCAGGACAGGCCATCTAAGTCTGACAGTTGTGTACTTCCAATTTTTTTTTTTAACTAACAGGAGAATATGGAAATAAACCATGAGCCTTAATGAGTAGTAGAGTTAGAAGAGTCATTATAAGGCCCAGAGACAGTATGTGAGAAAGATCATCAAGCCTGGGCTTCTAATTGCTGACTAAAGAGAATGAGTTGTCAACACTGAACCAACAAGTGTTCAAGATAATTTGACTAGAAGAAAAGGTCATCAAATGTTGATCATGATTGCCATATTCAACTTTATTATGGGCACTACCACCTTCCTTCCCTCTAGATGTGATAGTTGAGAGAAGAGAGACACTTGAGATTTTTCTGTGAATCTTAAAGGAATGCAGTTTAATATTCTCTTAAATTTGGTAATTGGAAAGGCCTGAGGAGTTTGGTGATATCAGGACTTAAATGTTTGGTTCATATGCATATATTATTAAGTTCCCTAACTTATAGGAAGATGGCAAGCATACTATACTCAAATTGAAAATTATTATTCTTTCAGCCACACTACCAACACTTTTAGGTTTACATCAAGCAATGAGAGGGATATAATTAAAATTAAAGATAATGTGGCTTCTTAAAGAGGAAGCCAATAGGGATGCCTGGGTGGCTCAGTGGTTAAGTGTCTGCCTTCAGCTGAGGGTGTGATCCTGGAGTCTCTGGATTGAGTCCCACGTGGGGGTTCTGGCATGGAGCCTGCTTCTCCCTCTGACTATGTCTCTGACTCTCTGTGTCTGTCATGAATAAATAAATAAAATCTTTTAAAAAAAAGGGATCCAAAAGAGATAAAACTTTACATAAACTTCTAATGACACAGATGTGTAGAAGTAGAAATATGTTTAGTGCAAAATTAAACAAATACACTTAAATATATTGAATTGGGGGAAGTAAATTAAAATGTTGCATTATTCAGCAGCTTAAACAAGTTATCAATTACTGAAATGTATTTTAAGTTTTTTAAAATAGATTACCAGATAATTTTAAATTAAAAAAAATTAGATGACTTGGTCAGTTAAGTATGTCACTCTTGACTTCAGCTCACATCATGATCTCAGGGTCATGAGAATGAGCCCTGCATAGGGATTCACACTCAGCACAGAGTTTGCTTGAGATTCTCTCTCCCCTCTCTCTCTGCCCCTGCCCCTGCTCACACACTCTCTCTCTAAAATAAATAAGTAAATAAAATATTTATAAAATATACATGCATGTTTTTCCATAAGTAAAATTTAGTTATAGTTATTTTGCTACAAATGTAATTGGCTTGGTAAAACATCACACATTTTTTTTAGGTAGTAAAACTATAGCATTTTAACCCACAAGAAAACATTTTGATAGATATCTAGGAATATAAATAGAAATCTCTATATTGGGATCCCTGGGTGGCGCAGCGGTTTGGCGCCTGTCTTTGGCCCAGGGCGCGATCCTGGAGACCCGGGATCGAATCCCACATCGGGCTCCCGGTGCATGGAGCCTGCTTCTCCCTCTGCCTGTGTCTCTGCCTCTCTCTCTCTCTCTCTCTCTCTCTCTCTCTCTCTGTGACTATCATAAATAAAAAAAAAAAATTAAAAAATAAAAAAAATTAAAAAAAATTAAAAAAAAAAGAAATCTCTATATTTTCATATTTCATAATGGGGGAAAGCCCAAAAATTATTTTCAAATTTTAGAGAGGAAATTTAAATAGGATTTCAGCATGTAATAGTAGAAATGTGTTTCTAAAGCTAAGATAGTCGATAATATTGTTCTCTCCGTTCTCAGGTGCTCTCATTTACAGCATTTTAGAAAGCTGGTATCAGAATATCACTTTAAAGATTAAGTACATGAAAGAGGAAATTATCTGTCTTTCAGAGTTACATGTGGAAAAATTTTTAGAAGAAAAATGCAGCTACATTGGACGTGGCGCTTTATTGACTGATAGCTTTAGAGTTAAGATATGTCATCATTCCTTCAGAGCTTTTGTTTTCTTCCTGTAACTATTGAAGGATATGTATTTGACTATCTATCTTCCACCTTAACAGGTTCCAACTGAAATCAATCAAACGTTTTAACAAAAGGAAAAATTCCTAAACCCATTTGAACACCAAGGAAGACAAATTTAAGAAGTAAAACATGAAATTTGTTACTACTCTAAATCAGTTTGAATTTGAGTAAAGAAAGATTCCACTCAGCTACAACACTAGGATTTTGTTTGGGATTGCGTTGACTATAGATCAAGTTGGGAAGAACTGACGTCTTGACAGTACACTTACTCAAAACACCCACTAAGGTATAGAAGCTGAGGCATAGTGTAATAAAATGACTTGGCCAGGGTTACAGAATTAACAAGACTGAAATATTCTTATTCCTATTTCCAAATATTTTCCCAACCTTCACTGTATAATAAAAGCCAATTTTCAAAAAGTATAATTAGTAATAGTTATTATTTCCGTGATTCCTAACCTAGAGTATAATAGTTGAAAAGCACGTGGAAACCATCTCTTCCATTTACATAAATCAAAGGTGGTAAAGGTTCACCTCAACCCCCACGACATAAATTACAATTTTTGCCAAGTAGCTTTTTATATTTTATTTCTCTTCTTTTAGCCTTACCCTGTCCCTTCATTCTTCACAAATCTTTGAGACATTTCTTTTCTTTTTTTTATTATATTGGCTGCAGCCTGTCAGGAAATTTTGCTGAAGAAATCTTTATAATTTGAGTGTATAGATTTATTTTCTCCCATTTGGGATGTTTTCCTTCCAGTTTAAGAAGCAGACATATTACTATCATTAATCTCTGAACACTCCATATGTGCGTTTGCAAAATTTTTCTTTAAGTCCCTACAACTTCTAGTATAATAGATATACTAGTATAATAGATATTTTTTCTCCCCAGGTATCAAAAGAATTTGCTTCTGTTTATAAAACTATTATGTTTTCACTCATAAAAGACATTTTATTGCTTTAGAATTTAATAATTCCCATCACCTCTACATCACATGAATATAAGTTGTGAATGAAAACTACTGATGCTAGAATGTTCCATAGAGGTTCTGGTCTAAATGACTACTTTTCTGATCCTTGACAATCATTCTCCTATCCTAGTATCTATGAATATTTGGCTAAGCCTAGAAGGTGACAGTAACTTTTTTAATCCATTCAAAATGCTAGAAAAAAGGATTATCCTATTGAAGTTAGCAC
Organism: Vulpes lagopus; assembly: GCF_018345385.1. Taxonomy (NCBI): domain Eukaryota; kingdom Metazoa; phylum Chordata; class Mammalia; order Carnivora; family Canidae; genus Vulpes; species Vulpes lagopus. Next base: position 20,449,026 of record NC_054843.1, on the reverse strand, counting down.
TAGCTGGTTTTTATAGAAAGAGAAAAACAGTAGGGGTGCCTGGGTGGCTAGTTGGTTAAGCATCCAACTCTTGATTTCAGTTCAGGTAATGATCTCAGGGTTGTGAGACTGAGCCCCCAGTTAAGCTCTGCACTGACCATAGAGCCTGCTTAATAAGACTCTCTCTCTGACTCCTCCCCCTACTCTCCTGCTCACATGCTCTCTCTGTCTAAAAAAAGAAAGGACAACAAAAGTATACTTCTAAAATGAATACACACTCTTAATAAATGTTATTGCAAATAATTAAACATATGCTTGGGAAAAATGCTTTTTTTTTTTTAGTTTTCATGCATTTTCTTTTGACATCTATATTATTTACTTTTGCATAAGTTATGTGAATAATTTGGATTTTTACATTTTGAAGGAAAAGCCACATTACTTATTTTCAAGGAATATCAAACATATGGAAATATGATGAATTTGTTAGTTCTGTTATGTCTCCAAATGTTCAAATTCAGACATTTACATTTATTTTTATAGAAAGATATTGTCTTATTTTAACATGTGACTCAGTTCAACCGTCTTCTCTCCAGGGACTCCAAGTATTTCCCACTTCTCTGCTTCCATAATGCCATGGTTACTTGTTGTTCATTTCATCTATCACATATTAATAAATGATCATATTCATATCTATCTGTCAGACTATGCAACACTTGTTGTTTATTAGTTTTTGAAAATATGTGCTCTATCTATCCCAATAGATATAGTCACTGTTAGATAAATCTTTGTTGATCCAATGAATAGATGTTACCTTTGGACTAAGGATAAGGGGAAATATTTAGTTAAAAATGATATGTGTTGAATACATCTTATAATAATTATAAATTGTGAAACCTTGGGAAAAATACTTAATGTTTTAAATTTACTTTTTCTTACTGACAGATTATGATAATTACATTCTCTGTGGCATACACTGTTGGGTGTTTACTCTTTTCCATGAATCCAAATGTTTATGGGAATAATATCTGTATTCATCCCTAGAAGGGGTTAATCTTATTTGAGTTATCCCAATGAGTTAAATTCCATTTTCTTTGCCAGACCTATACAAGAACATTTTTCTTCCTTCAGTCAATTAAGACACCAGTGGAAATCTGTTTGTGACTAAAGGACAGTGATTTTGAGAAAAATTTTCAAAGCCTCTGTATGTTGAGTGTAAAATGGGTTAACTGGAGCTGCCACAGCGTGCCTAACCAGGTGTCTTGAATCTGGAAACAATCAAACATCTATTGATATGGTTTAAGAATCATAGAGAATGACTAAAAGAAGGCAAATTCACCTTCTTCACTGAAGGAATACAAAATAAGCATGTTTTCTGGTGCTGTAGTATGCATACTGTCCAAAATATTAAAATGTGTATGCAAAGCAGGAAATGATAGTATATTCCTAAAATCTCTGTATCTGGCCATTCATAAAAGTCAGAAGACACATGAAAAAATCATCATTATACAAAAGATGACAGCGTTGTTTACATTTATTTCACACTGTGAAAAAGTACCATTTTAAAAATTCTTCCAAGAATACTTTAATATCCTTAACCCAAACTGATAGGATACTGAGCTAAGAGAGTTTTCTTTTAGTATGGTAGACATGAGCAAATAAACCATTAAATATTATTTGGATATCAAATATATGCCACACGTGTATCTATTATATAGAGATATCAAATATATATATTATTTGAATATCAAGATGATAGATGAATTATTTTTGTAGTTGGAATGAATTCTAAAGGAATATCTTATTGTCTCATGCTTTGAGTGTTCTAGATTTTCATTTTTTATCCTCTATAGTCTCATAAAGAGGTTTCAACATATGTTTCTTTATGTAATAAATTAATGACAATTACTTTGTTTCTGAATTGTATTACTTTCTCTTTGCTTATCTTTTGTTTAGAAGTTAACATCAAGCTGTATTTTTAGAAAACATTCTTTGACATCCATTACTACCTTTAAAAAATACTTTGTTATTCTAGATGCTTAATTTTCCTACCAGTTCCATTTTTCTGTAAAACTTCTCATCAACTGGAAAAAAATGTGAAGGCAAAAGAACCATGCTGGTGAGACATGTTTGGAGTTTACAGCCAATTATAAGATTCAAGATAGAAAATGCAGGGATCCCTTGGTGGTTCAGCGGTTTAGCGCCTGCCTTCAGCCCAGGGCATGATCCTGGAGTCCCGGGAGGGAGTCCCACCTCGGGCTCCCTGCATGGAGCCTGCTTATCCCTCTGCCTATGTCTCTGCCTGTCTCTCTCTCTGTGTCTCTCATGAATAAATTAAATCTTTAAGAAAAAAAAAAAAAGAGAATGCATGCATACTATAGGGCAACCTATAGTAAACTTTATAAAAAGGAAGAAAGAAGTCCTCTTAGATCACTCTAAAGTTAGACAATGTGTGTAGCTTATCTTTATGGGCCTTGATTTCCAAGAAAAACTCAGGCTGATTTAATGGACCTGGGGCAGGGTGAACACTAACAAAAAACGTTCATATTATGAAGACTGTAGAATGTGCATTTTCCACCACCACCATGAATTACTTTTAATAGCATTTGTTTAGCTTTATATTGCACCTAATTTATCAATGTACTCCCACTTCCAGCAATGACTAGTATAAGAATTTCTTCTTGTTAAAACTTAATTAAACTAAATTCTTATTCTCAAAAACCTAATAGATCAGTAATAATTGAAAACAAATTAGACAAATAAAAACAATAGTAAGATACTGAAAGGTGAATGAAGAGGTTAATTTTTAATAAAAATCTCTCCTCTGGTTGCTGGAGGAATGAAAAGTCTTATAATAGCAAAAGTAATTTTGTATTCCTGAGCAACTGACAAAGACAGAACTGTGCTTCTTATTTTTACTAACATTTGTTCTACTATCATAAAGCAATTGGGATCACAAGCAATATATAAGCCATCTATCCACATTTAGTGAGGTAAATTTCATTGTAGGTAAGGCCAAGAAAAACAAGTCCCATTTTTGTAGGTTTCAGGAAGTTCGATCCATAAAACCAGCAGTGAGCAGCAATCAAATAACATGACTGGGACCTAGTGTTAGTAAATGTAGGTGCCATAAACTTACAATTTATTGTGGCATATTGAAATTAGCTTTGCCTTCCTAGAATTTTTGAGCAAGATGTGAGGAATCATGATGTTTGCATGCATCAATCAGCCAAAACTATTGTAATATAAGGTTTTTTTTTTTTTTATCATGAATATAACGCAGTGAGGTGAAATGAGAAGAAAGTAAACATTTTTTTAAAATCTACTTAACATGAGTACCTTTACTGTTATTATTACTAGTTTGGTAAATTTTCCTTAGTCTAAGCAGTAATTGTGATTCTTTTTTTTTTTTAAGATTTTTAAAATTTATTTATTCATGACAGACACAGAGAGACAAAGGCAGAGACACAGGCAGAGGGAAAAGCAGACTCCATGCAGAGAGCCCAATGTGGGACTCAGTCCTGGGACTCCAGGATCATGGCCTGGGCCGAAGGCAAGCACTAAACCACTGAGCCACCCAGGGATCCCCAGTAATTGTGATTCTTAAAAATTATATTCTGTATGGAGTATTTTTTTCACTACATGATGCTTCACAAATGTTAATCTTTCTTATAAAAAAGGTAAGTGTTTTCATTGACATATCACCCTCTACTTATTATGAAAATAATCACATCATAGTCATCTTCTGTAATGTCCTTATGTCTGTCCTTTCTTCTCTAGTATTATTTATCCTGTTTTATCCTACACTTTCAAATTTTTCTGAGGCAGATTGGCACATTGGATTTCCAATGATCACCCGTATTACTAGTTTTTGCCTTTCACACTAAAGGATTAATCTTCTTTAAAATTTAGGGTTTCCTATCATGTCAACACTACAGTTTCAAATGTTCACTGATTTTAATAAAATACATTGCTGAGGTCTGAATTTTCGGTCTGCATTGCACGGTCTTTGACAGTTTTTATCACTTTCTTTTCACCAAACTCTATCCCTCCCTAATTTTTTGACATGTAGTCCTAAGTTATAAAGAACCACTTTCAGAGGAGTTACTTCTTGGAACACATAACATACAATGGCTTTCCATATTTTCTCAACTTCAATTCACTTCCTGCTGCTTGAGATCCTCTGTTATTATCCCCCTGCCAACTATCTCATCAATTACAGCTGAACTCAGAGTCAAGCTTCCTTACAAAATATACGTGAAATCTTTATTTTATAAAATCTTTACAGTAGCTCATATCAGCATCACTCATTTGAATAGTTTATTGTGTGTTTCTTGCACTCCCAGTTTGATGTTGGGTACAAAGGCCAAATCTGGAGTAAGAGAGAGGACTGGGGTACATTTATTTCCACAAGCTCCCCTCATAGAATCCGTGCTAGTGCAGAAAACATATTTTTGTGCTCTGTTTTTTATTTGTTTGAAATAGTAGGATGTTTTGGATAAATGCAATTTAAAGAAGATTATGGAGGGAATAAACCATGTCTACTCCATCACATTTGAGCTGTAACCACTCATTGCCTGTCTGCACAATATCTGATGGCATGAATCATATCTCCTCCTCGAGGACTACAAGCAAGGAGCAGTTCTGTTTGTAGCCTAATGCAACTGCTCTGAAATGTGATCTTATTAGAGCTAATGTCAGTGAACCTGTCAGATTCAACATCAAGTTCTGTCATTGTCTCAGGAGCAATGAGGTATTACTTTGATTGATCTGCATAGTTGCCAACTGCTTGGCGTCACTCAGCTTTTCCCTGGGTTTTGAATAAGTTCATGGCTATCAATCAACTTATATATATGAAATTATTTATCTGGAAAATCTAGACCATTAATACTACTGAATCCCTTGTGATTTGAGCCAAATGTATGAGCTTAAAATGTATCATCTATGTAACTGCAAGGGATATTTGCACTTTAAGTTATAGCTCAACATCATGCAGAGGCACAGTATACTAGCTCATGATTTAAGTAACAGAATTTTAAATAACTATTTTCACAGCATGCTATAAAAATGTTGAAATTTGCTTTTAATGCATAAAACTGCATAAAAAGAAAAGTGACAATTATATAATCATGACAACATAAAACGTTTTACTGATAACATATAGTTTATAAAATTAGTGATTCTATATGCAAGTGATTTTGGAATGTCTTAGTTATTTGTAACTTGACTTCAGAATGACTTTTTGTGAGAAAAAAAATTAACTTCCTGTCTTGAAGGAAGCTACTTCACCTGATTGTATTGTCTTTTTTAAAAAATAGGCAGAAATAATCATTCAAATCATTTAATTATTTTATATTAAATTTCTTTCAAATCTTACAATTTAAGCCATTCTAAAACACGTTAGTTTATGCATCACAAGTGAAGGAAAAATATACAACTTCCAACTGAACCAAAAAAAAATATTTTATAGCATTCTGAAAATTGTGAACAGGTTAAAATACTCATTTCAGTCCTAATTAGTGAAAATTTTAATATATATTACCCCTGAGATGACCAAAAAGGGAATGATGTGCAAAATTAATTAAGGTATTCCTAGAGTTCTTTATATTGGTAGTTAAACTCTTCTGAATCTTTTTTTGATTCAGAGTTATTAATATTTATATTTTCCATGTAATACCATCCTCTGTGCCTTAAAGTGTTACTGATGCAAAAAACTTGAAAGGGGACTTATTGTCTCTGACATTTCTTATCAACATTTACACTGCTTTTACAAGTTTTTGTGCATGTGAGCAGGATAGGACAATTAAAAAATCCCTAACAGCCAACTGTGATCATAAGATGAATTCTGATCTCATAGATGTTGAAATGTGACAAAATGTGTGTCTTTCAACTAATGAAATAATGCACATTGCGTTTTCCTTCCTCTTACAAAAAATGCTAATGAAATCATTCAAAGCCCTGCTACTTTGTAAAAGTACATTTGTTAAGATATTGTTTTGGGATTCTTCCTAGAAATGACTCATCACTGTTATCTTTCTTAATCTTCACTGAAGAAGCATTCATTCTCACAAATTATTCCATAAAATTTTTGTAAAGATGTTTTTTGTTTTGAATATCCATTGCAATTAGCTTGAGGTCATATAACTAGTTCTAGCCGATGGATTGTAGGCAACGAGAAGGTATATCACTCTGGGTTAAAACTGTTAGGATGCAGTGTGTCTTGTACTTCTTTATTTTTCAAAGACTGTGAAATTTTTATGAGAAGTCATATAATACAAATTGAGGGAGACTGGATTCCTAAATTGCAATATGGTTGAAAACCCCCTTAGTGATAAACTTGTTTTGCTAAACTATTGAAATTTTTTCTTCTTTGATTAGTCTAATTCAGGTAATGACCCCAGTACCTGATTTTTTGGTAAATTGAGCCCAATGGATTATAATTTCTGAATAACATCATTTAATAATGAGAATTAACATGGACTTTTAAGAATTCCTGTTCTTATAGATGATTTAAACTAATTTAGGAGCTAAAAACATTTCAGTTGTGAAGGAAGAGAAATTATCACCTGATTTTAGGATCCAAGAATGGTTAATTACCTCATAGCTGCTGTAAATACAACACCTATTGATTCTTCTAAGTCAACAAATGAAGGCATAGAATAATAAATAATATTATTTTGAAAACAAAATACAAAATGTTGCACTTTGGATAAGGTGATGAAACACTCATAAAAATGTTTTAAAAAGTTTTTGTTTGCTTGCTATTTATCCTAAACCTCAAAAGGTAACAAATATAGAATATAATGGAATTTTAGAACATTCCATTTGTTTTCTTAAGAGATATAAATTATATTTTTATTTTCCTATAATAACTTCATAGTTCATGGTGTTATAGGTAGAATATATCTAAAAAAGGATTATGACTATAATCCATCTAGCAGAATGTCCTTAGGCCTTAGCCCTTCTGCTCCTGCTCCAGGCAAACTTTCATGGTTTAGAAAACCGAAAGTATAAGCAAATAAATACAAAATCATGCCAAGAGTTGAGTGGTTATTATTGCTTTTAAGTCATTCCTTCATTGTCAATCAAAAATAAGTATATACTTAAAACGTACACACAGACACACACACAAAGCCTAAGTAAATATTTAGATTTTAAATGGATCTTTCATATATTATTTAACATTGGCCTACAGAATTTTTTATTTAAAGATTTTATTTATTTATTCATGAGAGACACACACACACACACAGAGAGGCAGAGATACAGGCAGAGGGAGAAGCAGGCTCCATTCAAGGAGCCTGATGTGGGATTGATCCCGGGTCCCCAGGGTCACGCCCTGGGCGGAAGGTGGTGCTAAACCGCTGAGCCACCTGGGCTGCCCCGGCTTACAGAATTTGAATCTGAAACCACTTTTAAGTAATAGGAGTTTCACTAATAAATTGGAAACACTCATTATGTGTTCCAAGGACAGTTGCCCATAAGATTTAAGTTTTAAAACCTTGGGACACCTGGGTGGCTCCGCAGTTAGAGTCTGCCTTGGCCCAGGGCATCATCCTGGAGTCAGGATTGAGTCCCGCATCAGGCTCCCTGCATGGAGCTTGCTTCTCTCTCTGCCTATGTCTCTGCCTCTCTCTTTCTGTCTCTCATGAGTAAATAAATAAAATCTTTAAAAAATTATAAAGTTTTAAAATCTTTAGATTTATGTCAGTGAATCACTTATTGTACATAGATCATTTATTATTGATTTAATGGACTGTGAGAATTTTGGGATACACCTAAAGTTGATAATAGATTCAGAGTATGATTTATGAAATAGTCTTTCCAATATTAACTATGCTGTACTATATAGAAATTTGACTTGGCAACAACTTTTACAAATATGAATGATTGTTAAATGTAGATAGCATAGTACTCATCTTAAGAATGTTATAAGTTTGGGGCCATTTCTGATTTTCCTAATAATATAATTTTGTATGAAAAAAATCTAAAATTAAAAATCCCCAACCTGCATTCGAACCCATTAATTTTATAGTGGGGAGTTTAATTCTCCTTTACTTCAGTTTGTAAGATATAATATCAGGAATGAGTTGCAATTATTATTTCAAACTCAGGATAAATAAAAAGGCTACTCTTTCATGATGTGTAGTACTAATTAAGTATAAAATATAGAGAAAAATTTCCTTGAATCACATCAAAATGTCTTTATGATAAAAAGGTATATCAATATCTTAAAAAACTGTGCATTTTTCATAGGGACCTCAAAAATCACATTAAAATGACACTTTAATATCTTAATCATAGATTATAAATTATTTATTGAAGGAAATTCTGAGTTGTAGTAAAATTAATTATTAATTGAGCTAATGATACTTTCCTTAGAATAAAGAGTTTGAAAATGGAACATATTAATTTTCCATATGGTTTAATTTTTTTTCTATATGATAGCCTTAAGCTTTTCACCAAATCCTAGAAACTTAAAATAATTTTTAGAGATATCCTATAATTTGTGAAAATATTTTTAAGTTCTTCAAACTATCAAAAAAATTTTCCATATAATCTTTTATTTATTATTTGGGAGCGAAAGTCTATAACTATCTGAACATAGACTGAATACATTAATAGTATCTGGTTGATTAGTTAATTAATCACTCATTTATCTATAGAAAGATTACTTGCTATTATCTAAATCATTCATGATAAATATGAAAGTATATCACGTGCATGTATAATCCTCTCATATATGACAAATGTTTAAAGAATGTTATAGTAAAAGTCAGATTTTTAAATGATAACAAACTCATCCAGGTTGTGGTAAAAGATTGAATATTAACAGGATGCTGCCAAATGATTTCAGTTTAAGAGCTGGCCGTGATCTATAAATATTTGTCAAATTCACAAAATAAGTTCTACTTGCCTTTCTAATCACCTGATGCACACCTGCGTTCCCTGCTAGCAAAAAAAAAAAAAAAAAAAAATCCAATCATTGTATAATGATTTTTTTGTGGTTTCGTCTGTCCATTTTTCCTAATTCTTTAATCCTATAGTCACCATTTTTCCAGGGACACTGATCCATGCCAGACTTAGATTTCTAGCTCTGGTGTGTCTAAATCTTCTATTACTTATTTCTTTGATTTACTATAGACTCAGTGCTTCATGTACCCAGTACAATTTTATACAACCTTTTGTTTAGTGGAAAGAATCAATGTGTGTCAATTATAAAAAGCTTAGCATATATATATATTATATATATATATATATATATATATATAGGTAAGACAACTAAAATTTTCCATTGCCTTTGAACAATGATCCAGGTGTTGCTGTACTTCCTGGTGTTTGTTTCTCCTCTTGTGCTCTTGATTTTTAAATCTACATCACCTCTAGATGACAAAATGCAACCTTGTAATGTTCATCTATTCAATTCATGTAATCTAATTTAAGTCTAAAAGGTTAAATTTTGTTCCATTTTATAGATATTTACACAATATTTAGTAAACCCTAGTTGTGAGCACTGAGATTCTTTCTGAATGTCAAGTATAAAAAAATGATGTAATGAATTTGCATCTTCCTGATTTTTTTCTGCTCAACTCTGAAAATTCTGTATTAAAGGATATGGATATTTTTGAAGCATTTTTATTTATTTTATTTTTAAAAATATATTTTATATATATTTTTTTATTTATTCATGAGATAGAGCAAGAGCGAGAGCAAGGGCGCGAGAGAGAGAGAGAGAGAGAGAGAGAGAGAGGGAGAGAGAGAGAGAGAGAGAAGAGAGGCAGAGACAAAGGTAGAGGGAAAAGCAGGCTCCTTGCAGAGAGCCGGATGTGGGAAGATCCTAGGACTCCAGGATCATGCCCTGAGGCAAAGGCAGATGCTCAACTGCTGAGCCACCCAGGCATCCCCTGAAGCATTTTTTAAAACTACAATTTAGATACATATAATGCTGAAAACATAACAAAATAGACACAGGAAAGCTCAATGATGGGGAAAATTGCCTAGTCACATTTCCTAAGGATAATTATTTTCTACCTCTTTTTCTGAGTCTTTTCATCTTCTTTCCTATCCCATTTGCATGTTCATGCGACGAGTGTTGTCATACTCCATGTGTGTTTATGTGCCATTTCGTTACTGATTTTTCACATTGCAACACTTTAGTATACACTCAGATGCCAGTCAGTATTTCTTACAATTGTATTTAACTGCAGAATATTACATCATATTGAGATAACAAATGTATCTATAGCCATCAACTTAACATTGTAATTAATATGCTAATACTTTTCAAACATTTATGACTAAACCATAAAGGTATAATAATAAATGTTGTTGTTATCCAAATGCTGTAACACAATTAGCATTATGTACTGGATGTATATTTTCTGGGTCAATGTTTAGCATAGATTTAAATATCCTAATAAGTACTCAGAAAAGTATATTAAAATTTATAATTTATGTACCTACTGGCAGATGGTTTTCCTGCTTTATCAGCAGCACTGGCTGGCATGCAATGTTTAAATACGTGTAGCACCTAAAGGTGGGATAATTCATAATAAATTAACTTGCTATATATGAATATTTGATTACCAGTTTTATTTTTAATGTGTTTCTTCATTTGCCGATTAATTCTTGTTAGTATCCTCAACAAAAAAAGAGGATGTCCCCTAAATGGAAAATTGAAAGAAATTTAATAAAGGAGAACTTTACACACGTACCGGCACCCTAGAGGAGAATTACATGGGATGGGACAGAACCATGGACTAGGGTCAGCAGGGAAGCTGTTGCCAGCTCAAGCCTGAAGTGACAAGGACAGAATTGTCACCAGAACCCAGAGACACAGAGCTGTGGGAAGAGGACCACTGTGGCCTTATGCTCAGCGGTGACCTGAAGAGAAAGAGAGAGAGTCCCCACCCCCAACCATTCTTTTCAACCTGACATCTCCTTCCAGGATTCTTAATTATAAGGCAGTGGGTAAGAAAGCCCAGAGAATGGAGTGCAGCTGTCTGAGTGCAAATTCTGAGTTAAACAGAAGTCCCACAGTGCACTAACCATCCTTCACTCTTATAATGATGGTTTTTTCCTGTTTTTAGTATAGGTATTTATGCACCAAATATAATGGCCTTTTCCAATATGTAATGGGAGTTACATTTTCCATGTAACGTTTCCAGTAACATTTTCCAAATGTTACCTTTTAGTTTTGTTGCTCTGTCAGAGGCAGAAGTTACTCATATTTATTTATTTATTTTAAAGATTTTATTTATTCATGAGAGACAGAGAGAGAGAGAGAGAGAGAGAGAAAGAGGCAGGCAGAGACACAGGCAGAGGAAGAAGCAGGCTCTATGCAGCGAGCCCGATGTGGGACTCGATTCCGGGTCTCCAGGATCAGGCCCTGGGCTGTAGGTGGCACTAAACTGCTGAGCCACTGAGGCTGCCTTCTTATTTATGTCATCAAGTAGATCTCTTTATTCTGATGCCTTTCTTTGATAACAATAATAAATAAAAATAAATACATGCACACAAATGTTCACCACCATCCCACACACTTACATATACACAAGTGCTACTCCACTGCCAATCTAGTTGTTATATATATATACTTAATTATTCCAAAATACATATGATGTATGTTCTGAGGTAGATTTACTCACAAATGTACCATTTCTTTATTTTTTAAAAAATTCTTTATTTAAATTCAATTTATTTGACCTATACTGTATTATTAGTTTCAGGGGTAGAATGTAGTGATTCATCAGTTGCATATAACACACAGTGCTCATTACATCAAATGCCCTCCTTAATGCCGATTATACCAGTTATCCCTTTCCCCCACCCACTTCCCCTCCAACAACCCTTAGTTTGTTTCCTAGAGTTCAGCATCTCTTATGGTTTGCCTCCCTCTCTATTTTCATCTTTATTTTTCCTTCCCTTCCCCTATGTTCACCTGTTTTGTTCCTAAATTCCACATATGAGTGAGATCATATGGTATTTTTCATTCTCTGACTGATTTATTTCACTAAGCATAATACCTTCTGACTCCACCCATGTCATTGCAAATGGCAGGATTTATGCCTTTTGTTGGCTGAGTGATATTCCACGTGTAGAATATATATATATATATATATATATATATATATATATATATCATCATCTTTATCCATTCATCTGTCGATGGACATCTGGGATTTTTCCACATTTCGGTTACCGTGGACATTGCTTCTATAAACATTGGAGTGCATGCCCAATTAAAGATATGTGTATCTCTAACTGTATCTAAAACTAAATCTTTATGTAATCTACTTATCTTTAGCTATCTATCAGTTTATAGGTACATATTCTTTCCTCTCTCTTTTCCTTTCTTCACATCAACCATGATCTCTCTATTAGCCTAAGATATACCATATTGCTATTACTCTTGCTTCCAGTGATAGATCTAAGTGTTTTTCCATCATCAGTGAAGTCGGATTTTTCCACAATAGGATGTTTTTAACTGATTTCAATATGGATCTCAATATTTTATTACTTTAATTTTCATTTTCCCTGTAGCAGTTGTGGGTTTATTTACCTTCACCTCCCACCTTATTTATTTTCATTGCAAACATTGCCTTTTAATCTCATCTGTCCACTTATATTAGCTTTCTGCTATTGGTTTTGAAATGTCATCTTTTCATTTTTGGTTCAATTGTTTATTCATGTTGCATTGTAAATTTCAAAGAATTTTCTATTTTATCTTTATTCCCCCATCAAAATAATTATTAAAATATTCTTACTGCAATACTCATGCGTGTTTAGCATCTTTTTTTCTATTGGGAGGAAATAATAAAAGTTGCTATGGAATATTTCATGCGCAAGATGTATAAAGGATACTATATTGAGCATAAATTTACCATGACTCAGCTTAAGGAGGAAAACAATACAGATGAAATCTAAATCCTTCTTGCTGTTTTATTGCTGATAAATCATTTTCAGAAGTGTTTTACTCCTCATGTTTTACTCCTTCACATTTTACTCGTTTTTGAGTGATCTGTGATTATTTTTTCCTTACACACTGTGTTTTCAAATGATCAAACATGATTTTCTCTTTTATCTTCTTCCTTCCATTTAGTCTATTGACATAAATATCTTCTTAGGTCTGCCTGTATACAGATTAGGGCAAACACTAGTTCAAATTCTGTTCTGTGCTTATTATTTATCTAAAGCACAGATGTTTGTCTTCATTTACAATAAAATGCATTCTTCAGACCACACTCTTTATTAGTTTTTGTCTTTTTATTTGTTTCTAAAAGTGTGAATAGATTTAGAATGAGAATGGATGTGGCCTTAGTTTCCCATGTTCTCTGGCAATCTCAGGAAACATAAACTTCACAGCAGAGGGATAAATCTCCAACTCAGATTAGAAACTCATGATCTTGAATATAGGTCTCTACTGAAATGTGAACCGTCTTCTTGACTGTTTCCAGGGACTGTTTATCTGAAAGGTAACATCAGGACAATATATGTTGTTAAATCTAGAGAGTTACTAGATTTTGGAGCAAAGTTGGGAAATAGTCTAGAAAGGCAATATTTTAATGTATCTGAAGGAATTTTTTGTTTTGAACATGCAAAACAAATTTTAAATTAAATAATTTCAAAATACATGTAAAAGTTGTAAAATATGCAATAGTAATATTTTTAGGTATCATCCTTGCACAATCACCTGTAGGTAAAGAACCATGACCACATGGATAAATTCCTCACAATATTTAATAGTATGATTTCTAAAGTTGAATTGCTGACTCATTAGAATCTATTTACCCTGTTACTGCAAGATGTGGTAACAGCCTTCTGATCCAATATTCATTAATTAGAAATGATTGGGCCAATTTTATAGTCTACCAAAAGATGCTATAAATCAAATTATTTTTGTGGTGCTACTTTTTTTTAACTGCTAATCTAATTTGTACTACTATTACAGCTCTTTAGTCAATGTTTTGATGTTAGCATTTATCAGCGATAATTTATCTTCAAATTGTCTTTCCCCAAAACCATCTTACTAATTATTGCTATGTCAAATTTAAAATTATCAGACTAGGTTTTTGTTAGTAATTATTCACACTTACTTTGACCTTAATAGCAAATAGTCAATATCATTAACACTGTACATATATTAAGTAATTTAATCTTCTTAGCAATCTGTTGAGTATGCCACTTATGGTCTTTACATGCAAAGAAATCGAAGTCCCAAGAACTCAAGTGACTTACCTAAAGGCAATGGACCACCAATTGATAGTCTCTGAATGGAAAGCTGTTCCTAGTTCCTATTTTTTTCTCAAAATGCTATATTCTTATTCCAACAAAAGTCTTCTTCTAAGTGTAATCATTGGTATGTGGTATTTTCCTTATTTCTATGTTATTGTGCTCTTTTATCCAAATGGGGCATTCTTCCCATGCTCCTTCATCAATGCCTATTAGCCATGACCTCATACTAATATTCTTCAATAATCTCCTATTATTATAATCATTTTTTAAAAATTTCAATTTCAAAATATAGGCTAATATACATTATTTTCTACTTACACAAAACTGGCTTAGTCATTTATTCAATAGAAAGACACTGAATATCCACTACTTTTTAAATACAGCAGTAGGTACTAAAGAGGACATTCCAGGATTCAAGATAGAAATGCCTGCTTTTCTGGAGCCTATATTTTAGGATATAGGTCATAAAAAATAATTGGTTTATTTATTTTTTGTAATATTGTAAATATTATAAGATATCCATTATAGCAAATTAATTATCTCCAAGAATAATTTTATTTCTTTAGAGACTGTGAAAGCTCATTGAATTATTTTGTACCTAATAGTTTATCAATATCTTACAAAATTTAAAATACACATGTAATTGGAATCAACAACCGAGTCTAGTTATGTTCACTCAGAACATAAACATTTGTATGGGGTTTATTCATAATTACCACAACAAATTACATTCAACTGGTGAATGCAAAAGCAAACCATAGTATATTCATGCAATGTCAAATGACTTGGTAAGAAAAAGGAAAAACACTAAGGACAAAGGCAAGAACATGGAAGGAGCTCTAATATGTGATGCTGACAGAAGCCAAACTCAAAAGGATATGAACAGTATGGTTCCATTAAAGCAAAGCTATCGGGGAAGCTGATTTCTAAGGGTTTAGGCAAGATGAGGAAAGTTCTACCTAAGGATACAATGGGACTTGGAGGTGACAAAAATGTTCTATATTCTGATAGTGATAATGGTCACATAACTGTGGAATTGTACACAAAGAAGAGCAATTGATACTGCAATAAAAACAAAAAGTCGAGCAACTGGATGGCTCAGTGTTTGAGCATCTACCTTCGGTTCATAGCGTGATCCCAGGGTCCTGGGATCTGAGTCCCATATTGGGTTCCCCGCAGGAAGCCTGCTTCTCCCTCTGCCTTGTCTCTGCCTCTCTTTGTGTCTCTTATGAATATATAAATAAAATATCTTTTTAAGAAAATCATTAAAGGAGCGAAGAGAAGACTGAACATAAGAGAAGATTGGGTTAGTGAGGAAGGGACAGTCAATAGAAAATGAGCAATCTGAAATACAGATAATATATATACCTATACCAAGAGTCTATATCTAGATCTACACCAAATCAAACAAAACAGAATGGAAGGGTCACAAAGCACACCCTGTTACAAGTCCATGATACATAGCAATTTTAGCCCCTATTGGATAGGATAAAAAGTGGGACAGGAACTATATTTAACGAGAAAGTGACTCAGAATCTTCCAAAGCTGATTTTTAAAAAAATCAAAATAGATATTTAAGAAGCTCATCAAATACCATGCAGGAGAAAATCAGACATAGGTACATCAGAAACAAACTTATGAAGAGCAAAGAAAAAAATTACAAAGAGACAGACAAAATCACAAATTAGCCAGATAAAAAGACAAATGCCTACTAAAAAGCAATGACAAGATTATAAAGAAAAATAATTGAAATGAAAGACAATCAAGAGATATGTAAAAAGCTGAAATTTAAAAAAAAAGATTTAATCCAGGTGTGCCTGGGTGACTTAGTTAAGTGACTGCCTTTGGCTCAGGTTGTGATCCTTGGATCCTGGGATCAGAATCCCTCATTGGGCTCCCTGTTCGGGGGGGAGTTTGCTTCTCCCTCTCCCATTATCCCTGCTCCACACTTGTTCTCTCTCTCTCTCTCTCTCTCAAATAAATAAATACAGTCATAAAAATAAATCCAATCCAATTCTAAAATCAGTGAAAGTATTCTTCAACAAAGAAACCAAAAATAAAGTTAATTTTGAGCATAGAAAGGATGAAATAATTTATTGCCTGTGTTTTGCATTATAAAAGGGACTAAATTATATTCTTCAAACTGAAGGAAATGACCCCACATGAAATCTGGAACTCTAATAAGGAATAAAAAATTAGTGGAAAGAGTAAACCTGTGTGTAATACAAAACAATATGGACTACTTAAACAGCAAAAGTTATATTGTCTGATAAGCCTATAGCACAAAGTATGAAATAAATTTAAATAGTTAGTTACAAGGTTCTTACATTGTTTCTCAAGTGGCAAATAATTTATTGTTGATTGCAATAAATATGACTATATAACTTTTCAGATGATCATGAAAATTAATAAAATGAATAGTAAGCAAATGGCATAGAAAATGGGGAATAAAAAATTCTCAAGTTATCTAAATGAAAATCAGAAGGAAAATAAACATTTTTCTCTTTTCTATCTCCTTCCTGCCTTGTTTTGTTTGTATCATTATGGCTTCTTTTTCTGAAGTAGTGTTGGAATAAGGAGTAACTGCTATACAAATAGATGCATGTTTTAATATCCAAAAACAAATGAGAAAATTAAAGAAGGTATGCTAATAATATAACAAACAAGCAAACAATGGCAAAACCAATCAAGATCAACATATTATGTGCAGAATGGTCCTTCTTAGCTATTTAAAACAGAGAAATCAGTATGATGTAGTCTATGCAACTTTATGATAGAGATATATTGCTAAATCTATATATATGATAAATATACATTTGCTTATATTTTACAAACCTATGCCTTTTTGTATACTATTTATTTATCTTTAAATGTGATACAATTTGTAATCTACTGAGGCAAAATGAATTTATTAAAGATAAATAAACCTCTAAACCAGGTGTCCTATTGCCAGAAATGGTCCACTGATGTTTGACAATTCCATTTTTGTTCATAGTTTCAAAAGCATATATGATATAAAACACTTAATATTTGTGCCAAATGTTGAACTATTTAATACATTCTGTTTCTGTTTAACTCTATGTGGATGAAAAATTTATGTTTTTAATTATCTGCATTTTCAATTGATAAGAAAGACAAATTACAAAGTCATAACTGAAATCAATGTAGTTGGAAATGAAAGCAAAGCTCTGTATCTCTTGCTATTTAAGCTTCTAAGTTCTCTATCTATTTTTTATTACAGTGGCTCTTGATGTATTGCGTTTCTTGGACACTTACTCAAAACAAAAACATATGAGAAAAATTAAATATTGATGTTCACAGTAGGATAGTTGCAATATTTCATGGAGTTTTACCAAATAAGCAATATTTCTACTTGCTAGGACATTCTTTGTTGATGAAAGATTATTTTTCTTTCCACTCAAAGGAAATCAGAAAAGTCATTTTAAACTATATTTAGCTGTTATGGAACTATTTACTTCTTTTTTTCAGAAGCAAATAGACATGAAATATGATAGAATTGTTGACCAAGATAGCTTCTCTCTGTGACAAATCTGATGATCTCTGTGTTTAAAACAAGGCATGTGGTACCTTAGAAACATGGCCATATTCCATTTGAAATGTTTGAAATATTTTGATTTATTTTTTAAAAAAAGATTTTATTTATTTATTCATGAGAGACAGAGAGAGAGAGAGAGAGAGAGAGGGAGTCAGAGACACAGGCAGAGGGAGAAGCAGGCTCCATGCAGGGACCCTGACGTGAGACTCAATCCCAGGTCTCCAGGATCATGCCCTGGGCTGAAGGCGGTGCTAAACCGCTGAGCCACTGGGGCTGCCCAAATATTTTGATTTAAAAAATGTTGACTTTTTAGTAATAAATTCTTCTATCCACTGTAGTGTAAAAATCTAAAATACGTATACAGAAATACTCAGATCTTATCAAATTATTGAAATTGACAAGACATAAACAGATAACTATATAGCTCTATACTTTACAAATATAATTTCTCAATATCTCTGATTTGGCCAGAAAATATATATCAGTTCTTTATGTATACATTTAAAGTATAATTTGAAAATTTCTGTCCACATCTAAGCATATATGCACTGGAATACATTCTAGATAATGACTTAAGAACAATTCCACTAAACACTCCAACTCTCTTGTAGATTCTCTACTATGTTGAAGATCAATATGAGGTAATGGACACAGATACAGCCATCATCATTTATTTTTCTCACTGATTAGCATAGTAAGTCTCAAGATATTCTCTATAGGCAAAATAATAAAAATCATAATAATACTTAATCTAGAACTGAAGATTGAAATCAAATGAAAATTTATATAAGTTATTATTTTAAAATAAAAAATGTATGTCTTGAGACAAAAATTAATTGAAATTCCTCAAGGCACCTTTGGTTTACAAATTGATGAAATCACGTATTTTCAGGAATACCTGGTGGAAGAAATTGATCTTTGTATTGTGAATGACAGTGTGATGCATAGGATACACCTCTGTCCTTGACCTCTGGGAACTCCTTCACTAAGCAAGATGAGAAATACATGTTTAAAGAGATAAAATATGAATTTTCATACTATATAAATGATTTTGTTTAAAGCAAGGTGTATAGATTTCAGGAAAGCAAACTTTCAAAAATATCAAGAGAGACACCCAAAAATGGTTTCATCTTAGGTAGTCTTTGAATAAGAATTCACATTGCCTTAAATAGCAAACTGGTGCAGCCACTCTGGAAAACAGTATGGAAGTTCCTCAAAAAGTTAAACATAGTATTATCCCATGCCCTGGTAAACACACTACTGGGTATTTCCCCCAAAAAACCTACAAAAACACTAATTCAAAGGAATATATGCACCCTTATGTTTATTGCAGCATTATTTGCAATAGCCAAGATATGGAAGGAAATCAAGTGTTCATCAATTGGTGAATGGATAAGGAAGATATGATATGTGTATATACATTATAATATATATTTATATATATTATAATGTAATATTATTCAGCCATAAAAAAGACTGGAATCTTGCCATTTTCAACAACATGGATGGAGCTAGAGACAATAATACTAAGTGAAATAGTCAGATAAAGATTAATACCACAGGATTTCACTCAAATGTGGAATTTAAGAAACAAAACAAATGATCATAAGTGAATAGAAGAGACAAAACCCAAGAAACACAATCTTAACTACAGAGAACAAACTGATGGTTACCAGAGGGAAATAGGTGAGGGGATGGGTGAAATAGGTGATAGAGATTAAGGAATGCACTTATGATAAGCACCAGGTGTTTCATGGAAGTGTTGAATCATTAAGTTGAGCACTGTATGTTAACTAACTGTAATTTAAATAAAAACTAAAAAAAAAAATGTGTCACTGAAAAAAATTAAATAAATTGTTTAAGTAATTTTAGTCACCTCACTCTACAGTTTCCCATTCAATGCAGTTTTTTCAGTGACAAATTTTTATTTTTTAATCTGTACAATATAGCACATGTTAATGTAGGAGATTTCTATTTATTATCACCCCAACATTTTAAACATAATTAAAGGCATATATTCTTATTGTTTTATTTTTAAATAAGAAAGCAGAAGCTAGGGATAAAATGACAGCCCTGAGTCATATAGTTATGATGTGATAGATCCAGATTTCAAACCCAGGCTAATATCTGAGCCTGCTTTCCAAACCACACTGCTGTATTACTTAAACCCTGCAATAGATGATAAAAAAGACAAAAAATATGAGCTAAAAAACATATCTTGGGTACTAAAGTTATTAACATTTATGATGGTAAAAAAAGGAAATGGAACTAGAAGAACATGCTGAGATCAGATTTTGAAGTCATGTAATATGTACAAGAAATTTGAATTGGAAAATCTGTAGTCAATGATAGACATCTTTTTGTAAATAAACATGTAGGTATATAAATAGATAAATTGATAGCAAGTGTACCAAGGATCTCTAATATGTCACTAACGTTCATTTATCTATTTATTCATTCAATCAGTTGCTTACTAAGTTTAAAAAACTGTTTGCAGAAGGCTTATTATATGTCAGACACTATGCTACACATATGGGTCCTGCTATAAATTAGAGACATTTACTGCTATAAAAAATTTACAAAAAGATTTTTAGGGAACCCTGGGTGGCGCAGCGGTTTAGCGCCTGCCTTTGGCCCAGGGCGCGATCCTGGAGACCCGGGATCGAATCCCACGTCGGGCTCCCGGTGCATGGAGCCTGCTTCTCCCTCTGCCTGTGTCTCTGCCTCTCTCTCTCTCTCTCTGTGTGACTATCATAAATAAATAACAATTTAAAAATAAAAAAAAATTAAAAAAAAAGAGTCAGATGCTCAACTGACTAAGCCACCCAAGAGCCCCCATCCTACTACTTCTTTAAAAAAAAAAAAAAAGATTTTTAAAGTCAGGAGAAAACTAAAGTTTAATATGATAGTAACTGTTTTTGGTATGCCATCCTATGATTTATACAGATTTATGCAATATGTAAATTTATTTATATAATACACAATGAAAATAGTTGAGTGTATGAATGCACACATATATAAATAAGTAACCACACAATATGTAAACATATATGTAATTTATTATATAATGCCAAAAATACACAGTCTACACCTAATTTTATGTAAATATGATTACTATCATGCACCTTTTACTGCAGAGTTAATATTCTTGTCATATGGATACTCTCTTCCCTCTGTCTTATCATTATGAGACTCATCCCTAAAATACTGTAAGCCATCCTAGGTTAACAAAGTAGTTGTTATCTTTCCATATTTCCTGTGAATATTTTTTCAAATAGGTATGCTTACATTTATGTACTAGCTTTCTACAGTTGCCATAACAAAGTACCACACACTGTGTGGCTTAAACAACAGAAATTTATTCCTCATAGTTCTGAAGGCTGGAAGATCAACATCAAGATGTTGGCAGGTTTGATTTCTCCCAAGGCCTCTCCTTGGCTTACAGATAGCTGCCTTTTAATTGTGTCCTCACAAGGACTTGTCTCTATGCAGATACACTCTTCTTGTCTCTTTCTCTTCTTAAAGTCCTGTTGGATTAGGGCTGTATCCTTATGATTTCATTCCAATTACTTCCTTAAATTACCCCCCATCTCCAAATACAGTTCTATTAGGGGAATGGTCTTCAAAACATGAATTTTATATGAAATACACTTAAAGTATTCTAAGATTCTAAATGAATCATCATGATAGTATATGTGATAATTTATTTTCAGTTATTATTCCACAAGAATGCTCATTGGTATATTTAGGATAGCACATAAGAGATATTTTCAAAACATAACAAGTTAACAAAAGAGAATAGAGTAATAAAAATGTTTAATTAAATCAAATTAAGGCAGATAAGCAGAAAAATCTAACAATAGAAATGTAAACTAAGTAGATGTAAAATGTAAGATAGCAAATAGAAATCAAATTATATCAGTAATTTGTTTATATGTTTATAACAGTAAACATAAAGATAATATACGGGCTTTTTATAATGCATTTACTTACATATCACTTATAAGAGGTCATTTGAATATATTGATACACATCTTAAAATAAAATCATGGAAAAATATACCTTTTTGGGGGGGGGAGAACACACACCAAGTTTTATTGAGAGAAGGGGAATATTTACAGGGACAGGTAGAAGAGAGGGGAGTCACATAGGGTGGGAGTAGGGGAGATTGTGGGTCCAAGGCAGACAAGGAGTACAGAACAGCCCCTGCACCCACCCCAATCCAGGAAGGGTGGGAGAGCAGCTGGGGCTCAGGAAGACGGGTGGGAAAGGACAGCAATGGGGGTGGAGAGTCCCTGGGCCCCAGGGGCTCAGGGGCTTGTAAACATTGACCACTCTCAGAAGGGGATGGGGGTGGGAGAGGGCTCCCTCTACACTTCCTCACAGGATTAAGGCCTCTCCAGACTCAAGGGCCCCCTAAATTCAAAGTCTCTTTAGCTGGGGGGGAAGGGGAAGGAAGAGACAGGGAAGAGTGTCACCGCCCCCTCCCCTGCATTGGATTCAGTCATCCAATGGACAAACACCAAGCCAACTCTGGGCCTTCTCATCCCAAACAAGGCTGATAATGTGACCCCAGACAATCAGATATTTACTATTCTTCTCTCCATCCTAGTCTTCCATGTTCTTTATTCTCTATCCAATAAAAGCTTTCTGACTTCTTCCCCTTTTATAGTTCTCCAAAAAAAGACTATTTCATGAAGTGTTAAAGTTTATTTGTATCACCTTAACTGTCTTCATTAATCATTCTTTTAACAGTTTTTGGTGACTAGGAATGGAATTTGAAGCTACAGCCTCAAATAAGAGATGCACAGTCAAGGTTCTGGCTGATTCATTTGAGTTCACTGTTCTTTTGTTACCCAGTGCTCTGGGTAAATCACTCCTGGCTGTGAACTCCACTCCGGTGCACACAGCTCTTCAATCCCAACATATATATATATATATATATATATATATACACACACATATATATTCACACACACATATATAATACATATATATGCATGTGTCTATTGTATGTAATATATACACATAAATGTCTGTGTCTATTGAAATATGTGTGCTGTGTGTGTTTGTAGTCCCCAGAAAGGTGTGGGGGTAATTATATTGTGAGTCTGCAACAGATGGCAGCCATTAAGGGACTCAAAAGCTTTGAAGTAGGTTCATAGCATAAACTATTGAGGGACTTGGAAAGATAGATTTAGACATAGAAATGCAAGCTGTTTGGACCATCAAAATCATAATCTAAGGTGCAAATTAGATTATTGAAAGATATTAGGGTGTCCCACGCTAAAGAAATCTTCCCATGAAAGAAATAATGGATCTATTGCTAATGGGAATCTAGGAAGCCAAACAGTCGAAATTGGAGGCATGATCTAGCACTTAAAAGCTATTAGAGTGCCTACCACCTAACTCTAAGACTCCAGTGCTAGAATAAACCAGTTGTGGAATGGGTTAGATTGACACTTGGTCATCCACTGCTTAATGTTATTTAAAGCCTTCCTTCTACTGTATCACTACACCTCATTAATGAACATGGGATTCTAGTCAGTTTTGTAACTTAATACAGCATATCATCAAAAGAAAAAGACTTTGTTTCTGAGCCCATCATTACAAATAACCAGGTATCTCCATGGATCCTAACGATGCACTTGAATTTTCAGTTCCAGTATTAGGTTTGAACTGTTAGTTAGATTTAAGGAGTATTTGTATCACCATGGAGAAGGGCTTTAGTTATCTCCTTGCAAAAGAATGCTCCCTTTCAGGAAATGATAACTTTGTTTTCGTAAATAAAATAGTTGCCTATCTTCTATCATTCTGAAAATATTGAGAATTATAATTTAAAATATCTACCCTTATATTCTGGTATATAAAGTTCAAATAAAGTCATAAATCAAGGAATTACTGAATTCCCTAATTATTCCAATCCTCCAGGGTTCACTTACATTGTTTTACACTCTATAATATGAAAAAAAATCTCTCAATTGCACTTCACTCTTTCCTAGATTTTACTCTGAAAAATCCTTTTAATTAGCTAGGTTATTGATCTGTGGCCATTGCATACAACTAGTTCTTGAAGTTTCATGTTTATTTATTTATTTATTTTTTTAAAAGATTTTATTTATTTATTCTTGAGAGATAGAAGGAGAGACAGAGCCAGAGACACAGGCAGAGGGAGAAACAGGCTCCATGCACTGGGAGCCCGACGTGGGATTCGATCCTGGGTCTCCAGGATCGCGCCCTGGGCCAAAGGCAGGCGCCAAACCACTGTGCCACCCAGGGATCCCCAAGTTTCATGTTTAAAAACCTAAGTTTACCTGATGTTCACACGTTAAATAAAAATAATATCCACAGTTAAAAGATACTTAAATTAAGAAGCATGTTTTTATTACTTTTATTATATTTATGTTCATTTCATAACATTCTCAAGAGTGAATTCTAAAATATATGTGAACATGGTTTTACTCTTTGCTATACAAGAATAAAGTCACACTGCCCTCTTTTGGTCAAACACAGTTTATTTTATGGGGAGGGGGGAATTGATTTCTATGGAATAAAATCAGAAGACAGAAAGAAATAAATCTAAGTTGGATAGTAAACAAAATGTGCAAATAGTAAACAAATAAATGTTTGTTATATTTCCATCTTTCCCTCAATACCAATCCTTTTTTTTTTTTTTTGGACTGTGTGTTTGTTTGCTTAATTTAATTTTCACTATAGATTTCTCTGACTTACTTGAATAGTAAATTTGCTCATTTAAAATAACTTTATATATATGTGTGTGTGTGTATGTGTGTGTGTAAATCGATTTCTAAATATATCCAATAGTTATAGTTTTTTTTAAGTTTTTATCTATTTATTTTTGAGAGACACAGAGAGTCAGAGACACAGACAGAGGGAGAAGCAGGCTCCATGCTGGGAGCCTGATGTGGGACTCCATCCCGGGACTCCAGGATCACACCCTAGGCCGAAGGGAGGCACTCAACCACTGCTCCACCCATGCATCCCTAGAGTTATTTTTTTAAAATGGTTTTTCTGTGCATAAGCTCCATATTTTTATGAATTTTTTCTATCTGTACACTTTTAAATTGTGTTGTCATTCTATCCTACGTATGATTTATCTCTAAAATTATGTGACCATAGCTTTCAAAACAAGACAATAATAAACTAGATGGTGTGAAGCACAATGTGTGTACAAGCCGAGCACATGATTTCTGTGTGTCATTGAAACTTGTTTAATTTCTTTCTTTCTTTCTTTCTTTCTTTCTTTCTTTCTTTCTTTCTTTCTTTCTTTCTTTCTTTCTTTCTTTTTCTTTCTTTCTTTCTTTCTTTCTTTCTTTCTTTCTTTCTTTCTTTCTTCTTTCTCCTTTCTTCTTCTTTTTCTTTCTTTCTTTCTTTCCTTCTTCTTCTTCTTCTTCCTTCCTTCCTTCCTTCCTTCCTTCCTTCCTTCCTTCCTTCCTTCTTGCTTTCTTAAAGCAAGTATTTTAACTATTGCCATTATTATGTAAGCATTAGCTTTTTGGACTTACTAGATTAAAGCCAAATAAACATGGAATTTTCTTAATATTTATTTCCAAGCCCTCTATTTTCACAGGAAAAACTGAACTTAATCCTGCTAATAGTCTTAATGTTTTTTATCCTCTCTAAATTAATATGCTGGATTCCTAAAACCAAAAGACTATAATATTAGGAGATGGGGCCCTTGAGATGTGCTTAGGTCATGAGGGTAAAATGCACATGAATGCGATTAGTGATTTATGAAAGATGTGCCACAAAGAATCATAGTCCTACCATGAAAGGACACATGGAGAAGGTACTATGGATATACCTGAGTAGGCCTTTTCCAAACAAAGAGTCACTGGCCCCATGATCCTTCCCTGAAAGAGGAAGTCCCATAATAAGTACTTTCCAGCCTTCAGAACTGTAAGAAATAAATTTCTATTGTTTATAAGCTATCCAGACTATGGTATTTTCTTATAGCAGTCCCCAAAACAAAGAATTTAAAATTTAACATTAACGCTTTAGTCACTAATACTTCACATGAAAACATGAATAAAAAATCGAGTAGCATGCTAACTGTATTATAATTACTATCATAAATGAAAAGAGTATACATTCATTGTGTTTCATTTAAAGATGGATTCTCACAGTCATTAAACCATACTCTTCCTCTATCTAAGAGAATTGCTCTGTTTCAAACATAGAAGGGTAGTTTTCCTCTGTCCCATCTCATTTCATCCTTTCCATTCAAAGAACCAGTCATGAGATGATATAATACTTATCTTGGTCAAAAAGGATTATTCAAAAAATATCCAGACAAATTTGGAATACTGATGCAATGTATAATGTGTGATACTGCGTAAAAAGTGCCTATTTGCTCTCAGGATATATGAAAGAGAGAACAGTAAGGAGAGTCACCAGTGGATGAGAGCTCTACAAAATCTTGGATGATGGAAAGAGTATAAGTATATCTGGACAGATGAAACAGCTGAAAGGGGCATCTAGGTGGCTCAGTGGTCGAGCATGTGCCTTTGGCTCAGGTGATCCTGGGGTCCTGGGATTGAGTCCTAAATCAGGTTCCCTGTGGGGAGCTTCCTTCTCCCTATGCCTGTGTCTCTGCCTCTCTCTGTGTCTCTCATGAAAAAATAAATAAAATCTTCAAAAAAAAAAAAAACTGAGAAAATGAAAGATTAACTTAGCTAGCACAGCCTAATACAGTTTAACATTATAGATTCATTTTTTGGAGGAGTTCTTTGGTCAGAATTTAAAAACCTTGGTATTCTTGGGTGGCTCAGAGGTTTAGTGCCTGCCTTCGGCCCAGGGCATAATCCTGGAGCCCCAGGATCAAGTCCCACATCAGGCTCCTGCATGAAGCTTGCTTCTCCCTCTGCCTATGTCTCTGCCTCTCTCTCTGTGTCTCTCATGAATAAATAAATAAGTCTTTAAAATAAAATTTAAAAAAATAAAAAAATAAAAACCTAACTGTGGACAGAAGTGAAAGGTAATCACACTCATATCTCTCCTCTGAACTCAAATTAGAATGAATTCAGTCCCATATCCTTACCATACCTGATGCCCAACTCTACACATAACTCTAATGATTTCACTGAAAGATAAAGAATATTATAACACACTTAAAATGAAATAAGTGATGTACATTTTTGGAGAGTCTGAACAGGGTGTTGGTCACCTATAAATGAGGGATAGTAAGACTAGCATTTAATTATTCTTCTGCAACAACAGATCATAAAAGCAGTATTTCTCAAAATTTAATATATATTGCAACTAGTTGGAGAAGTTAAAGAATTTTATTTTTTTGAGATGCAGAGAAAGAGGCAGAGACATTCAGAGGGAGAAGCAGGCTCTCTGCAGGAAGCCGGATGTGAGACTAGACCCTGAGATTACACCCTGAGCCTATGACAGACACTTAACCAGGGAGCCATCCAGGTGTCCCTCAGTTGGAAAAGTTAAAACACAGATGCCAGCATCCTTATCCAGGTCAGTAGGTCTGAAATACAGCCTTACCAACAACAACCTCCAGAGTGATATTAATGATGGCAGTTTGTGGACCACATTTTTAACAGAATTATAAGACAGTAGAACTGTTATTCAAAAACCCAAGAGAAATGATGTTAGACCTGGAATTAGTTATTTAATACACTGGTTTTATTCATAATGAAGTGCTTTTATTCTGTCCTTTAGTCTTACTTATTTTAATCATTTCTCTACATACTGATGCTATTTCTAAAATTTCACTTTGTTAAAAAAATTATAGAAGTCAATTGACCTGAGAATACCATTTTTATTTCAAGCAATCTTGCTAAACCCATTTATTAATATATTGTGATATTCTCCAAATAATTATGTAATTTTCAAACATTTCTAAAGATCACATTTATTCTGAAATCTAAGTTGACTTCATCACTTGTTCCACTATAATAAGCCAAGAAACTATTGTAAAATGCATGTATTCGTTTTTAAATATATTAGAGAAGAGAAGTGGAGTTAAACGGCAGAGATAAAATTCTTAGAAGAGAAAATTTCTCAGAAGATACAGCAAGAAATATGTGATTTTTATTATACATTTCTGAAGAGTCTCTGCTCTTGAGCAGAAAAAAATGAAAAACTATGCCATATCACTAGTCCTGCATCAAAGTACACAGGTACCATATGATCCTGCTCTCATTTGTTTTCATAATATGCATTTATTTTGACTGTCATAGCAGTACAACATATTGTAAGTATTGAAAATTCATTTTTTTTAAGATTTTATTTATTTATTCATGAAAGACACGAAGAAAAAGAGGCAGAGACATAGGCAGAGGGAGAAGCAGGCCACTTGCAGGGAGCCTGATGAGGGAATTGATCCCAGGACCCCACGATCACAACCTGAACCAAAGGCAGAGATGCTCAACCACTGAGCCACCCAGGTGCCTGAAGTATTGAAAATTCTTATATAAACATTTTTTTATTCTAATAAATTTTCCACGAGTATAGATTTAACTAGGTTATTTTAAAATCATGTTGTCCCTGTTGCATGAAGATTTTATGTCACACACACCATGTGTTTCCTCATTACATTGAATTCATTTATATTTTAGATTTCAAATACCGGTAATGTACTTAAAAAAAAAAATATATATATATATATATATATATATATATATATATAATATAACCATTTTGTGATTCAGAGAAAAGCTTAACATCACAATTGTATGCAATGTCTTAAAGTATGTTGACATTATTGATTAACTTATCATTAAACTAATGTACTATATATTTTGCAAAATCCATCAATTAAATATATTTCCCTTTTCCTTTTTCTTATATTTTATCTTTTTTCTGAAGCCTCCGTTTTTCTCCTGCTGATCAATTACATTATTATTATTTTTTTAACCTATTGGCTTTTATGAAATTTAAATGTGTTCCATGTAGTAATATACTTGATAATCCTAACTAAGATCTTAACCCAAACCTCATATTTCTTTCAATGTATCAATGGGACATTTATAATTTCAAAAATAGGGATCCCTGGGTGGCACAGCGGTTTGGCGCCTGCCTTTGGCCCAGGGCGCGATCCTGGAGATCCGGGATCGAATCCCACATCGGGCTCCCGGTGCATGGAGCCTGCTTCTCCCTCCGCCTGTGTCTCTGCCTCTCTCTCTCTCTCTCTATGACTATCATAAATAAATTTAAAAAAATTAAAAAAAATAGACTCCCGTATAGGTGTGAAATAAAGTAATGTTTCTAAATTGTTGGTAATAAAAGTTTTTCTAAAAGAATAATTAAATTAGTAATTGCATAGACTAATGTTCAATAGAAGTTTCCCTTAAATAATTTTTCTTGTATTATGAAATCTAAAACATCCCTATAATAATCACACTAGTGAATCTTTACCAAAAAATTCAAAAAACACTAATTC
Source organism: Vulpes lagopus (assembly GCF_018345385.1). Lineage (NCBI taxonomy): Eukaryota > Metazoa > Chordata > Mammalia > Carnivora > Canidae > Vulpes > Vulpes lagopus. Next base: position 20,419,837 of record NC_054843.1, on the reverse strand, counting down.
AAAGGGATACATGCACCCTTATGTTTATAGCAGCCCATACACACACACACACACACACACACACACACACACACACACACTAGATTATTATTCAGCCATAAAAAAAGAATGATATCTTGCCATTTGCAACACGGATGAGTAAGAGGATATAATGCTAAATGAAATAAGTCAGTCAGAGAAACAGACTCTTAACTACAGAAAACAGATGGTTACTGGAGAGGACAAGGGTGGGGGCATGAGTGAAATAAGTGATGGGGAGTAAAGAGTACACTTACCATGATAAGTTCTGAGTAATGTATACAATTGTTGAATTACTGTATTGTACACCTAAAACTAATATAACACTGTATGTTAACTATACTGGAATTTAGGAGATGTCTGGGTGGCTCAGTGGTTGAGTATCTGCCTTTGGCTCAGATCATGACCCCGGGATCCTGGGATCAAGTCCCACTTTGGCTCCCTGCAGGGAGCCTGCTTCTCCCTTTGCGTATGTCTCTGCCTCTCTCTCTCTGTCTCTCATGAATAAATAAATAAAATCTTAAAAAAAAACTATACTTAAATTAAAGTTTTAAAACTTAGTAAAATTAAAAAAATAAAAACGTCTCTACAGAATTATTATAGCTATTCTTATAATCCTGAAATCTCATTTCTCAATATTCTATTTGATTGAAATTTTACTAATTATGTTTAATTGTACATATATTTTGTGTATCCCCAATAGATATTTTATGCACAAAAAATCTCAACATCAAAAAGCAAATAATCCAGTTTAAAAGATGGACAAGAGACATGAATAAATATTTTCCAAAGAAGACATACAGATGCCTAACAGACACGTGGAAAGAAGCTCAATATCACTCATCATCAGCAAAGTACAAATCAAAATTACAATGAGATATCACCTTAAACCTTTCAGAATATTTAAAAGTAACAGCAGAGGAAACAACAGTGTTGGTAAGGATGTAGAGAAAGGGGAACCCTCTTACACAATTGGTGGAAACTCAAACTGGTACAACCACTCAGGAAACCAATATGGAAGTTCTTAAAATGTTAAATAGAACTACCGTGTAACCCAGCAATTGCACTACTAGGTATTTATGCAAAGGATACAGAAATATTGATTCAAAGGAATACATGCACCCCAATGTTTATAGCAGCATTATCAACAATAGACAAATTATAGAAAGAGCCCAAATGTTCATCACCTGATGAATAAAGATGTGATGAGTGTGTATGTGTGTATGTGTGTGTGTAGGAATATTAGCCATGAAAAATAATGAAATCTTGTCATTTGCAATGACATGGATGGAGGTAGAGAGTATTATGCTACGCTAACTAATTTAATCAGAGAAAGACAAATGCCATATGAGTTCATTCCTATGTGGAATTTAAGAAACAAAACAGATGAACATAGGGAAAATAAAAAGACAGAGGCAACCCATAAAACAAACTCTTAACTATTTTTCTATTAGAGAACAAACTGAGGGTTGCTAGAAGGAAAGTGGGCAGGGTGATGGGCCAAAAGGGTGATGACGATTAAGAAGGGCGCTTGTGATGAGCGCTGGGTGTTGTATGTAAGTGATGCACAACTAAATTGTGCACCTGAAAGTAATATTATACTTTATGCTAACTACCTGGCATTTAAATAAAAAGTTGAAACTATAAAAAAGGAAAATTTAAAAATCTATACATTTAAGGGTCACCAGTGTTTTAAGGATTTACTTAACACCCTTAAAATTTTATAGATTGTAATTATATGGTCAACATTCTTTTCAGACTTAATGATTTCAGACTTAAATGATTTAATATTTGCTATGCCCCACAAAACCATCTTGTTTTTTTCTCACCTTCTACTGGACTTAACTCAGACACATCATACATTTTTTTTCTATGTAAGATGCATCATTTGCTATATTTTTTTGTTTGCTCTTTTAAAAAGGAGGTTGTATCATCATCAGTACTGACGTAGAAACTCATATTACATGGTTTAAGAGCAAATAAACTCAAATTATTTTTATTGTACTTCACATAATAATCCTAAAACACGAGGTTGGTACTCTAGACAATTTCGCAGTTTGTAGTATAATTTGAGAAAGACTTAATTACCTTGTTCCAAATGAAATCTCTATACGAAGCCCATCAATTTCTAATATCTGAGACATACTTTTGGCTTATTACAGCACTTTAGAGATTTTTTAAAATAAAGCTGCTCATAGCATATTTATTTAGGATTTTATTGGGAAGACTAATTTCCAAAGACAAAGAAAAAAAACAATTAATATATGGTCATCTGAGAGAAAAATATATATTTTTCACTGTCCATTTCTACTTATTATTGCACAGAGAATTCATAATCCATCACCTTGAATTTATTATAAGTATTTCATGAAGCTTCACCGATCTGTTTGAGGAAGTTGCCACTTCTAGGATTTAGTTATAATTATGTTTAATTTATGAAAATCCCTACAACAATATACCTAATTATTCATTATTAAGAAAACCACTTTCCTTGATTCAAAATTTTGATAGCATTGTTATTTCCCTGTTTAGAAAATGAGAGAACAAAACTACAAAGCAGAGACCATGGTTATGGAATTCATACACAGCTTCATGAACCCAAGTGACAGGAATTTTCTAGAAGGAGATGTAAATCTAGATGAATGTCAAAGATTTCAAATATTTAGGGTGGTAGATCAGTGTGAATTATTATGGTTCTCCTGTGAAAATCCAATAGAAAGTGGTACAGTAGTACTATCTTCACGTAGGATCCCATAAACAACAACACTCAAAGCCCTTGTTTTCATGTGTCATTGGCATCAAACAAAAAATATCATGGAAGCAGAGCATGTGCATTGTGTTATGCTCAGAGACATTTCTGCCAGCCTTGTTGAAGTCAACGCTGTCATCCATCTGTAATTGCATCCATCTAACTTCATTCAAAGTTCTCATGGATATCATGATATTAAAGATTAATGCTGCATGATAGAATTCTTCTCAGTATAATGAACATTAAAAGGGATAATTTAAGAATGCCAAATAAGCTCCTCTGTCTAATGACCTTATGGTTTACAGTGCAAGTGTATGTATCCTTTTTGTGTGTGGAAGGATAATGGACATTATCCTATCTTCATCCAAACGTCTGATTTAAATCCCAAATGGCATACATATGAAAATATTTTCTTTCTGAAACCTAGATTATTCTCTACAACCTCTTTAACATCTTAAAAATACCTCCTAAACATCTTATCATATCAGGGCATAGATAATTACTCATTATTTAACATAGCATAATTCAATAGGACAAATCCAATTACCTTATGTTGCAGTATGTGTATGTGGAGAGGAGGGGTGTAGTTCTGTGTTTGTAAGAGAAAGAAAGAAATAAATAAAAATATAAAGACACAGAGATACAGAGAACAAGAAAAACAGGGAAACAAGCTTCAGAAAGACTAGAAAATACAATTTGGGGTATCGCTAGAACTTTTATTCTTATTAGTAATTTTGCACATAGCTGCTATTATCAATTTGATTTTCATGAAATAACATCAACAAAAGACTAAAATAAGTGTGGTAACTGGCTGTTCTAAAATTATCAAGGGAATAAGATGAGCCAAAGCAAGAGTGCCAGGTGGCTTAGTTGGTTAACTGTCTGCTTTTGGCTAAGGTCATGATCCCAGAGTCCTGGGAGATTGCCTTGCATTGAGCTCCCTGCCCAGCTGGGAGTCTTCTCCGTCTGGTCTCCATTTCTTATGCTCTCCCTCTCCTTCTCTCTCTCAAATAAACAAACAAATAAAATCCTTAAAAAATCCAAAGTATTTCTACATTTTTTTCCAAAGAGATACCAGAATGCGTAAAATCTACTCCTTAGTTTCTTTCAGAATCTATAGATAAATATGAATAAAATTATATGGAATCTTTATTAATCCCACATTCCCTACTTTTTCTATAAGAGTTAAACAGTATAAGTCTGTACAAACAAGAAATTGTTGACACATTGGCAAAGTCCAAAAGGCCTTTCAAAATTCCAAAAACTATAATAAGCCTTCTTTCTTTTTCCTTGGAGATTTGATTTTTCTTTAAAAATTCCATGAAATGATGCCTATTTAAAACTACTATTCATGATCATCTTAAAGATCCAAAATAAAAATTTAGATGATTCTATACATAACTTTTTTTCAATATTTCATTCAGTATTTATGTCTCTCGTTGACAATATATAAATTTGATTGATTAGAGTCCTCCTTCATATAACATTCTACCATTTTGAATAACATAAGGACATTATAATAACATATAATCAATTATTCTATCCAATTATTTGATCTATTTTTTCCACAGTTAATTTTTTTACACAAATTATAGATATAAATTGCATCGCTATTATTCTTGTTTTATCAAGTACTTTTCTTAGCAGCAATGAAAAATAAGAAAGAATTTTCACTAGAGGAGACAAGATTACAGAGAAGTAGGAGGATGCTAGGCTTGCCTTGTCCCTTGAATGCAGGTAGATAAATATCAAATCAGTCTGAATACTCAAGAAATTGATGTGAGGACTGACGGAACAACTAGAGGGAGGGAAGAGGCCACATCATGGAAGTAGAAGGTGCAAAGATGTGATATGAGGAGGGGAAGGTATTGCAAGTGCTGCAGAGGCAAGGGAGTCCTGGTCACAGAGACAGGAGTGAGAGAGAGAGAGAGAGAGAGAGATAGGAGATCACACAAGGAAAACGCCCAAAGACATTGATTACGAAAACAAAAGAGGGGCTGATTTTTGTGAGTTTTTACAACCATTTGGGCTCAAAGACTGGAGTTTTAGAAGTCTGAGGTGTGGCCAGTGTGGAGCTCCATGGGCGTTGCAGTGCTCCTGTGGAGGAGGGATGATAGCCCAGTAGAAGACAGCATGGTCTGAGGATTCTCTGGGACACCCTGGGAGAGACAGTTTCCTCTTCTTGGAGTGCATTTGGAGAGGTGGAATTGCCTTTCCAGGGACAAAAGAGTCAGTGGATGCCATTACTCTCAGCATACGTGCGGACACCTGCTGAAGGTGGCTTACCTGAACTTTGGCTCTTTGCTTTGCTTTACTCCAAACTTAATGCCCCTGTGCTTTGGTGCAACTTCCCTTCTGGAACAAAACTACATCGGTCTAAGTGCAGTGAGACCTTCATCCACAAGATAGCATAGGTCCTTGCCTCTAAAATATGGTGTTTTAAAATTCAGAGGGCCTGCCTGGGATAAAACACAGGTGCACTGTACTGCCAGGTAAGCAGATCCCCCAGACACAGAGTGACGGCAGCAAGCTAAGGGACACCTGAGACACATGAGGGGATATTATTTGCTCTTCTGGGAAGACCTCCCAGACAGTGATGGATGTGAACTTCCTTCTCTGGGCCAAGGAAGGGGTCTGGTGCCATTTCTCTCCCCCACCACTCAGCATAAACTAATTTCAGTAAGTGGCATAGTGCCAACAGTGGAGGTCTAAACCAGTTTAACCAAGCCCCACCCACCCACCCTCCCACCTCTCCTTCAGAAGATCAGCACAAACTCCCATGCAGCACATCTACTGACCATAGAGTTCTGCAAATCTTTAGCTATAGTGAAAATAGCATCAGGTCTCTTTGAACAAGCAGACCAGAGCACATCTAGTTAAAACTCGCTGCACTCTGGCCAAGCTCAGCACACTCCCTACTGTAGGCAACGACTAACTTGAGGGAAAGAACAGCCAAAACACAGTACCAGGGTGAACATAGCATACACCAGAGACACTTCCTGAAGTGCCGTACCCTGGACGATACTTGACCTCTTCCTTTATAGTACTATTACTCTCAGGAGCAAGAAACATAATAGCCTTTCCTAAAACAGAGAGGACAGAGTCATATACAAAATTCCAAGATGGAAGAATTCATCCCAAAAGAAAGAACAACAATAACAACAAAATGTCATGACCAGGGATCTAACTGAAATAGATACAAGTAATATGCCTAATTTAGAATTTAAAGTAACAATTATAAAGATCCTAGTTGGGCTTGAGAAAAGCATAGAAGACAACATGGAGCCCCTTACTACAGAGATAAAAGACCTAAAAACTAGTCAGGCCAAATTAAAAAAAAAATGCTATAACCAAGATGTGAAACCCACTAGAGGTAATGACCACAAGGATGGAAGAAGTAGAGGAAAGAATAAGTGATATAGAAATTATGCCTGAAAAATTCCCTAATAAGTGGAAGGAAACAGACATCCAAATCCAGAAGGGACAGAGAACTCCCATCAAAATCAACAAAAGGAAGCCACCAAGACATATCATAGTTAAATTTGCAAAATATATAGATAAAGAAAAAAATCCAAAAAGCAACAAGAGAAAAGAAATCCCTAACTCACAAGGGAATACAAATAAGGTTAGCAGCAGATCTCTCCCCAGAAACTTGGCAGGCCAGAAGAGAATGACATGATATATTCAACATGCGGAACGGGAAAAATATGCAGCCAAGAATACCTTATCCAGTAAGACTATCATTCAGAATAGATAAAAAGAAAGATAAAGAGTTTCTTTGACAACACTGGGAACACTAAACCAGTCCTGCAAGAAATTAAAGGAGGCTCTTTGCATGGGAAAGAAAGACCAAAACAACAATGATTAGAAAGAAATGGAGAAAACCTCCATAAACACTGATTTTCCAGGTGATACCATGACACTAAATTCATATCTGTCAATAATCATTCTGAATGTAAATGGACTAAATGCTCCAATAAAAAGGCACAGAGTATTAGAATGGATTAAAAAAAACCAAGACCCATCTGTATGTTACCCACCAGACACCCATTGTAGAACTCAAGACTCCTCCAAATTGAAAGTGAGGAAATGGAGAACCAGCTATCATGATAATGCATGTCAAAAGAAAACTAGAATAGCCACAGTTATATAAGACAAACTGGATTTTAAAACAAGGACTTGTAACAAGAAATAGAGAAAGGCGTTGTATTATAATACAGGGATCTAGCCAATAAAAATATTTAACAATTGTAAATATTTATGGCCCCAACTTGGAACCACCCAAATATATAAAACAATAAATATAATGGAACTCATTGATAATATACAACAATGGTAGGGGACTTTAACACTCCATTCACAGCAATGGACAGATAATGTTTTTTTTGTTGCTGTTGTTGTTGTTGTTGTTGTTGTTGTTGTTTAAGAATCTATTTATTCATGAGAGACAGAGACATAGACAGAGGCAGAGAGAGAAACAGGCTCCATGCAGGAAGCCTGATGCAGGACTCGAACCTGGGTCTCCAGGATCATGCCCTGGGCTGAAGGCAGACACTTAACCACTGAGCCACCCAGGCATCCCATGGACAGATAATCTAAACAGAAAATCAACAAGGAAACCATGGCTTAGAATGACACACTGGACCAAATGCACTTAACAGATATACCCAGAACATTTAATCCTAAAGCAGCAGAATACACAGTCTTTTTGCATGCACATGGAACATTCTCCAGAATAGATCACATACTGGGTCACAAATCAACTTCAACATATACAAAAGGATTGAAATCATACCATGTATATTTTAAGGCCACTATACTATAAAACTCAGTCAATCACATAAAAAAAAAAAAAAAAGGAAGGACTGAAAGACCCAAATACATGGAGGTTAAAGAGCATTCTATTAAAAAATGAATGGGTCAATCAGTAAATTAAAGAAATAAAAAAAATCATAGAAAGAAATGAAAATGAAAACATGATAATCCAAAATCTTTGAGATGCAGCAAAAGCAGTCATAAGAGGGAAATACATAGCAATTCAGGCGTATCTCACGATGCAAGAAAAGCCTCAAATAAACAACCTAAGCTGTGGTCATCAAGACAGTGTGGTACTGGCACAAAAACATACACATAGATCAATGGAACAGAATAGAGAATCCAGAAGTGGACCCTCAACTTTATGGTCAACTAATATTCGATAAAGGAGGAAAGACTATCCACTGGAAGAAAGACAGTCTCTTCAATAAATGGTGCTGGGAAAATTGGACATCCACATGCAGAAGAATGAAACTAGACCACTCTCTTGCACCAGACACAAAGATAAACTCAAAGTGGATGAGAGATCTAAATGTGAGACAAGATGCCATCAAAATCCTAGAGGAGAACACAGGCAACACCCTTTTTGAACTCGGCCACAGTAACTTCTTGCAAGATACATCCACGAAGGCAAAAGAAACAAAAGCAAAAATGAACTATTGGGACTTCATCAAGATAAGAAGCTTTTGCACAGCAAAGGATACAGTCAACAAAACTAAAAGACAACCTACAGAATGGGAGAAGATATTTGCAAATGATGTATCAGATAAAGGGCTAGTTTCCAAGATCTATAAAGAACTTATTAAACTCAACACCAAAGAAGCAAACAATCCAATCATGAAAGGGGCAAAAGACATGAACAGAAATCTCACAGAGGAAGACATAGACATGGCCAACATGCACATGAGAAAATGCTCCGCATCACTTGCCATCAGGGAACTACAAATCAAAACCACAATAAGATACCACCTCACACCAGTGAGAATGGGGAAAATTAACAAGGCAGGAAACCACAGATGTTTAGAGGATGCGGAGAAAAGGGAACCCTCTTACACTGTTGGTGGGAATGTGAACTGGTGCAGCCACTCTGGAAAACTGTGTGGAGGTTCCTCAAAGAGTTAAAAATAGACCTGCCCTACGACCCAGCAATTGCACTGCTTGGGATTTACCCCAAAGATACAGATGCAACGAAACGTGGGGACACCTGCACCCTGATGTTTCTAGCAGCAGTGTCCACAATAGCCAAACTGTGGAAGGAGCCTCGGTGTCCATCGAAAGATGAATGGATAAAGAAGATGTGGTTTACGTATACAATGGAATATTACTCAGCCATTAGAAATGACAAATACCCACCATTTGCTTCAATGTGGATGGAACTGGAGGGAATTATGCTGAGTGAAATGAGTCAATCGGAGAAGGACAAACATGATATGGTCTCATTAATTTGGGGAATATAAATAATACTGAAAGGGAATAGAAGGGAAGGGAGAAGAAATGGATAGGAAATATCAGAAAGGGAGACAGAACATGAAGACTCCTAACTCTGGGAAATGAACTAGGAGTGGTGGAAGGGGAGGAGGGCGGGGGGTGGGGGTGAATGGGTGACGGGCACTGAGGGGGGCACTTGACAGGATGAGCACTGGGTCTTATTCAGTATGTTGGCAAGTTGAACACCAATAAAATATACATTTATTATTAAAAAAATAAAATAAACAACCTAACCTTACATCTAAGAGAGCTAGAAAAGAAACAGCAAATACAGCCTAAAGCCAGAAGAAGGGAAATAATAAAGATTAAAGCAGAAATAAGTGATATAAAAGCAACAACAACAAAAACCCAGTAGAACAGATCAATGAAACTAGGAGCTGGTTCTTTGAATTGATAAAAGTGCTCAACCCCTAGCCAGACTTATCAAAAAGAAAAGAGAAACTATCCAAATAAATAAAATCTTGAATGAAAGAGGAGAGATCACAAGCAATACCACAGAAATACAATTATTAGAGAATATTATGAAAAATTATAAGCCAACAGATCGGCAATCTGGAAAAAAAATTGATAAATTCCTTAAGACATCTAAACTACCAAAATTGAAACAGGAAAAATTGAATCAGTAATCAAAAATCTCTCAACCAACAAAAGTCCAGAGTCAGATGGCTTCCTAGGGGAATTATACCAAACATTTAAAAAGGAATTGATAATTATTCTTCTCAGACTGTTTTAAAAAAAATAGAAATGGAAGGAAAACTTCCAAACCCATTCTATACAGCAAAAGACCTCACTAAAGAGGAGAATTATAGGCCAATATCTCTGATGAACATGGATGCAAAAATTCTAAACAAGATACAATCAAATCAAATCCACCACTACATTAAAAGAGTTATTCACCACAATCAATTGGGATTTATTCCTGGTCTGAATAGGTGGTTCAATATCCACACATCAAACAATGTGATACACCACATTAATAAAAGAAAGGATAAGAACCATATGATCCTCTCAATAGGTCTACTGTCTTTTAATTTGCATGATATTTGATGAGATATCCATTATAGATATTATATTTGTTCCTTTGTAACATTTTTTTCCTATAAGTTTGAATATGATAGGCCTGGATACATTTTTTGCCATCATCTGTTGTTTTTGTTTTTTTGTGTTTTTCCCATTTGGTATTCCCTGCACTTCCTAGATATGTGCTTGAATGTCATCAATTTTGAAAGGATTTTGAAAAATTCTTGGTTATTATATCTTTAAATATTGCTTCTTGTTCTCTTTTCTTTTTGGAATCCCAATTATACACATATTAGATTATTTGATAGCATCCGATAGTACTAGGATGCTCCATTTTCCCCTTCTTCTAGCTCATATTCAATTTGATTATTTTCTTCTGTTTTAGCTTCAAGTTCACTGATTATCTCTTCAGCTGTGATGGATCAACCAATGAGGCCATTAAAAGCATTCTTTATTCATTATTGTTTTTTTCTGTCATTTAGTTTTGGTTTTCCCTAAGAGTTGCTTTCCTATCCCCCTGATAAAATCGTCCATCTAATCTTACATTGTCCATCCCTCCCGCTAGGGCCTTTCATAAATCAACCATAGTTATTGTAAATTCCTTGTTACATAGCTATTACATCTGTGTCATGTCTGCATCTATTTCTACTGATTGTTTTGCCTCCTGACAATAAGGGTTTTTTTTTTTTTTTTCCTTGCCTTTTTGTATGTGTCATATTTTTTTGTTGTTGAAAGTCAGACATGCTCTACAGGACATTAGGGTTGAGACGAGTAGTGGGAGTAACCACAGTTTTTTTTTTTTTTTTTCTAAGCTTTTACTGTGGGAGTTTGAGTTAAACCATTAGGAGTTGCACCAAGTTGAAAGTTTGTTATTACTCTTTTTCCTTTCACTGTATCACAGGACTAAATCATTCCAGTGTTTCTCAACCTTGGCACCATTTACAGTTTTGACTAGATAAAAAATTGTATGGAGAGATTTCCAGTACATTCCAGGATATTTAGCAGCATTACTGGTTTTTAGATGTTAGATGCAAATAATAAAAACATAAAAATAAAAAAAAAATGTCTGCTGATATGGCTAAATGTCCCTTGAGGAATGGTAATGTAATCCGCAGTTGAGAACCACTGCTCCTGTTGTAATCTTCTGTTTAGTTGGAAACTGGGTTTTCTAGAGGTGTTTTTAATGTCTGTTCCAGCCTCAACTTTAGATTGTTCTTTCTATGCTGTGTTCAGAGTAGATCTCTTTCTCACACTCCTTTGTCTCCTCCTCCTCTCTCTGAAGTATCTTGTTACTTGTTATTTTATACTGTTTGGTCTGCCGATGTAGGAAGCAATATAAAAGTGATTTTTGTTGCTTTGGTTAAGCTTTGATATTAAAGAGGCACCATGCTCCCGTGTCTTGTGGATAGGGCTTTTTCAGTGCTCCCAAACTTCCATGGCTGTAGTGGTGAGCCCAGAATATAGTACTTGCCTTCTCTGGAGGATGGAGCATGTACATGACCATGTACATTTTCTGGATTTCAATGGCTTTACACCAGCTACATAATTTCAATAGTATTTATTGCCCCCCCCCTTTTTTTTTTTACAGATTAAGCCTTCAATCACATAGAGTAGTGGGGGAATCCCAATGTAATATCATGTCCCTCCTGAAGCTGCTGCTTTTCTGTTCCTCTATGTCTGAATTACAAGCAACACTCTTTTAGGGTAATTGTCAATCTTTTTGTTAGCACATGTTGGGCTTTCTTTTAAAAAATAATTTGGTATAGAATCCCAAAATATCAATATTTCATAGAGGTTACCAGCTTTTATGCCAGTGCACATTCATTTCCCACCTATTCATCCAAAAATCCTTGCTGATTTATATAAACTATGTACAGTTGTGTGTACCCATGTAAACCGATACTCTTAGCCTTCTCTGTAAGAACCTGTCATCCCCTATAAATCGGCCCATTTTTATTTGCCCTGCACCCACACTATCTCATAAAGTCAAGAAAAGTCATCCATTTGCAGTCTTTACAGATTTTGTGTTGTATGGATAGGAGCAATGTTCTTTCTAGCTCTTTATGCCATGGGAAGAAGCCAGAAGTCTGTCCAAAGTTTATTAAGAACAATGACTTGCAATTTGATAAAAATCAGTTGAATAATGGGTATTTATACCAGAAGCATTATGAGATCAAGGCTCCTACATTTCTTAACTGTGTGATCTTGGGTAGTTTACTTTACCCATGTATAATTGAATTTACTCATCTGTAAAATGGGAAAAAACATCAAATATATCTGTAAAGACTTGAGGAACTTCAAAGAGGTTACTAATCCATAGTAGGTTCTCAATAAATATTGATAGCTGTTATTATCTAATCTGAGCACCTAACATTGGACATCTAACCTGATTTAAGCTCTTTCAGGTACATACATTGGTTATCAATTTTTTTCAGAAATTAATTCATGTATATAAATAATGTGACATAATAAATATATATAGTTTGCATTTTATCTTTTGGATTTAATAAATAATTATGAATAACAATGACAGATTTTAACAATTATCAACAAATATAGAAACAAAAATAAATATTCATAAATTAAAAGATAAGATTTTATGTATTTTACTAGTTATAGTGAAGTACTTTTAAAACCAAATATTCTTTTTTAAATCTAGTACTTGAATCAGTTAGCAAAGCTTCAGGAGAACTAGAGTAATCTTGTTCAAAAATTAAGTTCTCAATTTTTTTTACAATATTTGTTTTGTTTTTGTATAACAAATACATATTCCAACTTCTCACTAATCCACAATGAAAATAAAGTAGATTCTAATGCAATTCATCTTATTTTTAATCTGTGCCTTTTCTCCTTATTCTTTGCAAAATCTAAATATTACTTAAAAGTCTTTGAAACTACTTATATAAGCACACTTTGGGAGAACTGTTTTAGTTTTTATATAGTAAATATTGGCCATCATCACACAATGTATTTTTTCTTGACCAAAAATTTATGTCTTAAAAGCAAATAGGGGATCCCTGGGTGGCTCAGTGGTTTAGCGCCTGCCTTTGGCCCAGGGTGCAGTCCTGGAGTCCTGGGATCAAGTCCCGCATCGGGCTCCCTGCATCCCTGCATGGAGCCTGCTTCTCCCCCTGCCTGTGTCTCTGCCTCTCTCTCTCTCTCTCTATGTCTATCATGAATAAATAAATAAAATCTTTAAAAAAAAAAGCAAAATAAAGCAATCTTTGTGTATATTTAGAACTCATTATATTACTGAAAATTTGTATAAGTAATTGACTTTATTATCACTATAAAACAGTCTTTTGATACTGAACAAATAGAAATCAAGAGTTATAAAATTATTCATAATTTTGTTCATGTATTTGGTCACTAACAGCTACTGTGTACACATTGCTAAATATATCTGTTGACTCCATGAAATTAATTAATAAAAATTGTTGGTTACTAACCTTATCTCTAGTGTGCTACATTAAATGCAGAAAGTTATGACTTTTTTTTTCTATTTTATGCTTCTTTTTATATGAATAAGCCTATTTTATTTGCTTTACTGCACAGTGATCAAGAGTGTGAATTGAAGAAAAGATAAGACAGTAAAATCTTAGGATATTGTCAAAAACCATTGGCAGCATTTGCTTACAAGTAAAACCCAGGGTAAACTAATCTCTAAGACAAAAATTGGCAAAACTGGATTTTTATTTCTATCCCTCAATATTTCTGACGGTTTGAAGATACCTTCAAACCTTTCCTAAGAGTAATACCTTCAGTCCATACTTTTTAATGAGTTATAATTTCCAATTAATATTATCTAGTTTCACTGAATTGAATTCCATAGAGTCTTCCAAATAAGTAGAACTTATTTTTCAAGTAAATATAAAGTAGTACACTATACAAAGTAGTTACATGTGTATGATATATTATGAAACAGGTTGAAGTCAAGCAATCCCAGGTGAAGCATTTTTTTTTTAACATCTAAAAAGAGAAACAGATGGTACCTACTTTTGTTTGATAGATCCTTTAAATTCTCATGTACATATATATTTCAATCAGAAAAAGAGTAAAATATGTTGTAACAATAGTATCTATATTTCAATTGGTAAAAACTCTATTTTCCACTACAATTTTAACTACTGAACATTGTAACAACCGCATTGCCAAGAGTCAAGGTACAATTTTCTCTGGTTCAAACATAATTTATTAGTCATTGCTATAGGCCATTAAGAGTTTGACATGAGGGGATCCCTGGGTGGCTCAGTGACTTAGTGACCGCCTTCAGCCCAGGGTGTTATCCTAGAGTCCTGGGATGGAGTCCCACATCAGGCTCCCTGCATGGAGCCTGCTTCTCTCTCTGCCTGTGTCTCTGCCTCTCTCTCTCTCTCTCTGTGTCTCTCATGAATAAATAAATAAAATCTTTAAAAAAAAGAGTTTGACATGGATAAGTGTACTAAAAGCATTTTGAAGTTGCTGAAAGCAATATACTGTGCCCACAATATATTTTATTATAGCTCCAAGATAGCAGGTTTCTTGTGGTAATAATAATAGTCATAATAAAATACATCGATAAGAATGTTACAGTTTCCTTTGGTAAAAATAACATACTGTGGATTTAAGTAAGAAAGTAACAATATTCTATTTCCATTATTCCATAATTTTCCAAATCACATTGCACAAACATGTGAATGCTCTTTTACATAAAATAATATATTTTATTCTCTCACATATATTGGTGTTTGGGTTCCTATAAATAGAGGACAATCGTGCACTGTATAATCATAAGGAAGAGGATTTCCATTTTGCTTGAAGAGAATGCTACAGCCCTCTGCTGGTTTTTAAGCATCCATAAAAATATTTATTAAGAAAATCTTTCCTCACCCAGCTTAGGGTCATTGGAGTCTTTACAACCATGAATTAAATACATCAGGGCTCAAGCATAATTACTCAGAATAGAAGATGATAAATAACTTCTTGTTTATATAGCAATTGGTGAATTTTTGTTTAGCTTTCAGTAAAACATATTTTATAACTATTGTGTTTCACATATCCATAGATTGGATCCGCTGTTACTTTTATTCAAAGCTGGAATACTTTAATTGCTCTAAGTTTATTCTTCATGACTGTTTATATATACTGATTTGAAATTCCCATAATTTGCCTTTCTAATTTAAGCAGAGCTCAACTATTCTCAGATACACTTATCTGAAAAGTTCATATTGAAATCATAATGATACATAATATTATTTGTGAAAATTATGAGTTCTCTATTCATGAGATTTCCAGACACTAAATTTGAAAGGATGATTAAAGATCATTCCACTAATAATAATTCCACTAATAATTATTTCATGTGTGATTATAAATTGTAATTTGTAAATTACAAATAAAAATACAATTTGTGTAAGCACCAACAATTTTTATGAGTCATATGATTTCAGATAAATTGTCCTGTATAATAATTAATTATGTTTATTATAAAAGTCATAAATATGCAAGAAAATAATATAATTAAAGCAAATGTAATATTTGTGTAGTTTTCAAAAAAAAGAAGTATTAGATTAATTATTTGGATTCTCAAAGTAAGTCTCATGATTTCTGATGATACCTGGTGATTTTGGCATTTGTTGGTCACCTTATGAAAATTTAATTTTTACCTAGTCTAGATGTACTTTTAATGAAATGATTGGGGTTATTAAAGGTGTTTATTTCTCATTGAAGTGAACAATTCACCATTTTCTGTTCTGGAGAATTCTGGAATAAGTGATTTTCTCCCATTATCTATCCTAACAGAGAAATTTTGCTTGGATATTTTCACTGTAGCTTTCCTACTATTTTCCAAGTTTGTGGTGCTCTGATACAGACAATAAAGATCATATAGGGCTATGACCTTTTTGACAACCAGACGGGATCATGAGCATATCAATATGGCTAGTCACCACATGTACTCTAAGAAATTGGACTAACTCTAGAGGAACAAAGTTTTCAGAGCACGGATGCATTTGTTTCTTGGTATCTTTATGGTTTTTGCTCTTTACGGATTTATAGGAAAATGATGATTGATTTAGAAAGGGCAGGCTGATTAACCTGAGATTTTAGGTGTCTATGTGACTGACTTCTATAACCTAATTTTACTACAGTATTTGGCTCTTTGGAATATTTTTTATAACATCAAAACAAGTATTTTTATCTCTATTAGAGTAACCTAGTGATTTGGAAGGATACAAATGTGAAAATAAAACATAGGCAGAGCACATAACATAGGTCCTTCTCACATGAATTTAGTAACACAAGAATTTAGTACTCTGAGAATTTCTATCTAGAATTTATTAATTCTCCAACTTATGTCCTCAAACTTGACCTCAATATCAAGCTCTCCATCTTCAAATCATATACCCATTGGATTAATCCACGTGAATATTTTGTCTAATGCTTCAAAATTAACATTTGACTCTTTGAATCATATATATTCTATTCATTTTGTAATATACCCCCTGTAGCTGAGGAACGTGTATAAAGATTAAGAGTTTGGATTCTAGAATGAGACTCTATTTGTCTGAACCTCAGGTTTTCATATATGATACTCTAATTACACTTACTTTTCAAATTAAGATTTTATTTACTTTTTCTAGAGACAGAGAAAGAGCACATGAGCATAAGCAGAAGGAGAGGCAGAAAGAGAGAAGTAGACTTTCCCAGGAGCAGGAAGCCCTATGCTTCTCAATCCCTGGCCTTTTGGGATCACAACCTGAGCAGAAGGCAGATGCTTAACTGACTGAGCCATCCAGAGGCCTCTCAATAATAGATTTGTGTGGTGTTTACAGATTATTCTTTTCACACTTTTATTACCAACAATTAATTTGTAACCACAAAACCGTAATAACAAGAACCGACTTCTTGTGCAGTCCTCTCAAACCTAAACTCTAAGATTTGAAGACATTATGGCAATAACACTCAAGAGCAAGTTAGAAATCTGGTTGTCAGAATATTTTCTTTTACCTATCCTCTCCCCTCCCCTCCCCTCCCCTTTTCTTTTCTTTTCTTTTCTTTTCTTTTCTTTTCTTTTCTTTTCTTTTCTTTTCTTTCTTTCTTTTCTTTTCTTTTCTTTTCTTTTCTTTTCTTTCTTTTCTTTTCTTTTCTTTTCTTTTCTTTTTCTTTCTTTCTTTTCTTTTCTTTTCTCTTCTCTCTTCTCTTCTTTCCCTTCTCTTCTTTCTCTTCTCTTCTCTTCTCTTCTATTCTCTTCTCTTGTCTTCTCTTATCTTGTCTTCTCTTCTCTCTCCTCTCTTTTCCCTCTCTTCTCTTCTTTTTTCCTGACATGTGATGACATTTTTCTTAAACTTACCTCCAGGATGGATAAAGCAAAGTGGGTGTTAGGGAAGGGGCGAGATGTGGATTCTTGCCTGAAAGATATAGTCGTTGCATGGTTAAAACACTAAACCTTATCCAATACCTGCCCTAAGAGCCCTCTTTTAATACATAATTTTCTTAAGTAACCCTTAAATAAACTAGGGCCATATTTTAATATAGTATGTCTTTTAGTTGGAATGGCTATATTATTTATAATTTATAAAATCCAGCATTTGTGCTGTTCTTTTGCATTTTCATGTTTTTTTCCAAATTATAATAAATATATTTACTTTGGCCATCAAAAAATGAAGAGAAAAAAGATAAAACTTCCATATATAGTTACAGATAGAGATCTAAACAGGAGCACCAGATCCTGAAGGTGCAGGCTCGCAATCAGCCACCAGGTGGCACTAGGCTACACAGGCACCTCCAGGGTTCTGTGGCCAGGGGCTGGGAGCTGGGAGTCTCTAAGGATTCCAGGGGACTAGCCCTCCTCACAGGGGTGATGGCCCCTGGGAACCTCCCCCTTCTTCAAGCCTTGACGGGCTTTTGCTCCCATCTAGGGCTGTCAGCCCCGGGCCCAGGCCGGCCTTGGTGGATGTAGGCTTATGCACCCACGGAACACCTTGCTCCCACGTAGGTGTACTTGCACAATTTCTTCCAACTCCTTTTGGTCATTTGTATTTGTTGTTAGGCATTACTTCCCTCTAGGACAGGAGTCATGTCTTCATCATTTATAGGTATTTCTTAATCATTCCCATTTTGGGATAGTTAATTATTTTATCCTGATTGGTTGCTCATCTATGGCTCTCTATGAAGATTAATGAAAGGACATGTAAATTCATTTAATATAAATACATATGGATACTATAAATATATAAATCTTTCTGTATATATGCATTTACACATAATGGATTTTTCATTTATGTGAATACACACACATATGTATATATAAATACATTTAATACATATTAGCTATTATTAGAATTATAGTGCTTACTTTTAATTTCAAAAAGTGTCTAGCATTGCCTATAACAACACGATGTTGCATTCATTTCCCTCCACAGCTTGGCATATATATACATATAAATTTTATTGCAGATTTTCTAAATAACATTAAATCATTATTTTGAGCTCAAGATACCCATCATTTCACTTACAAGTTGTCAGATGTTTTATTTTTCCTTTATCTGAAGTATTACTGAGATTTGTAGATGAATGTTAAGGTAGCAATTATAGCAGGACTTTGGAGCTGCAAAGCCAAGTTGAAAAGCAAAGCCTATCTAAAAGATCAAACCTAGAAAAGAAAAACAAAGGATAATGCAAAATATCCACTAGCTGAGTACCTGAAATGAAAATGTCTTATTTCTTGATTATGTCTGTTAGGTATATTGAGTACTTATGTATCAACCCAGTTTTTCACTATTAATCCTTTCATTCTTGTATCTGTGCTGTTCTTTGGAATATGACCACATAGATTTATATCTACATCTGTATCTATATGGAAGTTTTATCCTTTTTTCTCTTTTCATTTTTTTGATGGCCAAAGTAAACGTATTTGTTATAATTTGGAAAAACTTGGAAATGCAACAGAACAGCACAAATACTGGATTTTATAAACTATAAATAATCTAGCCATTCCAACTAAAAGACATACCGTATCAAAATATGGCCCTAGTTTATTGAAAGGTTACTTAAGAAAATTACATATTAAAAGAGAGCGTTTGGGTGATTCTGAGATGTAAATGATACCAGGAGTGTGTATTCCAAGTAGAAATATAATTTTGAATTTGTGGCATAAAGCATGCTAATAAAAAAGATTCTCACTTGGATTTTTCAAAAATCAAAAATATAATTTCTAAATATCTGGATCTTAGGGTAGGTATTGGATAAGCTTTAGAGTTTTGACCATGCAATGACTATATCTTCCTTAGTTTTAGTAAAAATTAGGATGTTTGATTAACAACAAAATTATGGCAATCAAATAAGCTTTTTATTTATAAATACTGAGCCCCTGTACTCTGTGAACATAACCATTTTATCATCATCAAGAGTCATCAGTATTAAAAAATATTTCCTTTAATTAATAAATTACACAGTTAAAATCTGTAGTTCACTTTAACCTTATGGAATCTTTTTAGATACTTATTAGATATTTCTATACCTTTTTGTTTAACTGCAAAATGGTATTGCATTACATTGACAGAACTCCCAAGTTTCAGATAGGAAAATAATTATAAATGTATACAGTATGCATATTGGAATGAAGGCATGAATGTTAAATAAAGCATTTTATATGGAAAAAATAAATAGAAGAATACAAATGATAGCAAAATCTATATGAATAAGTTATGAATTTGCATATATAAAATATATAACCTGGTATAAAGTAGTAAAACTATTTTGGTTTGGTATCATCATGTGATCATTTTTTGTTTTGTTTATTAAAATTTTTTTACATAGTTTTAATTTTAAATTTAAAAGTTAGTGAAGTATGAATTAAATATACTCATTAAATTTCCGAAGTTAACATGGCTGGTGGGGAAAGAACTTGAATCAAAATTCACATTTGCTATTTGCATTTAAAAAAAATGTTTATTTTTACTTTCCAACTTTGCCCCTATAAAGCGCTCATTTTTGTATATTTGATGGAGCAATGATGTTAACTTAAGATAATGTTAACTATGGTTTTGTCTACAGAATATCTATCATGATAACATTAGAGATAATTACTGAAAATTAAAAGCTATGTTTATTCAATGCATGTTTGCTGTCACAGACATTTTGGCTTACATGTAATTTTGTCCAGAAGCATATTACATTTTTGGCTTTCTGTTAATGACCAGCATGTGTTATTTAGCAGAAAATTGCTTTGATTTTTTTCCCAGAAAGTAAATAAAAACTATATAAATGAACAATATCAGTATAGTTGGCTTGCTATGTCTCAAAAGAGCCCATATTGGCTGTTGTAATTATTATTTTCACAAAAAAATGTGAAATGTGCATCAGCGTTTTTGTGGGCCAAGACAATTAAGATCTGTTCAATTTTGTCCTTGCCTCAATATGTGATTAAAGCTAGATTTACTTTCTTTCAGCTGGTCACATTTCTGAGTCACTGCAATTTTTCGAATGAATAATGCATCAACTTAAATTAGTTACATTTAAAAAATCATTTCAAGAATGCAAACTAAACATCACCTTAAACAGATTCACGGTCTTGGAATACTTTGGAATGCATATCATAATGGAAATGCACAGTAGTTCTTACAAATAAACTTACCCCAAATGCCCTCCCAAAACTTTCCTTCTTTTCTTAAAAAAGGAGGTTGAGTTTGAACTCATTATCACAGAAATTTTACTTGTTTTGTGATCTTCCAGTCTAATTTTCAGTCACTTTTAAAATTTCATATTTGAAATACTGTGGCAATGATAAACACAGTATCTGATAATATTTTAGTTTGCTTTTATTTTAACTTCAGTGAAGTAATGCCACATCTTAATTTTTTTATTCTTTTCCTCAGTAAAATATTAATCAAGATCAGTGAGTTGTAGTCTAAAAATAGGCTTTAATATTAATATTATACAGTAGGAAAGGCAGTGCTTAGGATGCTAGGTGTTGCTGTGGTTTAATTCTGTGACATAAGTTAGCTTTGCCATTTTGAGTCAGTCTGATATTATATCAGGGAGGCAATTAAAGCTATTAAATCAGCAGGATGTACTAGAATGTGAAAAGTATAAACATAGAAAATACCAAATCTCTCTTTTTTCTGGGTATACTAGTAATTAGATCAAGAAATTAATTGAAGATATTAAAAATCTCTAAGCTATTCTGTTAAACTAAGCAAATACATTCAGTATGAAAATGCCAAATCCTGAGTCACTATCCCATTTATTTTACATACAATTTCTGTACTCAAACATTTTAAATGGGACAAATTACTATTTCCTATGTTATGGAGAATTTATAAGAACCTATCAGTATGTCTCCACAGTCAGCAATAAGTAAATTAGACATACATTAATTACAGAGAAATGTCATGAATATGTGTATCTGATTGAAGATGATATAAGAGATCAAGTTATTTTTTCTAGGATTATTTGAAAATTCATTGCTTTATAAGATTACTCCTGTCTCAGAAGGGGTTATGTGTCCCTCCAGGAATTCTGTTCAGGATAGAATGACCATATGACCCTGTGTTCTGACTTGACCAACAGGTGCAAAAGAGATGAAAAATATGTTTTTGTTTCATTTGATCCCAAAGGCCATGTTTTTGTTGTTGTTGTTGTTGTTGTTTTGTTTTTTGTTTTTTTGTTTTTTTGTTTTTTTTTTTTTGATTCTCTGGGAAGAATCAGCTAAATTTTGTATGGATTATTTGAATGATATTCTTGCAATCACAGCTAGAAATACTGAACTGTAATTGGTAGAACCATTTGAAAGACATTGTATCTTAAGGTTTTAAAGGCTCTGGTTCAATTAGTGAAATAGCAGGGAAGTTCAGCTGCTATAGTTAAGGAGATGGCATGAAGCTTTGCTGAGGGAAACTTGAAAGCCTGCCTTAATGTTCTCTGAAATTTAATTAGAAATCGCACTCGGAAGAATATTCAACGGTGTTTGCCAAGCTGAATGTTGCTTGAGACCTGATGTAGGGATTACTGTTACAATAAGTAAACAAGAGAAAAAAGAAAGAAAAAGAGAAAGGTCAAAGGAATTTGTTGCTTTTCCCTCCTTCTCAAACACTTTAGGCTTCTGAAACCCACATTTCCTGGTATTACAAAGTGAATTATGCAGTGAGGAAAAAAAAAAGTGTCCCTCCCGGAAGCCTTATGGCAAAGCTGAAACAATTTTAGGTCTGACATTTTCTGCAGCTGAATGTGATGAGAAACAGATCAAAGTCAAGGTGAATGCTATTCCTTACTTCCCCCCTAAGAATGGGATTTAGATTGTGTAGCAACTGAAACAAAAACTTGCTACCAGCAACAGAACAGAGAGATCTTCCAAGACCATCTAAGTTTATCATGAAAGACATAGATACTGTTGCCTTTTTTAAAATTTACTTTTACCTCTATGCAATTTTGTTGTTTTCTGTTGAATAAATTAAATAATATCCCGAACCAGGTGAACCCATTGCATATATATTCAGTGTTAGGTACTCTCCACTTAAATGCCTCTTTCTCTCTCTCTCTCTGTCTCTCTCTCTCTCTCTCTCTGCCATGGAAGAATTATATTTCAGTGGAGAAGATAAGGTTTTTCAAGATTCACTTGAGAAAATATTCTCCAAGAATACTAACCATAAGATCGCATTCACTTAGCATCATTTGATATTCCCATCACTTGGCATTAGTTTTTTGTTAGCTGTCAAGTTGGAAATAATGTAATTAACTCTTTAAAACGTTCAAAGTATTCATGTGTATCTGAGATCATCCCTTAGTGCATGTTTACATTTATTTAAGCAACAACAACAAAAAATGGATTGAAAATAAATCTCCAAAAAAAAAAAAAAAAAAAAAAAAAAAAAAAAAAAAAGAAAATAAATCTCCAGCTACATAAATTTTAATATTGATACCTTTGTCAGGATATCTTTGTCTCCAACAACTATTTATGAAGCAGTTTACTCTTGCCTATCTGCTAGGCACTCTACTTATTGAAATTGATCCAAATTACGAGAATAATTTGTTCTCTGAATTTGGAAATAACAGCCAAACCTCAGTGCCATCATCTTCATAAGGAGAGATTTACTAAAAGATATATAAAATCTCTTACCACCTTCCAGTCCTGAGAATTAATAAACATATATTGTGAATTGTTCTTTTATCTCACCTTTTATGCTAGGTATTCAACAAACTTCTTATGTTGAATGAATTTGTTTTCTTATATTGAATAAACAGTGTTAAATTAAGTATTCCTGTAAAACTTCCTGATAATTTGGTCCTATATTTTTCTGTCTTCCCTTTGAATGTATTTCCAGTGACTAGATTGATAGTTTCTATAATATTTTGCTCTAGATTTCACTAGTTTTCATTCCATATTTAATATTATATCATCTCTAATTTTCTTTTCTTTTACTAGTATACAATTTTAACTTATAGTCTACCTTCCACTGTTATACCACTTCAGTTATAGTGTAAGAACTTCACAATAATAGACTTCTTTGTCACCCCTACTGTAAATTGTGTGGTTTTTGCCATAATTTTACCTTTAATATGTTATAAATGTCATTCTACATCTTTGTTGAAAAATTACACTTTATTTCATTTTAAAAAAATATTTATTTATTAGAAAACGAGCATGAACAAGGGAGGGGCAGAAAGAGAGGGACAGATGTGGCTCTCAATCCTCAGACCCTGAGATCATGACCTTAGCCATGACCAAGTAGCCAAGAGTCAGCTACTTAACCAACTGAGCTACTCAATGCCCCTAAAAAAATTACCCCTTAAAGAGATGGAAATAATTAACAAACTCTTGTATGTTTAATCTCACAGTTATCATTTTTAGTGCCCATAATGTATTTATTATTGTGGATTCATATTTTATCTGATATCTTTTGTTTTTTGTTGTTTGAAGAATTTCTTTTGACATTTACTGTGCTGCCCCAAGTCTACTGATAATGAATTCTTTTATTTTGTGCATATCTGATAGTGTTTTTGTTTCACTTTTGTTTTTTAAAGATATTTCCTGTGGATAGATTATAGATTGACGTTTTATTCTTCCATTCAGTACTTTAAAAGTTACCCCCCCAAAAATAAAATCACTCCATTGGCATTTGTCTTGAAATATCTCTCATTAGAGATCTGCTGTCATCTTTGTGTTTTTTCCCCTCTGCACATATTGAATCTTTTTTTCTCTAGATTTTAAGAATTTCTCTTTTTTATAACTTTTTGCAATTATATTTTGATTTTCCCTCCTGGGGGCTTTCTTCTTCATGTTTTTTGGGGGGATAGGAGTTCTTTAAACTTTTGAAACTTTGGGTTTGTAGTTTTCATCAAATTTGGAATATTTGCTGCCATTTTTTCTTCAAATGCTTTTTCTGCCCCACCTTTCTCTCTTCTTCCTTTGGGAATTCTATTTTTACTCTGATCTGAAGTTATCCTTCAGCATACTGGTGCTTTGTTTCTTTCTCTTAAATTCGCTTTTTCTTCATATTTCATTTTGGATAATTTATGCTAATGTTTTCAGGTTCTTCTTCTTTTTTAATCTGCAATTCCTAAATGACTGTCAGTTGAGTTTGGTGCATTGTGGTTTTCATCTCTTGAAGTTAATTTTGTGTTTTTTAAAAATATTTTCTATGTTAGCTGAGCATATGCAGCACAGTATTTTTTTAAGATTTATTTATTTTAGAGAGAAAGAGCAAGCATTAGTTCGGAGGGCGGGTAAAGGGAGAGAGAATCTCAAGCTGACTGTGCTGAGCATGGAGCACAACCATGAGATCATGACCTTAGCCAAAACCTTAACTGACTGTGCCTTCTGGGCACCCCTGCAATACAGTTTTAATAATAGCATTAATGTCTACTAATTGTAATATTTCTGTCATTTCTGGGTCACTTTCTATTGATTTACATACCTCACTATTATGAGACATGACACATTTCCCTTTTTTTTTTTTTTTTTGGCTTGTCTTATAATTTTCTATAGGGAAACATGTTTTTTAAAGTTTTCCTTATGTGTGATAGATATTATATTATTTATTTCGATAAATATTATTGAAATTATATACAGTTAGTTTACTTTAAAACAGTTTCATTATTTTTGGTCTGACATTTCCTGCACTGAATCTGATGAGAAACAGATCAAAGTCAAGATAAATGCTACTCCTCACTTCCCCCTAAAAATCAGAGTTGGATTGTGTAGCAGTTGATACAGAATCTAGCTACCAGCCATAGAAGAGAGAGATCTTCTAAGACCATCAAAAAATATTTTAAGGAAATAGATACATAAAGCCTACAATGCTACATTTATTTGCATCTTAATCACTTCCTGATTCTCTGCAAATACTTCTGCTTTGTTTGTGATATTGGGTGACTGAAAAAGTCACTTGGCTAACCAAAATTTTCAGTTAAATGTTTATAATCTAAGACAGTCTGTGGTCTTTCATTATGACTTTCTTAAGGGCAATACTAAAGAGAACACACTTAAACAAAGAGAACATATTTAGGATATTTCTGTTTTATGATTTTTACATTTTATACGAATATTTAGTTTAATGGTTTGTGCCATCTTAACTATTTACAAATACAATTTAATGTTATTATTTATCAATTCTGATTCATATTCTTCCTTTTTTTTTTTTTTTACTTTTTAAAAAATATTCTTCTCTAAAGTTCCTATCCTGGTATATTCTTTAAAGATTGTCCTTTATCTCATTGGATTGGCAATGAAATGTTCTTTGCCTGGATTCATGCATTAAGACAAAAGTTAAATAACTAAAACAAAAGCAAATTATTTTTCCCAAGATTAATAAATTACATTTCCAATTAAGTGTTCCAGTTCTTGATTTACTTTTTGCACACTCTCAAATGAAAATATTAAAATAAGTTTCCTAGTTTTCCTTAAAACTGTATTAACTATACTTAATATCTTGGCAGTCTATGGCAAACTTATTGATGTTGTACTTTCTGCAAGTGAATGAAAACAGGAAGCCGAAAAATATCTTTATAGTATTGGCCACCATGACTTGTTTTTAGGGAAATAAATTAAAATAACATGTAAAATTGGAAAATTTTAGAGTCATAAATTTAAATGGATAAATATTATTTTAATAATTTTGAATACATTTATAAGTGTTTGGTACATTATAGAAATAATCCACATATAATTAAACATATAGGCAATTTATCTATTGGAGTTCCTATGGATTTATTTCTACAAACTATGGGAAGTTGAGTCACTGGATCAAATTTTGTCCAAAAATTTCTGATGTGCTGTGGTATCTGTTATTCCTATTATGCCAGGAATAACAGTGGGGAGTGTTTTCTTTGTACCAGGCCTTCTACACTTACCACTTCTGGTGGTAATAGACTCCCAAGGAAGCCGGAGAACAGCAGTCAGGGCTAAATTGCCAAAGTCAAGATGGATGTGACTACTATAATGAGAAGCAGATCATAGCTGTGATCAGAATGTTTGTACAGAGATTTTGAACACTGGCTAAAAGATCACAGGAAACTTAATGTTGAAATAATAATGATCATCCTCATTATCATCATCAAAAATAACAGCACTAATAACAGTAACTAAAAATCTCTTGATTTGTGATGTAAAAAAATTTCTAAGACTCCTAGACAGAAGTCTGACTTGAATCACCAAAGGCAGTCAAATCCTAGTTCCTAAAGACTTATCACATTCCCAAAAGTCTATGAATAAAGAGACTGCTGAGTGCCCTTGAGAAAGAACACTACCTTACCCCTAAATTATAATGCACATCTTCCTCTTAACTTGTCCCAAAGCACTCTTCAGACTGTATAATAGGGAAGAGAGTATAACTAGAATTGGTGGGAATAGTGGTCACTGTTACTTAATTGACAATAATTCCTCTAGACCTAGAAGAATATGGGATTATGGCTTTTTGGTTCCAGTAGGTACAGGAGTTCCAAAACCCACCCTCTGTCTACTTGCCCAGTTTCAGGATGTATAGTTTCAACAACGATACTCAACAACAGTCAAAATCTCCATACTGATTTCCTGATCCGTGGAGTTAGAGCATTTAGAGGAGCAAGGCCAAGTGAAAGCCATTAGAAGATTTCTGCTGAACAAAATACTATAGTAAAAACAATGTCACATTCCTTTAGGATTTGTAGAGATTATTGCTATTTCTCAGTGAGGCCAGCCATATACTTAATGGCAAATTTTTAAATTTTCCATCATGGAAAGTATAGTGCTCTATTCTCACTGGAAAATAATCTAACGGTGGATTTCTATTTCATTGCTTGAAAATATTTTGCCAAAACCACCATCCATAGTTTATATAATGCCTTGCTCACTTTCATATTGAATAATGGGACATTGCTTCTGACTAGGGAATTCCTTTGCATTGCGTGAAATGCAAAACTCAGCTCCTACTCTTGGTGTTCACTGGTATTTTTGATTACCCTAAAACAGTATGACTGATAGCACAGCATTCCTGGTAGAACAGCATGCCTTTAGCTGTCAACACAGTATGTAGCTCTGTTAATGTTTACCAGGACGTGTTATTTGCTTTGAATCAGTAACCACTATATGCTGCTATTTACACAGGTCTAGGATTCACATGTCTGGCCTTCAGAGATACAGAAAATTGACAGCTTCTCTCCTTACTGCCTCTTATGATATGCCAATAAGATGTTTTCTTCCCACGGGTTCCTGGGTGGCTTAGTTGATTGGGCATCCAGCTCTTGGTTTCAGCTCAGGTCATGATCTCATGGGTTGTGAGACTGAGCCCCACACTGGGCTCTGCACTCAACAGGGAGTCTGCTTAAAGATTCTCTCCTCTGCCTTTCCCCTCTCTGTCATGCACATACATACTCTCTCTCTTTCTCTCTCTCTCTCCCTCAAATAAATAAATAAATCAAAAGAAAAAGAAAAAGAAAAGATGTTTTCTTCCCATGACTGTTGATGGGTTCTGTTGGTCTAGAGACCTTGGCTCCAAGGACCAAATGGCCACTTTGAACTGAATAGGAAACAAGGGAGAGGTCTACTACACTGGTTGGACTGATGAATTCTGACCCTAAATGGGGTAAGAGGAGGATTTTGTGGGACACTTCTTTTGTACACTATTTACTTTTATATGTTTTAGTGAGAAATCACATCAAATACTTAAAAGGAATTGTTAATTGGTCAGATACTTCTGGAAAGAAGCTTTGAGTTATCCAACAAGCAAGCTACCATGACCAACAGGAGTGCTAACCTAGGGCAAAGTGAGTATGAATTGGATGATACCATTTAAGATTCTACATGATTCAAAAATAAGACCACAATAGTTAAAGACCTTTCTTCCCAAATTTGTTAGGATTTTATCTCTATCTTCTACCTCTAAATATTTTCTTTCTTTTCTTCTTTCTCATTCTCTTACTAAGGGGATAAACAAATATGTTAATACTGTATCACAGGATTGAAGTTATAGGAAACTGGAGACAGAAGAATGTGGCTTAGAAGAATAATTAAAATATGTCAAAAATGGATAAAATGGCACATGGGCAGTGATACGACGGTATAAATATTTAACAGGTAACTCTGATTTAAAAGAAAAACAAAGGTATTTTTAACAATTTTTATTTGATTTCCAAATTTCAGTATTATAATGTCTGATGGTTAATGTGATGTCACTGAATGCAGATTGAGAAGACTGTACAAAATCAACTCTCATGGGCCAATGCAAGAGATTTCCAACACAACAGTGCATATAGGATTTTGAAGATTATATTCTCCAAAAATGGTCAAGATGATATCACCTCTCCCACCATTCATTTTATGATGTGGCTTTGATATTCTCACTGAAGACTAGGATCCCTTTTATCCAAGGACTCATGACTACAGCAGAAGTGTTGCTATGTGACATCTGAGGCTAGGTCATAAAGGAAGTTCAGCTCCTTCTTTGATCTCTTCATTTTTTTTGCTCTTCAGATGAGGGAAGCACATTCTGAAGAAGACCGGGCAGATACATGGACAGGCTACATGCAGGTGTTTTCACCCGCAGCTGAGTTCCCAGTTGATAGCATTAACAACACTCATGTGAGTAAATGAACCTTTGGATAAATCCAGTCCTCAGACAAGTCCACTCTGGCCTTTGAGTGAGAAAAACTAAAATGGCTTTCTATAAAGGTAAATACATAAGAAGAAAATTATATTTTAAAAGAGAATTTATAAAAACTTGAATATACCAAATTCAGATACATTTTAGCTAATATTAACATTTGTGTGGTAACAACTCTTACATTCCAGAAGCCTTTGGCTTTTATGAGATATGCAGCACACATGTGTGTGGGTTTCACTTTGGCCATTTTTATATCTATGTTTGAGTATGCAGAACTCTTTCAACAGTCTTTTTCTACTACCTCTGCTCTCTCCAATGTTCACATTACAAAAAGTGTGGATATGTGCAACAAATATGACTTGACAGCAGTTAGTATAGTTAACTGAAATTAAGTTGTGCCAAAGTTGAAGGAAAAACTTAGATAAGGAAGGGATAGACCTCCTTCTCAGACAACCACTTAGGTTTACCCTGGTTTCAGATATGTATCTGGTGTCAATATAAACATGTATTGGGAAAATATACTCCATGTTCTTTTATATTACTGTAAATTTTGCAGAGCATGATTCTGGTTGCCTTTTCTCATGGACTATTTTTTTAAGATGTTTGTATAGCATAATAGTTTGAATGATAGAGATTATATCTTCATATAGAACAAAAAGCATAATTCTTTACTATCTACTATAAAATATTTAGGTTCCCTAAACCTCCTGGGACCTATTCTATGAAAAGTCATGTACTTAGGCCTACCTACATGACTCCTGTGGAAGGTGGAGCAAGGAAAGCTGGCAGATTATTCTTGTGTGTGTGATGCTGCCTATTTTACTGTACATAATAAAATCCTTTACTCTGAGTCAGGTATCTTTTTACAATCTTCTATGAAACTGTGCAACTGGTCTTGTTGGCTTGAAAGTAGAGTAAAATCACAGGATCTTCACTATCCTTGACAATGTCTAGGCTAGAATGAGGAGAGAATTTGGGCTGATATGATAAATTTAAATATTTTTATTGATTAGCTTAATAATGAGGTCTTTTAAAATTCCTGAGAAATTTCCATTGTCGGAACTTATTGAACTGTGTTTCAAAATGTTGAGAGGGCATTTTTTTCAAAGTTGGATTCTCTCTGAAGTTTATCATCACTCAAAAATGTCTACTAAGATGTTGTTAGATACATGTTTGCCTAAAAAATCACTGAAGTTAAAATAAAAAGTCACCTTTTTCCACTAATACTTTGTTTTCTGGGCAAAGCCAATTATTGTTTGTCACTCTAATTCAATTTTCATCAAGATTATTTTTGTTTTTTTTGTGGGTTTTAATTATGCTTCCAATCCATTACATTTTATTTAAAATTTACTTTACATCAGTGTTTATATACCATTTAAAATTGCACATTTTAAAACATCTGTTTCAATTAAGCTTTCTCTCTTATTATCATATTTTCTGCAGCTGTTTCTACCATTGCCTGTCTGATACCAGAAGTTTATTTTGCTTGCTTTTTTCAATTTGTTTTTGTTGTTGTTGTTTTAATTTTATGAGGAAATGCTTTTTAAAAACTTTTAGATTAAGGCAAGCATTTTCTTATTATTTTATTTGTATCTTTGTATAGTAGCTCTTTCTTTCCTGTAGAGAAAGTAAACAGTGTTGATGCTAGTCCATACAGAAGCACCAGCTATGGGAAGAGCCACCTGGGAAAAGTTTCACAGGCTTATTTGTGAGCAGTGCACCTGACTATGTCTTCTGACTCCATACTATATCACCACAAGCAGAAATCCGAAAGTAGAGTAACTAAAGCTAGAAGCATAAAAGATTGAGGATTCTTTATCTGGCAATGCCCTCCACCAGGATTTTTTTTTTAATTCTTCTGTAAGATTGTGAAGAAATACTTTAGAAATAGGCAAACATGAATATTGACATTTTAAACCAAAGAATTGTTCACTTTGAATCATTGTATGAGTTTAGTCCTAAAGGAGAAGTAAATAAACCTATGTGTAGGGCTATCCATATCTGAATATTCAGATAGTTGGTTACATCACTCACATCTTTCCAACCATAAAATGGATATTAAGCCCATTAATTATTGGTATTTCTTATATATATTATGCCATTAGTTTTAGCCCATCTGCAAAATCTTACATATTGCACAGTTATTTGAACCATCAAAAATAAAAATACCTTGAATTAAGTGAGACAAATATTTTACAGTTCTTCTGCATTTGTAACTTTCTATTAGGAATATTCACAATGAAAGAATATTAATGGAAATCAAATGATGTTGCTTAGCAGGTTTTAGGAACTTAAAGTGATTTCATATGCATTATACCTAAGCTCCTTATGAGAATACTAAGGGGATCCTGTGGTATCCATTTTGTGGAAGAAAAAAGCTGTAATTCAGAAAATTCTAGGTAATATACATGCTCCCAGTCACAGGCATACTGAGTTACCAAAGTGGAACAAGAAAACTGGTCTCTTGATTTAAATTTTAGCTTCATTTCTCTGTGTGTGTGGAAATAATGGAAATGTCACTGGTCAGAATATTTGTGTCTAATTCACTAGAATTATGACATTTGTCATTAATTCTGGTTAAATTGATAGTGGTATAGTTCTCAATGGACAAATGATTCTGACTGTGAAGTATCCATTTTTAAGTTAGATGAAAAATGGTGAATTCTGGGTCAGTGGTTTCCTAAATTCCTTCTAGTTATAACAGTTTCTGGCTTATATATTATTTCATGTAATTCCAAGTTTTCTAAAAATTATGGTATTAATCAGATGTTAACATATTAAATACATCAATCACATATATGTGTGAATATTAATATGTACTATTATCATACTATTTTCTGGGTGTGCATGTGTTCTGATACTTCTGGAGGAATATATCAAAATATAGGCATTTTCTAGAAATAATCCATGTTTCTAGTATTATTTTTATTTATCAGCAATTTTCTTTTATTAAACAATATTAATTGCATGAAAGGAAATATGTAACCTTATACTAAGACATTTCAAATATATAGTAGTAAATTTTCACTTACCCACTTATTTTAAGTCAACCTAGGGAGTATTAAGCCTTCTAATAATGGAGTTTTTCATGACAGAGCATATATTTGTTCTGTTCAGTTGTCAGATTTTGTTAGGGATTATTTTGGATTCAATATTCTGTAAATGGTAGTCATCTTATTTTCTCTTATCTAAAAGTTGTTGGTTTTTTCTTTACCATGGTAGTGATATCATTAACAAAACTTGGAAGAGTAGAAATAAATAAAAAAAAGTAATTGTTGGGTTATAAATGATAGGGAAGAGGATAAAAAATACTCTCAAAATTCTTTTGAGTTGGTCAGTTAACATAAAATAAGGAAAAATTATATTTGAAACATATAGCCTCTCATTTATCTTAACAATTTAGGAGTCTTGTTAGGAATGAGGCAATTGCTTCATTTTAGATAGTTTACAATTCCCATAGAAATATATTTGAGGTTTATAGTCATGAAATATGAAATGAAAATTTTCTCTTATGAAATTAAGAAAAGGAATAAAGGAAATTCATCATACTAAGATATCAAAATGATACTTGAAAAATTTTACATGAATAGCTACACTAATTGCTAGGGCCATTCCTTGCTTAGATAGCTATTTATCAAAGACAGAATGATAAATATAAGCTGTGGTTTATAAAATCCTTTTGAAAATATTAAATGATTCATATTGTGCACAGATGGCTAAATGCAGAAGTATTGCATTATGTATTCAGAATTTTTTTTTATTTATGAATTGGGTAGGATTTCAGTGAACTAAATAAGCACAGTACCTTTAAATGAATTATTGGCATGATTAAGTTTTAGGAGACTTTTAAAGTACGAAAACCCTGAGAAACCATCATAATAAATTGCAGTAGAGAGTTTTAGAGTTAGTTCAAATGCGTAATTCACAAAAGTATGGAATTTTAATTTTATGAGGTCACAATTCTATAGGAGGAAAAATGAAAAACACTGATGGTTAAATGTCAAAACATCTTATTTTGTCTTCATTGTGTGACCTTCTTATTAAGTTGGTAATGTCAGCATGAAGGTTGTTAAGTGATTGTTTTTAATTTCCTGATGTTGTGAGTGGCACTTATCTAAGAATATTTGGATCAGAATATTTTCATAGAAAATTTATTCCCCTTTTAATGGTCATTTTTAATTTTATATTACCTAACAAAATATTATAGTTCTTTGCTTATATACTCTCTAATAACATGAATATTGGTAGGATTATGTTCTGGAATTGACAGAATATAATGGGAACTAATAATTGCATCGAGGAAAATGACTTCAATGTTCATGCAAATCCTAGCTATCTTGAAGTTTGTTTTTTGTTGTTGTTTTTGTTTGTTTAAGATTTATTTATTTATTTGAGAGAGAGAGGGTGAGTGAGCAGTGGGAGGGGAAGAGGGAGAGAGAAAATCCTCAGGGCAAAATCACTACTGAGTGCAGAGCCAGACATGGGGCTCAATCCCAGGACCCTGAGATCATGACCTGAGCCAAAGTCCAATGCTTAACCCACCGAGTCACTGAGACAACCATCTTGCAATATTACTTCTGTGTCATTTTCTTAATCTATATCATAGTAATTCCCATTTTTGTTCCCCATCAAGAGCATGATTACAAATTATTAAACCTGGGAAATATATTTATTAATTTTTTTATTAGAGCAGGGATCAACAAAATCTTTCTGTGAATGGCCAGATAGTAAATATTTTAGGCTTTGTGGGCCATACAGTCTCTCTACAAAGAGTCTCTGTAGAGACTATATTCAACATTATAACACAAAGTTAGCCACAGGCAATGCCTAAATGAGTTGGCATGGCTGAATTTCAGTAAAAAAAATTTATTCAGAGAAAAAATTATAAAAAGGTCGTTATATTTTTCCTGCAGAAGGTAGTTTGCTAACCCATGTGAAATGGAACATTTCATCTAAGTATAGTAAACACTCAAGTATAGTAAAAGCCTGAACATGCCAGGGATACACAATTCCTGAAACTGTTCTGGATGACTCAGCTTCAATTGAGCCATTTTAGCAGAAAATACTTAAGGAAGAGTTGGGGTTGTTCCTTGGACAGAGTGGACAGGAAGACGTGTTGATAGTTTTCAGAACAGTTCAAAGGGTCACAGAGGGTGTGACTTGCCCTTTCACCAAGTGAATTACAAGGGGAATTTCAAGTCACAAAAGGATCTTCTGATATTTTGGCATTGTCAAGAGGCACCAAAGGACCTTCATGGGATTTGAGATGCCAAGATGACTGCTCCACTAGAGGGAGAATGTTGGCAAATATTCTCTTCTATTTCATTATTTAATTTCTCTTCCTTTATTGAAGGGTTGTGAATGCCACAACGAACCTTTGTCTCTCTTAAAACTAGGAATCTTGAGTGTCTGGATCAAATTGCCAGTCTGTGAGTCTTGTATGGTTGGGTATGATCTCATCTAGTTGCAGATAATGACTCAGCTTTTGTCCACAGCTGTACATTAGGCTAAATAAAAGGTAGAAAAAGAATCAAACTTAAACAAAGCAAAACAACAACAACAAAACATCAAGGTACCCTAAGTAATATCTTTCCTAAGACAAATCATCTATTCAGTGAGAAGTAAAATACATCAAAAAATGAATCTAAGGTTATTTATTGATTAAATTGTTTGCCATTTAATTAGCCTTCATCATCATACAGACTATAAGGAGATTAGTGTCCTTGGTAAAACATCTTTTGCAACAGTCATTGAAATAGCTCAATAATAGCTGATCACTTTTAATATATATTTTTGGAAGACTGTTCTGTCTCTACGATGAAACTCCAAAATGTCTTTGTTTGGGAGAAATGATATTGCTCTACTATCTCTCATTTTACATCGTCTAGTACACAGCATTATCTCAGTGTTATTTCAAGACAGAAATAAGGTGCCATCACCCAAAACCAGACTTACCATCAATATTTAGAGATTAGCATACTTTTTTGCATATCAATGTGTTTAATGATACAAAATATATTTTTCAATGGACATTTTAAATAAGTGGGCATTGACTGTTATACTTCAGTTCATGTTGTGGTAGAATGAAGCATTTTAAATCAAATGGATGATGTCAGCATCACTGAATCATTCTCTTAGGTTAATTGTTTCTATTTCCTTGGGTAGGCCATTTATTTGATATATAGTCAAACATGCTTCTTTGATTGTATAATTATTCCTTATTGTATGAATTAGCATTCAGAAGCTGAGGATAGTCATTCATACATTGAAATTGATTTTACATATGTACTTTACTCAGATGTATGTTTGTTTATTCATTTCCAGGTGATTTAACTTGCATATACTTTATGTCCTTTCCGGCTATTAAGAACTATTATTTACAGAAATTATGTCTAGCATTTTTTGAGAAAATTATCTGCAGTTTTATTTTCCTTGGAAAGTTTAAACAACAGATCTATGTATTAGAACATGGCTAGCATGTTAAAATAACATGATAAGAGTTGAAATTTATTCACATAACTAAAAAAGGAAAAGGAGAAGAAATTAGAGTTACAAACCATCTACTGAGTATCAGATTGAATAAGCCTCACCAATTCCTGTCAACTAGGCTTTGTTCTATTTTCCTAGTAAGGAAACAGAAAATGATTTCACTTTCTCCCAAAGCAACCTCAAACTGGACAATCCCTAAGAACTGTATTGCACTGATTAAGGGAAACCAGAAAAGAAGTTTAAGAAAGAACAGTTAAGTAACTGGCCATTATTAATGATATTATTAAAGATAACTTATCTTTCACTTTCTGTTCTGTGTTTCAAAATGAAGCCTTTAGTACATTGTGAACTATTATTTTTATGGTAGCATTAAAGCTCTTTTGATTCTTATTCTATTCTCTTATATATTTGTGATTAGTTTTGATCAAACAATGTGCTTGTATGTTGAAATGTCCTATGAGCAGCTACTTACTTTGCTCCAAGTGACCAATCCAATTCAGCCTTTTTTTTTTCCTTTTCAATTCTACATTTTTATGACTATAAATTTATCTCTGCACACAAAAACCAAGAATATTGTTCCAGTTATCCACTGTCCAAAGCTGGATCTCAATGAATCCTTTTTAGCCCCAGGATGGAGGGGAGTAGAGAGCTAGAAAGCAACAAAATAATATGGATAACAATGTCATCTTTCCTAAACAATGCAGAAATATTCTGTAATAATGCATTCTCAAATTTGGAAAGATATCTAGCATTCCGATTTCAGATTGGAAGCAGAGAACAAGTTTTACCAGTGAAATAAAAACACAAGAACCTAAAAATTCAGAAATAAGTTCCAGGACCTCAACCTTATTGCCAAGGTTAATCTTATCTAATTTAATTCTCATTCATTCCCGTTACTCTCTGATAGAGCTTTTGCAACAATGAGGACAATTTCCTTATTTTCTGTCATATATAGAGAACATATTTACATTGACCTGCTTCTGATGAAAGGATTTCATTTCTCTGAAAGCAATTAGTAAATATATTTCTGAGCATTGAGTATGTGCCAGACCTTGTGTTAGATACATTAGAAACGAAATAATATAAACATTGCCAATCCTTCAGTGCCAAGAGTCACACTACAGAAATGTCTCCAACTTCTAAAATTTAAATTAATTTCCTCCTTTTGAATAGCAATTGCCTTTAGCAATGCAGTTGATTTTTTTTCTTTTGTTTTGGTCTTCTATCGCATCCAGAAAAGGGGATGTATTATAAACGGACCTCATCTCATTGTGTTCTGAAACATTTAGTACTTTTAGGGCACTATAGTGACATCTGTATATTTTTTTACAGTAGCACTTTTAATTGCACTTTCTTAACTGATCTCATGAATTTAATTGGTCAGATATGGTTATTTCCATTTTACTTTTAAAGAAAATAAGTAGAGTCATTAAATGGCTTTCTAATGTAATTGATACCTTGGAACAGAATATTTATATGTTATTTGTTCTGATCCAAATTTTTATATCCTTTTCAGTGTTTCTTCTGATGCCTTTTGAAAGATTTTCAAGGAGGGCTTCCAACCAAACGGCTTACATTTTTCTAAACATATAGAATTTTACTCTACCTATTGCAGATTTTTACCTACTATGATTCTAAGTTAACATCTAGAATAGCCTAGAGAATAATTCCATTTGAAGAAGCTAGTAGTATCATTGATATGATATCTTATCATTGATAAGAATATCAATTCTTAACTTTATAATGAGACTGTATTTGTGATATCAAATATCTCATTGATTTCATTAAACTCGTGCAAAGCTCACAAAATCTAAGTACCCAACATAATACATATGAATGATTTTGTAGTCTAAATTTTATCATTATTACTTTACTTTCTATGTGAAGCATTCAACAATGATTTATAAATCAGAATGAGAAAAAAGTATGATACTAGTTGAAAAACTATAACTGGATGATCATAAGGAAGCGGTTGTCAGAAAATCTTGTTATTACTTTGTATTTGGTGCCTTAGATAGTACTCACCACATAGCTCATGCATACTGTATGGATTCAACTTATTGAAAACTAGAGAAAGAGAAAATAGGTGGTCATCAGAAATAATTTAATAAATTATATTTAGGGTAACACTTACTTGGAGGATAGAGTGTATGACAGTCTTCTTCCCATTACTGCCATCTAGTGCATCAATATTTATCTTCATTCATTATATTGTATTTGGTAAATATTGTGGCAGCATGTAAGATTCAGCTAGAGATGTACACCAAAGTACAGACCTCTGTTTGAAATAATATGGAAAATATTATAAAATATATGCAAGAAAAAATTACAGGTGTGGGGGGTAGTAAAATCCTGGATAAAATAAACAACTTTTATTACATTTAACATTGAACTAGCAAAAGGGTAAAGATGTTTTGGAGCCTACAAGCAAAGATAAAGCAAGAGTCATGAGTCAGAAACAACCACCAGAACTATTTTCACACTAAGCGCTTCTGCCAACCACTGTAAAATTGAAATTCTGAAATGACAGCTGCATTGACAGAGGAGAGAAAGAAATTCCATGGCTACCAGAAAGTTTGGAATGTAATAAGAGAATCCTACATACTGCGTTGACTAGAGAGAATAACAATCATAGTGGGGAAACGTTTGGAAAATAAACCTAACTATACAGAAAGGAACTACAAAAACAATGACCTGAATGTGACATGAGGTAGAAGACACACACACACACACACACACACACACACACACATTTATAACCACATGGTAGAAGTCAACCCATGAATGTTACTGTGAACAAACCCGTACAAAAACATATAAAAATATAGGGGAATTTAATATAATTGTAACAATAAGATCCAAACTGTCTCAGGGGATGCCTGGGTGGCTCAGTGGTTGAGCCTTTGGCTCAGAGTGTGTTCCCAGATTTCTGGGATTGAGTCCCACATCAGGCTCCTTGTATGGAGCCTGCTTCTCCTCACTATGCCTCTCTCTCTGCCTCTCTCTGTATTGCTCATGAATAAATAAATAATATATTTTTTAAAAACCGACTCAGGAAGAAATAGAATAACTGAATATTTCCAACCACTAATGTAATCTAATTAGAAACTAAAGAAACTCTTTATGCAAAGTTATATATATATGTATCACATAGAATGCTTTTCAGGTGAGTTTTTATCATATAATAAATAAACATAATTCTAATATTGTAGGAACTGTTTAAGAAAAAAGAAAAATGGACATTCTTCATCTCATTTCATAAGCCATGAATAACCCTAATACCAAAACAATTGAAATGTATTTAAAAAAAAAGAAAAAAATGCATGTTGCTTTCTCAGAAAATGTAGTCCTAAGTATAATAAATTAATTTCTCAGGAATGTGTAAAAACATTAATACATTTTGAAAAAGTTTCACTTATCCCATGAATAAGCTAAATGGCTAAGATTAGCAAGTTGAACATGGAGTTCCTACATTAATATGTTAAAAGAAATATTATTTCAATAAATGTAGAAAATATGTACATTTTAAAATCATTTAATGTTTAAAATTCCTGTCAAACCCAAATAGTAGGGAACTTTTTAAACTTACGGTAAGAAGGTACAAAATCCTAGACCATGGTAAATGACGAATTGTTGAAATCATACCTTCAGAGTCAGGGATAAAAACAAAGCTTTCAGCAATTACCAGTTTATTAAGAAATACATATTTTGAAAAGACCTGGGGTGCCTGAGTAGCTCAGTCAGTTAAGGGTCTGCCTTCCACTCAGGCCATGATCCTAGTGTCCTGGGATGGAGCCCTATGTGGTCTCTGTGCTCAGTGGAGAGCTTGTTTTTCCTTCTCCTCCCTATTCATGCTCTCTCTTGCTGTTTTTGTCTCTCTCTCTTTCAAGTAAGTAAATAAAATCTTAAAAGAAAAATGAAAATGCCTCTAGTGATACAAAATTAAGATGAACAAAGTCACATATTTGGGAAGGAAAAGAAACTCACAGAAAATTTAGTAGGATATACAGAAAAATTATTAGAACTTATAAAGTCATATGTAAAGCTTGGTGTTTAAAAATTAATATGAAATTCAAATGCATTTATACAAGAATTAATGTAGTTAATGTAGCTTAAATGAATAATTTTTCGTTTTAACAAATAATGTAAGTCCATGAGAAGAATCGGATAAAATTTGCAGCTATTATTGAGGAATATTTATCAAAATTTAAAAAATCTTTAAAAAAATCTAGAGACATATGCTAGTTTATGGATAGGAATATTTAACATCATGGGCATTAAAAATATCTTCAAATTGTTTATTGGCTTTCCAAAAATTTTTTCAACTGAGTTCTATTGCCAGACAAGATGATTCTAATACCTGTCTAGAGAAGAGGTCTCAACTCCAACACTATTTACATTTGGGGTCAGTGTTTTTTTTTTTTTTTTTTTTTTAGGTGTGCTGTTCTGTACATATATTAGATATTTAACAGCATTTCTGGTAACTACCCTGAAAATACCATTCATGGCAATCAGACATATCTCTAGACATTGTCAGATGTCGTGTTGTGAGCAAAATCACTCCTAATTGAGAACTATTGAAATAAAGGAAATGAATGACTTTTTTGAAGAAAAATAGTGAGAATGACTAAAATGATGAATGCGTAGTGCTGGCTCTACTGTAATAGGATGAATTATTTAATAATTACTCACAAAACAGTTAGTCACATGGGGAGTGTTGAAATCCTATCCCTTACTCATGACCTGAAAAAAATCAATAACAAAGTAATAGAAAGGCAAAGTTACAAAACTTTAGAAAGCAATGTAAGAAAATGCATTATGAATCTGGGTAGGAAATTATAAAAAACAAATCATTACAAACCATTTGGAAATAATTTATGAGGTTAATTTATCCAGTATAAAATGTTAATTTACTTAAAAATGCATAATTAGAGTAAAAATACAGGCTGCACACTGCCAGAATAATTCCTATAACAAACCAAGGATTTTTATTCCAAATATATAAACAATTATCTATGAATCAATAAAAATAATTTCAAAAAAGAAGTGGCCAAAAGCATCAACAAGTATTTCACAGAATAAATACGAATAAGACAGAAACCTATTCAGAGAAGCTCATTCCCATGAATATCAGAAATTTAAATTCATAATAAAATGCATTTTTACATTCAGTAATTTGATAATAATTAAAATTAAATTAAAATCTATCTATACGAAGTGTGTAAGAATGTGAGACAACAGAAGTGTCCATCCTACCACTAGTGGGAGTGTATTTGGAACATTAATGTTAGGTTTTGTTTTTTGAAATTCCAATAAAGATGAATATGCACATTAATGATATTTTTTTGTGTGATTTTCAGGGATGCTACCTCTCATATTCAAAGGAAATAATACTTAATGTGAGCAATCTATATCCATGTATCTATATTTAAACTTCATTATTATTTCCTAAATCAAAAAGATTTTTACTCAATTTTATTTTTACTATATGTCACAATAAAAATGTTCGAAAATAATATGTGAAAAATTATTGCCAATGAAATTGCTGTAGTATACTGCTGCTGTTAACATGCAGTACATTTTAAATGTTCTATACATTTGTTCCAGTTATTTTAACATAGTGGGTTATAAGACATCCTGTTCAAAAAGAAGTCACAAATTCAATTTAAATATCTCACTAATATCAAGTTATACTGACAATTCACTGAGTTTAATTCACTGTGTATATATAGTCAGCTACTAGTCAGCTGCCACATTTCATAAAAAGAGTTTTGACAAGGCCACACATCCATAGTAATTTAATACAGTGATGTGAAATGTAAATTAACTAGAAAATAATGCATTAGGATCTCCATAATATCTAAATTATGATGGATATATTAATA
This sequence comes from Vulpes lagopus, assembly GCF_018345385.1. NCBI lineage: Eukaryota > Metazoa > Chordata > Mammalia > Carnivora > Canidae > Vulpes > Vulpes lagopus. The sequence goes on along the minus strand of NC_054843.1, from coordinate 20,378,318 downwards.
CTTTCATTTTTGGTAGCTGCCAGCATTTTTGAATAGATAATTACATGTATGATTATGCTTTTTACATAAACCAGAAAGATACCGAACTTAAAGGAAAAAAAAGAAATATATAGTAAAACTGAATATAAATACAAATATATCCATCATCCCTAAGGATATTTTCAGAGGATCTTGGTATTAAACTTATATTTCAAATATTTAAAACATATTTCAGAGTGTGTTACAGTTTTAAAAGTTTATGAAATAAAATATATTAATTTTTCCTCAGTGATCTCTTGAACTGTTTTTATTCCTAAAAGGACACTCAATTTTAGAATTGTTTTAATGTTCCACAGCATCAGCGTTTATCCTTAAGTCTATCATGCATGTTTCTTTTTTTTGACATAAATATGTATCTTTTACATAATCCTCACCCAAACTCTTTGCTTTCTCCTATTTTTCTATATGTAGGTTATTTCACTTAATTAGAACAGTGTGATTTTATAACATCTTGTCCATTTTAATTAATCTTTTCATAGGGCCATAATGTTTTGATTGATCACTTACTAAAAATATATATGTTGGACATTGATGCTGTTATTGTAGAAGAAACAACTTTGCTTCCATTGATCTTGCATTCTGGTGGGAGGAGACAGAAATATAGTTAATAAGGAAATATCAGAGAAATAAACAGGTACATTAGAAAGATCAGGTAGTAAATGATTATGTAGTTAAAGTGTTAAACAGTGGCCTGATTTAGAGGTCATGTAACATCTGTAAGAGCATTCTCTGGAGGCTTTAGCCAATTAAGAAGTTGATTTAATGGGTCACAACCAGCGTTTTAAAATGGAGACTACAGTAGTGGACTATGGCACCAGTAGCCTACGTAGCATAGAGTGAAAAAATCAGGGGCTTTATATGTAAAAGTGTACGTGTTCTGAGAGTTCTTTTGTGGTGTGTGTGTGTGTGTGTGTGTGTGTGTGTGTGTGAAACTGCATTTGTCTATGCATGTTTACTTATTTGTGTCCTGGATCACAATAGAAAATACATCTCTTATATTGGTCCAGGTCAAAAAAGTTTGGAAAGCACTGAGATAATGTAAACATCCTCTTCTGGAAATAGAGTCTTGGAATATAAGTTATTTAGCGATTACTAAACAGTAGTTTCACTTCTAAGTGTTTCCCATTTAATCCTTCCAATAGTATTAGATTGTATTAATATTAGTCTCTGTTCCAGATGAGGAAATTTGAGGCAACAGGTTAAGTACTTTCTTAAATTCACTTTTGAAATTAATGTGAAATTAGTTATGTACTTATATCACTATATACGCTTTTACACCAGAGTTCACAGAATTATTTTTTCATGATTGAGAGAGATAACAACCATTTTTCTATTTTGGAAACTTTGCTCTTTATTTCTCATTTTTTATTCATAAAAATGCTGCAGTGATCTTTTGTAGATAAAATTATATAAGTGTCTGACCATTTTCTTGGATATATTTGAATCCCCAGATATATTTTTAAAGATTTTATTTATTAATTTGAGAGAGTGAGGGAGACAGCATAATGGAGGGGGAGAAGGAGAGGGAGAAGCAGACTCCTAGGTAAGCAGGAAGCCTCACTGGGGGGCCTGATTCCAGGACCAGGGATCATGACCCATGCCCAAGGCACAAGCTCAACCAGCTGAGCCACCTAGATCTATTTTGACAAAATAATATCTAGAAGATACTGAAATGTATGCACCAATCAAAAGTAAGAGTTTCTTTAAGGTAGAGGTTCTCCTCTATGAGTATCCAGTTTATCTGATTAACCTAGAGGCTTGAGCTTCTTTGTGTTACTGTTCTTTGTACAGTCTTGAAATTAATTTTGCTACTCTTCCCATCTCCACTCCTGTTCAGAGAGCTACTGCTTAAATTTCTTAGTATGCTAAGATCTAGTAAGCTTCTGTAAATCTCTTTCTATTTTTTTTTCTTTTGCCATATTGCCTTATTGCCTACAGTAAGTCAGGTTTTTTTTTTTCAGTCTTATTTGTTTGTTTGTTTTAGTTTTCCCCTAATAAAGAGAAAATGAAATAAATGAGTAGAAAGGTGTGATGCGAACTTTGGCTCATGGTTCTCACACAAACAGGTCATGACCACTGTGACTGTTGGTTTTTCTGTTTAAAAAAATGCATAAAACAGAGTAGGACACATAGAGTTCAGGTGATTAAAACTATTTCCCTATGTCTTTGGGCCCATCTGACCTTTCCAAGCTCAGAAGATAGATTGTCCTTTGTACTTAATGTGTTTCTCATCTCAGGCAATTTTCAAGCTGACAGTTTTGTTTGGTTCAGCTACTAGCCTTAAAATAGAGTGGACTAGGCTGTGCTCCCTATTAACCTAAAGATACCATATCCTGATAGAGAGTATGTGCAGAGGAAATGACAGTAAGCCTACTGGATAACCAAAGAATTTCTTTGAAAGCAGTATCATCTAGGTTGGGGCTGCTGTGTTGCTGTTGGATATAAGGTTTTTAGGGTTTTAAGCTGAAGGAACTTCATTCGAATAACATACTCCTGCAGTGTTATCGGATATGATGGATAGAAAGAAAATGCTGAGGAACACATGATTAGTCACTGTAATCATGTAGGCATATGAGATTAGTAACCTGATTAGTCACCCTTCAACCTTTGGTGGGGGTCAAACCAATGAGGCAAGGTGTTCAGTGCTGAAAGTCTAAATTCTGCAAGAGTAAGGAACAGTCTAAAATAATTAATTAGAGTTGGGCATAGAGCTGGGATTTTCAAGCATGGTGAACATTGGCTCTAGAGGATTGCACAAATACGGGTGTTTTTTGGATGAGTTCAGATGGATAGTTCTGCAGCACATGACGTCAACTGGGGCTGCAGGATTCTTCACTAGTCTGGGCTTATATGACCAAAACAGAGCCCTTATTTGGCTAGCAGTTGGTACTACTTCTTCTGAGAGCTCATCTGCAGTTTACTTGAGTGATACGTGTGGTCTTTCGTACAGCCCGGGCTTCTCAGCTCATGGTGGCTGGAATCCAAGAGAAAGTGGGAGACCTCAGATCTTTCAAAACTTGGCAGAGTTCCAGAATGTCACTTTTGCTGTTTTCTAATAAACTCATTTCCCCAATGAAGAGGGAAATGTATATATGAGGAGTGAAAAAATTGAATGCAATCATCTACAGAAACTTCTTGCCATAAAAACCTTTTGCATTAACCACTTATTTATCACATCCGACATTCTTCATTCCTGCATTTAAATACTCTACTGATATGTTTTCAAGTTCACTGACTTTTTTACCCTGTTTAAGGCCTAGCCAATATATTTTTTTTATTTCAGATATTGCTCTTTTCAATTCTAGAATTTCCATTTGGTTCTCTTTTATTGTTTCCATTCTTCCACTGAGATATCCCCTATGTTTTCTATTATATTTTTTTTCCTGTTAAGTTGAGAGAACTTGAGTTGTGGTAGTTAAAAGTCCTCACCTGCTAACTTCAATTCTTGAAATTCCTTTTTTACCTTGCCTGGTATTTCTGCTTTCACAAATTACCACAGGCTAGGTGACTCTATTTGTTGCCCCTTCCTCCAATTCCAAAGTCAGAAAAGGCAGGTTGAATCTTCATATCACAGCACTTAAAACTTCTCTTCTGTCTCCTGATACAGTTTTAAGGATTCATACAATTACATGACACCCCTGGCATAATCCAGGTAATCTCTATGTTTTCAAGGTCATTTTTTTTAGGACTTTCATTCTGTCTGCAGCCTTAGTTCTCAATTTCTGTGTGATGTAAACATTCACAGATTTTGAAAATTAGGATGTGGACATCCTTTTTATTTGGGGAAAGGGACATGATTATTCTCCTCATCACACACACTCAGTGAACAATTCATTTCAGATATTAGGTTTTTCATTTTAGAATTCTTATTTTGACCCATTATATAGTTTCCATTTTTACATTGATATTCCCCATAATTTCTATTTTTATGTCAGTCTTTTTCATTATGTCCTTAAAACATTTGTACAGTTGTATTAAATTCTCATTTGCTAATTCCAGGTTTCTAGATTCTTTTTATTTTTTATTTTTTGTATGGACAAGATATATTGAACCCAGACCACATTCTAAATAGGACTTTTGTTTTTAGGATGCCAGTAGGAAGTTTTGATTATCAACATGTACTCTAATATCTCTTATTGGTATTTATGTGATTAATTTACCCATAACCATTGAAGTCAATCCACTTTAGAGCATTGAAAGCATGTTTTGAAATTTCTTTTATTGTTGCTTTATCTTGGGTTCTTTTCTAATTTTTGATAGTATGTCCCTAACTCTGATGTTTCCTAAACACCACCTATAGATTTTGCCATCTACAGCTTCTGCTTTGGTCGATCTAGTCCACATACTTTTCACCGCATATAGCCACTTAACTTCCAGCCCTGAAAAGTCTGTTTTGTTAGACAGTTTTTTTTTACCTGTGATTCATTTATATATATATATATATATATATATATATATATATATATGACAGAAGTGTTCTTAGATTCAGCCAACAGGGAAAATGAATACATATGTGTGTGTGTGTGTGGTGTTCCTTGTGGCCTGGAGCAGAATTCAAGAAATTTTACCTTTCTCTTAAAATAGAAGAAAATGAGAAATCTAAGAAGCCACTTATGCCAAACTAGTTTTTTTTTCAAACTAGTTCTATTTATATTCTTTATCTACATCTGCTCAAAGAGCCAATCTCTAATATAATTACTTATTTTTCTAATCTCAAAGATAGTATATTTTTATGCACGCTTTTCCTGTATGTAAAGTTGAACTCTTTGTTGGTGACCTTTGTGTGTACGAGCGTTTATATGTGTGTGGGGGTATGGGTTGGTTTGTGCGTGTATGTGTGCGTGTATGTGTGTTGGGGTTTAGAAGGTGTAAGCTTCAGGTTTCTTCTAGAGGATAAAATGTGTGATTTATCCCTGAAGACTCAATTAGCTACCTTTTTTGTGTGTTTCTGTATCACCTTGTACTCTCTCGCACCAGGATTTAATTCTCCACTGTAAAGCAATGCTTATCTTGTCTATATTTTAAATTTTCATTTATTCATTGTTATATTTCTAGAGCCTAGCACAAAAGAGCATTTGTTGGGATATGCTAATGAATAACTATTAATGAGGGAGACATTTGACTTCTGAAGGAATATCTACAAATATAACCTGTATCAACAGAATGATAAATATTAAAAAATCAATTTACTGTATTTTTTTTACAAATTACTAAAATAAATTATTAATTTTATCATATTTATTACCTTACAAATTCAACGTTTGGAAACACCAATATGAAGTGGGTTTTTTTGTTTTTGTTTTTGTTTTTTGCATTTTGTCAAAGCTTATCGCTATCCTGAAAACTTTGGTAAAATTACTCCTACTGACAATGTGGATGTGAAGTGTTTCTCTCAAAAAACAACAACAACATATAATATGGGGCACCTGGGTGGCTCAGATGGGTTAAGCATCTGACTCTTGATCTCAGCTCAGATCTTGATCTCAAGGTCATGAGTTCAAGTTAAGCTTTGGGCTCCACGTTGGGGGTGGAGCCTACTAATAACATCAAATTTTTCCTTTAGAAATTATTGCATTTATTTTACTCATTTTTTCATTCTGAAGTGCATATTTTATTTATAGATTCATTTTTATCAACTCTAAAAGGAAGCATTTATATTATGTAGCCTGTAGTTATGGCCAAGGATCTGTCACGTGTAAGCCACTATAGGTTTAGCTCATGTGAAACAAGAATGTGGAAAGTAATGCATACAAAAAAAATTACCTCATGTGTAGAAATTGAACATAGAATTACCTTAGAAGCTGCATTGAACAATTTTTACAGGAATATTATGTAGGTAAGATAGCAAAATAATAAATAAAAACAAAACCAAAACATTCTAGAACACTTTAGGGTAGTTTATTATCAGCCAGTTCTTTTTTTTTTATAATTGGACTCAAACAGCTGCTTTTATGAAGCATAAGTAAATTAATTTCTAACCTACTGCCATCACATTTATTTTTCCTCTTGTCATGAGGTGAATGTGTTTGTATGACAGCCAACAACTCAGAAAAGAAAATGAGGTTTCAGTTCAGGTGATTTTGTTGATGGCTTGCCAGACAATGACCATATATTTTGGCAGTGCCCATTATGATGTGGATCACAAACAGGAAGAATTAAGGTAGGACATCATGAGAAAGAATTCAAGCAGCAAGGATTTGAATAAATGAGAGGCACTGGATGTTGAAGCCAGCAGATTCAACTGAGGGACAGAGAGAAACCTAGATAAAATCATGGAAAAAGCATATCCACTAGATAGGACCTTAAACAGAGCATACTGACAAAGCGGGAGTGAGAAGTAAATTTTACCTAAGGTTATGATGCAACAAGTCAAGATTCTAGACCTTCCACCTTAGGGTGCACCATGATTATTGATCAATCTTTATTTCTGTTTAGGCATTGATGTAATATGAAAAACATATTCTTTGAATTCAGTACTACTATGTGCCAGGAATTTTACAAATTTAGTAGCTCCAGCCAGATCACATATGACCAGGAAAGGTTGTATATTGGGGTGCACATAATATAGAGATCTGGTAAGTTAGGTCTCTTTGATATTTTTCTACATTTTTCCCTGCTTCCCAGTGTTATTTAAGTGGCCCTACCTTTGAAAATCCTTACATTAATCACAATACATTATAATTATTTTAATTTTTCTAAATCTAAATCTAGGGATACTTGTACATGTACAGTTTTATCACAGTATATAGAAATATTTCCTTGTTTACATTATGTAACAAAGAACCCTTAGATGAGGATTGTCAATAGTATTTAATTAATTTGCATAGTCAGCACAATGTTTTGGATGGATGACCAAATTAAATGAGTCTGATATCACCAACCAGCTAGCATTAGAGAAACAGATAATTAAGCTTGTAATTTTCATAGGTAATAAAGATCTGAAAATAATCACCAAATGCTTTGCCCCATCCTATGATTATATACTTAACTCCCAAAGAGGAAACTAAAGCCATAAAGCTATCAAATATTTTGATAAATATACTAAAATATACTACCAACATCCACTTGCAAGTCATTACATTAATGAAATAACCAGGCTTAATGGCTACAAAACTGGCTTTTTGGTATGACTTCATCATGGACATATTTGTGATTAAATGACAGGGCAAGATTAGCAAAACAGATTAAAATGAAACCCAATCTGCCAATATTCAAATGTTGCTAGCTAATGATTGATTGATAAATAGTATTACAGAAAGCAAGTATTATACAGTGAAGTCAAGTGGGAAGCCTAACGTTAAATAACTGATGTATAGACATGTCCTAATAATGTCCTAATATAGAACTCAAAACAAAGCAGCACCTGTAGGCCTGCTCAAAAACTTCAGGTACAATGCCTCTGTTTAGTTTCAGCCAGATTAAGGTGATTCTGAGCAAAGGCAGTGATGCTAGGCTTTGTGAATGCCAGCTGCAGACCCAAACAAAGAAATTGAGAATGTTAGAAACATATTAGCCCTTCTGGCTGTACACAAAGCAAAGGATGACTGCCATTGGGAGGTAGTTATGTCATTCTCCTCAGAAGCACTGGAGGAAAAGATAATCAGCAGAGGGAATTTAAGGTCATGGAATATCATAATCAGAGGAAAAAACTATAAAGAGGATTGATCTGAGTACTTGCCAATTCTGAATATTCATCATTATCACCTGGTGAACTTTGACTATTTCAATTCATGCTGCTCTACTTTCCTTCCTCGAATTTGATAAGCCTAGACTGGGGCCCAGGGGTGTTGATTTTGAAAAATCCTCTAAGGAACTCTATCTTTTTTTCTTTCAATCTACCCTCTTACCTTCCTGGACTTGCATGTCCCTGACGAATGTTGACCAGTGTCTGCTCTGAGATAACTTTGAAGAGGGAGACAGAAGGCAAAGAGAAGAGAAATACCATCTATTCTCTAACAGGACACTTATAATAAATCCCATTACATATTTTGTCACTTCACATATCAAGAAGTCACTGACAATTTGAAGCATTCTTCACCATCATTTCATATAAAATGCTCATTTTTAGGCCATGGGAGAATACTTTTTATGGAAAATTGACTATAGCCTGTTAATTTCAGAGACTATTTTGATTTTTGCTACAACCAAACTATACTTGCAATTCTATGATTTGACAAATAGAGTAGCCCTCCTAATCTGGTTTTGTTTCAATAAATATAAAATATAATATATATATTATCATTGAATGTAATCTATGACCTAGTGGTCAACTTTTCCTAACATTCATGCAGGTTTTGTTCATTAAACTAAAACTCCTTTTAGTATAAGCTTTAAATCAGTCTCTAACTTAATACATTTGCTGATTTCCATTTTGTAAATATTCTCATCATCGCCGATTTCAAGATATAAATGCGACTTTAGTGAAGAAGGAGTTGGGGTGTATAAGTTCCCTAGGGCTGCTGTAACAAAGTACCCCAAAGTGGATGGCTTAGAACAAGAAAAAATTGTTCTCTCACCGTTCAGGAAGGTAGTATTCTTTTTTAAGCTTTTATTTATTCATGAGAAACACAGTGAGAGAGGCAGAGACATAGGCAGAGGGAGAAGCGGGCTCCCCATGGGGAGGCTGATGAGGGACTCAATTCAGGACTCTGGGATCATGACATGAGCAGAAGGCAGACGTTCAACCACTGAGCCACCCAGGCATCCAGAAAGGTGGTAGTTTTGAATCAAGGTGTTGGCAGGACCATACTCTCTCAGAATGTCTCTAAGGGAGGATCCTTTCTTATTTCTTCCTTGTTGCTGGTGCTTGCCAACAATCCTTAGCATCCCTTAGCTTGAAGATGCATCATTCCAATCTCTACTTTCGTTATCACATGGCATTTTCCCTTTCTGTGTGCTCTGTTCAGATTTCCCTGTCTTTATAAGAACACCAGGCATTGGATTTTAGCTCACTCTACCCTTTTATGACCTCATCTTAACTTAGTTAATTTCACAAAGACCTTATTTCCAACTATGGTCACATCACAGCTTCTGGGTGTTGAGATTTCAATATATCTTTTAGCAGCACAGAATTCAATCCATAACAGGAAGAGATGTATGCCAGCATGTCAGTATATAATATTTCCATCATAGAGATACACTGGATACGTATAAACTTAAAAGCATATTTAATGGTAAATATTTCAAAATAGTAAGTGATATGTTTCAGTATTTATTGCCTTTTAAATGTAATTAAATAATTATAAGTTCATATAATTTCATTTTTAACACGAGATATATTTAATAATTATCATGTAAAATTCTTGAACATTTGATAATTGACTCTCATGATGTGGTATGAGCTAATTTCAATATACCACTTATTAGTAACATAATATAACTGGAAAATATGATGTTGAAAATGGGTGTTAGGGGGAACTAGAGGAAGCCTTTACTGGCCTGGATTATTTCTTCTTTTATTAAAATGCTAAACAGCACCAAGCTACCTATCATCCATTCTGTTTGTCATGATTAATGAGGGAGATAATAGTCAAAACACAAAATATGAGCACTTAGATGCTACTCTCGATTTGTAGACAGCTCTCTCTAGGTCTTTCTCACATCTCTGCAAATCTTGGAGACAAGGCACTGATGTCCCTTTCTTCTGAAATATCTTTTCAAGAATATGTGTAGAGCAAACCCTTTGGAATACAAAGATCATGTCTCCCAAGTGACAGGTTTATTTACAGGAAGATAGATAGTGTTGCTTTCCAAAGGGCAGATCTGCTTATAGTTCAGTATATTAAAGACACTATCTACCATTGGAACAAAGGGCAGGCATATGTACTGACCATTACAAAATACTCTGATGTTATAGTTTTAGGTGCTTCTCTTCTTTCTTCACATTGAATGTGCAGATGTCATCCAGTCCTCTTTAAATGTTGTGGAATGTCAGGAGTCAGGGAACTAGAGCAAAAAATATTGATACTTTTGCTACTGCCATTGCTAAAAATATTCAATGGTCCTTATGGCCTAACTAAAGAGTTTCTTTTAATTCTATAAGCAACCATGAAAATATTGTCATCTAACTAGTCAGCTTGCAAAGGGAGAGACATCTCAGACTCTTGACATCCTCTTTGTTATTGAATTTGGATTACCTTGTCCATAATGTTTTGTTAAATGAACCTAAATTTAATGCCTCCTCTATCCTTTAAGAGTGATAACTTAGCTCAGTATTGCTCTTATTTTTGTTTGCCCCATGCTTTACAATGATTGTAAAATTAACAAGACAAAATTGTAGGTCTTATTTGTTATTTCTGTATGACAATATCTGGCAAACTTTACCTCATATTGTACTTTGACTCAAAATATATCTAGTAGATATACTGAGAAAAAAAACAAACCAAACCAAAGCAAACCATGAACCCTATCGTCTGATGTTAATATTCATTTTGTTTCATAAAGTATATTTGTCCTTTAACCAACTGTCTTGTTAAATTTGTATACTGACAGTGTATGCTTATATGGTTGGTCTTTCTATCTGCATGTCTATTAGTCATATCTCTACCTATCTACCATTCAATCTATTACTTATCTCTCTACCTTGCCTCACTTGGGAACACAACCACTTTCTTGGTTTGTGCCAGTAGCTATATCACTTTACCTCTGTAAGCTTTAGTTCTCACACTTATAGAGGAAGAAAAATAATAATGTCTACCTATTATTGTTGTAAGATTGAATAAGTTAATTTAAGTGAAGCAACCAAAAAATTATTTTGTATGATTTTATATTGGTTATGCCCCCAAAATAGATATTATTGCAATATATTTCCCTTAAAACAAATTAATTAACTTAATTAATTCATTGGATCAATAAATGTATTGTGAATATCTGCTGTATAATAGGAACACTTCAAGTCACTGGAGATATAAATAAATTTAAGTATCCAGTAAGCAATAGGCTTTTCTAGTAACTGGGGATATATCAGAATGTACCCAAAGCTCCTTGCACTAATGGAGTTGATATTCTAGTGGAAAGCAGAAAAAAAATGTTAAAAACATTCTCTATTATTAAGTAGTGTAAAGTGCTACTAAAAATGAACAATTTTAGTCAGAGAGAAATACGGAGATGTATCAGAGGATGAGTGGTCCCCACAGGCCTTTATGATAAGGGGACCATTATGCAGAGACCTTAAATGGAATGAGAATGCTTCAATATCTTGAGAAAGTGAGGTGGGGATGAGGGATTATTAAAAGCAAAGTATCTGAGGCATAGGCAAGTTTCCCATATTCCAGGAAGATACTCATGCCAATAAAATTAAGTAATTCTCAAAGCCATGTGTATGGTAGATAATATAATGTCTGAGGTAGTGAGCACTCAGATCACGTAGGATCCTAAATTGATAGGGTAGGAGTTTAGAGATGGGAACTTTGGAAATGTGAAATGTCTCAGAAAAAATAACAAATAAAATATATCTTATCTTTTTCAGCTTTTAAATCTAGAACATTAACTGATTAAGGACTTCAAAGGAACTCAAAATATTAAAATGGAGAACTATAAATAAAATATACTTGCTAACATGCTAGCTATCATTTAGAATTGAGTACACAGAATCTATATTTAAAATCTTATATGTTTTATCATATTAAATGTATCATTTTAATTATAAAGTACAAAACATTCATAATTTTTATTAAAAAGTTACAATATATTGATACTCTTATTTTTCATGAATTAAATTAAACTTACCTTTAATATTTATTCTTATGCTAATCACAAAGCAAAGCAGAACAACACATTTTGTTTGAAAATAACATATAACACAGGAAGCAAAATAAAATGGTTTTCAATTCAGAAGCAGTACATTCAAACCACTTTGATTTCATACAGCAAGAAAGGTTCCACTCTCGAAACTTGGTCCTCAGAACTTTAGCTTTAGTTAAGCATGTAATTTTCTGCCAATACCATTTATTGGATATACCATATTGGTCCATAGGCCTCACAGAAGGAAGGTGATAAACGTGATTGAGTTCCAAAGAGGAGGCAGACACAATAATAGATTCTAAACATGCTTTACAGTTTACACATTTAATGCAATCTCTATCAAAATGCCATTAGCATTTTTCACAGAGCTAGAACATCAATCCTAAAATTTGTATGGAACCACAAAAGAATCTGAATAGCCAAAGCAATACTGGAAAAAGAAAAGCAAAGCTGGAGACATCATGATTCTGGACTTCAAGTATTATCACAAAGCTGTAGTCATCAAGACAGTATGGTATTTGGACAAAAAAGACACATAGATCAATGGAATAGAACAGAACATCTAGAAATGAACCCACAGGTATATGGGCAACTAATCTTTTACAAAGCAGGAAAGATTATTCAGAGGAAAAAAAAGACGATCTCATCAACAAGTGGTGTTGGGAAAAATGGACAGCAACATGGAGAAGAATGAAACTGGACCATTTTCTTTCACCATCTAGCGTGGCAGGATACAAAATCAATGCCCAGAAATCAATGGCATTTCTATACACTAACAATGAGACTGAAGAAAGAGAAATTAAGGAGTCAATCCCATTTACAATTGCACCCAAAAGCATAAGATACCTAGGAATAAACCTAACCAAAGAGGTAAAAGATCTATACCCTAAAAACTATAGAACACTTCTGAAAGAAATTGAGGAAGACACAAAGAGATGGAAAAATATTCCATGCTCATGGATTGGCAGAATTAATATTGTAAAAATGTCAATGTTACCCAGGGCAATTTATACGTTTAATGCAATCCCTATCAAAATACCATGGACTTTCTTCAGAGAGTTAGAACAAATTATTTTAAGATTTGTGTGGAATCAGAAAAGACCCCGAATAGCCAGGGGAATTTTAAAAAAGAAAACCTTAGCTGGGGGCATCACAATGCCAGATTTCAGGTTGTATTGCAAAGCTGTGGTCATCAAGACAGTGTGGTACTGGCACAAAAACAGATACAAAAATAAATTCAAAATGGACAAAAGACCTTACTGTGAGACAGGAAACCATAAAAATTCTAGAAGAGAACACAAGTGGTAACCTTTTTGACCTTGGCCAGAGCAATTTCTTACTAAACTTGTTGCTGGGGGCAAGGGAAACAAAAGCAAAAATGAACTATTGGGACTTCATCAAGATAAAAATCTGTCTATAGTGAAGGAAACAATAAAAAAAAAAAACTAAAAAGATGCCTATGGAATGGGAGAAGATATTTGCGAATGATCTATCTGATAAAAGCTTTGTATCCAAAATATATAAAGAACTTATTAAACTCAATACACACACACACACACACACACACACACACAAAGAAAAAACAAATAATCCAGCTAAGAAATGAACAGAAGATATGAATAACATTTTTTCCAAAGACATATACATGGCTAATAGACACATTAAAAGGTGCTCAACATCACTTATCATAAGAGAAATACAAATCAAAACTACAATGAGATACCACCTCACACCTGTCAGAATGGCTAAAATTAACAACACAGGAGACAACAGATGTTGAGGAGGATGTAGAGATTGGGAATGAAAACTGGTGGGAATGGAAACTGGTGTAGCAACTCTGGACAGCAGAATGGTGATTCCTCAAAAAGCTAAAAATAAAACTGCCCTACAACCCAGCAATTGCACTACTAGGTATTTACCCAAAGGATACAAAAGTGCACATTCAAAGGAGTACATGCACCCAATGTTTATAGTAGAATTATCAACCATAGCCCAACTATGGAAAGAGTCAACTGATGAATGGATAAGGAAGATGTGGTATATATACACAATGAAGTACTACTCAGTCATCACAAAGAATGAAATTTTGCCATTTGCAATGATGTGAACGGAGCTAGAGTGTATTATGCTGAGCAAAATAAGTCAGTCAGAGACAAATACCATATGATTTCACTTGTAAGTAGAATCTAAGATAAAATTGATGAACATATAAGAGGGTGGAGACAGAGGGAAACAAATCATGAGTCTCCTAAGGATGGAGAACAGAGGGTTGATGGAGGAAGGTGGGTGAGGGATAAGATAGATGGGTGATGGGGAGTAGGGAGGACACTTGTAATGAACAATGCAAGTTATGTGTAAATGATGAACCACTGAACTATATTCCTGAAACCAATATTGAACTGTTTGTCAATCAACTATAACTAAGTTAGAAAAAATAATAAATAAATTTTAAATTAAATATGATTTAACTGAGAGGCTGCACTTAGAGTCATAGGATTTGTGTTTCAAAATGAGAAATTTATGTAACATATGTTTTGTTATCATTTGTAGAAGGTAGGTATACATTCCTCTACATAGAATGCTTCTAACATCTCAAAATACTCAAATACTGCCACAGCAGAGACAGTTGCTCACAAATATCCATACTCTCTCATGTCTCTGGTTCTCACGGTAGTTGGACTGGTGTCATGTAACTATTTCTGGCCAGTAGGGTGTGAATTGAAGATAATGTGTCTGTTCCTGGCTAAGTCATTTATCCAGATATATAGCTATATAGCTTGAAGGTGGAACAGAGCCACCTGCCTTTAGTGAACTCTGAATGAATAAACAAACACTGAAACATTTTATTTTTAGTTGCTGCAGAGTGTTGATTCTAACATTATGCTTACTAATACAGAAATCAGACCCTGAGTGGCATGGTGCTGGAAAAATATGCAAAAAAAAGCAAGAAGACAAACTTAATTATATAGTATTGGCTTAGTAATTGAATGGAGAGGGATAAGGAAACTGATAATCCAAGCATAAAATGATGGAGGAGAGTCTTTTTTCTTTCTTTTTCTTTCTTTCTTTCTTTCTTTCTTTCTTTCTTTCTTCTTTCTTTCTTTCTTTCTTCTTTCTTTCTTTCTTTCTTTCTTTCTCTTTCTTTCTTTCTTTCTTTCTTCTTTCTTTCTTTCTTTCTTTCTTTCTTTCTTTCTTTCTTTTTCTTCTTTCTTCTTCTTTCTTTCTTTCTTTCTTTCTTTCTTTCTTTCTTTCTTTCTTTCTTCTTTCTTTCTTTCTTTCCTTTCTTTCTTCCTTTCTTCCGTTCTCTTTTTCTTTTTTTGAGGATATTCTTTTGAGCAGTGGCACAACATGTGGAAAATTATTGCCTGAAATCATCTGGCAGGGAAATCCTAGGCCTTGTGGCTTATAGCTCTACAGAAAAAAGATTAGAAACATGTTCATAGTGCAGGCATACTATAGCTTACACTTCTTAAGGTCTCAGGAGAAAGTGGCAGTATCGAAATATATGATTGTCAAATTTACAAGTGTTGAAATTAAAAACAAATTCAGACTTGAGACTATTTGAAAGGTTTATTGCAAGAAGCAGGAAAGGGACTTTTGTAACAAGAGGTGAGACACTCTGAGAAGGTGAACATTCCAACCAGGAGGTAGGCAAACATCTAAAAAGTCAGGCATAAAGGGAATTTTCTTTTATTAGGAGGGGTAATGAGACTAAAAAGGATAAAGCATGGGGGAAAGAGGTGATCAGGAAATACTTTTCCCTGGGGTGAGCAAATTCTTAAATTTTTGGAAAGGGTCTTTAAAGAGGGACTTTACATTCCCTGATGATGGGTCAATGTTGAGTATCCTTTGAGGAGGGAAACAACTAAAGTTTGTGTAAGTCATTTAATAAACACTTTGGTTGATAGCTCATGACAAACATACTCCACTCATCATACATGAGGCAGAGTGGTATTTGCAAGGTCTGGCCTTAGTATGCATAACTAAGCAAGGGGAGGCTTCTGTAAGTCTTATAGAAAGTCATGAGGGAAATTTGTTCTTTTTAGCAAAACTTTCATTTTCTTTTTTTTAAGATTTTTTTTATTTATTAATGAGAGACACAGAGAAAGAGAGAGGCAGAGACATAGGCAGAGGGAGAAGCAGGCTCCACACAGGGAGCCCAATGTGGGACTCGATCCCGGGACTCCAGGATCATGCCCTGGGGCCAAAGACAGGTGCTAAACCACTGAGCCACCCAGGGATCCCCAAAACTTTCATTTTCTTAACACAAAATGGTGGGAGATTTTTTTAACCATGACAGTTTTCTAAGGGTAGAGGTATCAGATAGGGTTTCATACAGTAACAAGCAGCACCTGTGACAAATTCAGTGACTAACAGAAAGTCAACCGCTATCAGATCCCAGAAAGTAAGAGATGGTATTACCAAAAACTTTTGAACAAAAAATCCAGTAAAAATTTCTCAACAAGTGGCACAGTTTAAATATCCGTTATAATAGATTCCATTCATTGAGAGGGAGTCAGGTAAAGCAAGGAAGAGAAATTTCCAAGAAATAAAACAGATTTTAGAAACCTGTCTCCAACGATTTTGGGTGTGGTAATTAGCACATGAAAATGATTGAAATCTAATAGATGAGAAGACAACCAAAATTTTAAGGAAATTCTGCTGATAAAGAAGCTAAGAAATTAGATCAGAAAACTTTGAGAAGTTTTTTTAAAAGAAGAAAAAAACATGTTTAGTCCCTAAGTTTCCCCTGAAGAAACTGGGCTGAGAATATTGTGCAGATCACAAAAGGGTCCATTTCTCCTTAGTTGCCTCATATGTAGATGATACAAACCATGGACAATCACAACAGAACAAGGCAGAAACCAGGAGAATAAAAGGAGCTCTGAGAGAAAGGACTATGGGATCTTAGTTATGAATCCCACCTCCAAACCTAGAGTAGGAGTCCTTCAATGTGTCTTGACAGTGGTGTTTTAGAATTGCTACACTCCAGTCACTGACAGGATAGGACTGTGATTTTATCCTTTACGGAAGGAATGTGTGTGTGCTATGTGTAGAAAAAAGCAATGAGATGCATGATGAATAGGACAGATTTTATACTCTTTCTACCTTTCTTATTCTCTACCTTGGCAACCTCTGTATACTGCTTATATAGATAGTCTGAATATTCTATACAGTACACTTCTTTAATAACTTTGGTCCATATAAGAGTGAGAATAGAACTATTATTGTGCTAAGCACGAAAACATTTTTTGTCATTTGTTCTACTCTTACAGCATCAGAGCTAAACATGTTACTATTTAATGTAAATTATAAGTCACATTTATTATATTTTCATTACTTTCAAACCCAGTTTCACCATTTGTTTTTTCATTTCTGTTCTATAAACTTACATGTAACATTTACACACATTTAAGAGTGAGAATAGAACTATTATTGTGCTAAGCACGAAAACATTTTTTGTCATTTGTTCTACTCTTACAGCATCAGAGCTAAACATGTTACTATTTAATGTAAATTATAAGTCACATTTATTATATTTTCATTACTTTCAAACCCAGTTTCACCATTTGTTTTTTCATTTCTGTTCTATAAACTTACATGTAACATTTACACACATTTCACACACAAGTATTATCTTTACCCTGAGTAACACAGGCTCCCCTCATTAATAGATATCATTGAAATAATAGTTATTCACTCTTGTCTTCCTTTCAAATGCAAAAAAGTACTGATTTTATGCCATGTTATGAAAAGTGTCCCTTTTTAAAAGGCTCTCTAACATACTACAATTGCCAAATTTATAATCTACTCAGATTTCTTGCAATTACTTTAAGTGTATTAAATTCCAAACAAGAACTTTTCTAATATAGTATCAAATAATAAATTAAATAACTGCTTATTAATATTTTTATTTATTCATACATTCATGATGTAAGTATTACTTTTATAGGAAATGTAAAATATTCAATTAAACCTTTACTAATTCTAAAATAATATTTCTTGCAGCATGGTTATAGGTTCAAATCTATCAAATATACAATGAAAAAATATGCAATGGAAATCATATCTGGTTTCATCTAATGTTACTAAATAATCTTTCCTACTTATGTAATTTAATGTAAATCAATGAACAATAACACTTCCACTTTTCCATAGTGAAAACAATACCCTTTTGTATATTCAGTGTTTAGACAGTTGTAGAACTCTATGAGATGGTCCATATTTACAATTAGTATCTCTGTGCTTGAATTACTTTGGAATAATCATTGTCTTGTTCTGTCTTGTTTTAGTTGTATGACCTAGGCCACAAACCCAACTATATCAGACACAGTTATTCTAGAAACAGAATCCCCCATTCTATAATCCTCTCTCTGCAATAGATTATTCATTTTTTTTAATTTTTAGTTTAACTGAAGAATATTATTGATATATAACTAGACATTAGCCATGTGACTCCTCGGGAGCTATAAGCCCTAAAATATCTTCGCAAAATCTAATGATGGTAAAAAAAAAAAAAATTAAAAGGGGGAGCTCTTCTGGGTGGCTCAGTTGGTTAAGCATCTGACCCTTGGTTTCAGCTCAGGTCATGATTTCAGGGTCCTGAGATCGAGCCCTTGTGTGGGGACTCTGCACTCATAGCAATCTGCTAGGGATGCTCTCTCCCTCCCTTTCTGCCCCTCCCTCACTTGCACATGCACATGTGCTTTCTCTCTCTCTCTCAAATAAATAAATACATACAATATTTTTTAAAAAATAAAATGAGGAATAGCTTCATTTTCTATTTTCTTACTACCCATATTGTGGTCCATATATAGGCACATTAGCCTATATCCTTGGTATAGCTTCTTAAAAATGCAAAATCTTAGGCCCTACCTAAAATTTACCAAACCAAAATCCACACTTTTGTAACATATTCATGTGGTTTCTGCAGGTACATTAAAGTTGGAAATGCACTACTCTTTACTCTAAGGTAGTATGCATGTTTTTCCTTTGATATAACTGAGAAGAAAACAGGCCATAATGAACTTGGTTCTGCAACCAACATTCCCTAGGTAAATTTGTAAAAAGAAAAAAAAGATGTTAATGGGACTTCAATGAAAAGAGAAACTTCTGCCCACTACCCTCCCACTCTTTTCTTTGCTTGTCACAAAAACTAACACACTCTTGCTTCATCACCTATTAATACTCTGTGAAAATACACTACATTTTAACTTGAAGTTCTGACATAAAAACTAATTTCTCACCTCTTAAGTAATGGTTTCAGACTTGATCACAACTTTGAAAAGGCATTTATGATCTCAAATTAGGTAGAAATGGGGAAAAGAAAGAAATGGAATCTCCTTTGTCTTGAGTTAGTTATTCATATTTCTGACACAAAAGGGAAAAGCAAGGATGATATGTATACAGTGTTATGGGAATATATTGTGCACAATATACTATTCATTCTGCTACTCTCTTTTCCAATCATTCAGAAAAATCTAAATTTTATTCTTTGTAGAAGCACTGACTTGTATAAGATTATTTTTTATAAAAAAGTTGAAGAAACTGTTTATGTAAGGCAATTAGGAACTTGCCTAGATACAAATTCATTGAACTAAAAAATATGTTCCGAATGCCATTCAAGCTTGAAAACAGCAAAACATCCGTTTGCAGAACCAGAAAAGGGCCTTAGAGAGCAATAGGAGAAGATGAAATCATCATTCTAAGTGCACTAAAGAAATTAGCCCTAAGATAGCCCCTCCCTTCTGATACTCATTTACATCTTAAAAGGAGCCCTAAAATTGGTTTATAGATAAATACTTTTTTTGACAAAATTCAGTAAAAAAGAAAATACTGGATTATAAGTCTTGAATTTCTGCAGGTATACTTCACTTTATTTTTAGAAACACTCCTTTTATTGTTACCCAGTTTAAATTAAGAAAAAAATGTCATTGTGACTATTAAGTTCTTTGCTTGTAATGTATGTTTGTGAGATAATGAACCATATTTTCCCACTGTGTAAACTACACCATGGGGACTAAGAAGCACTTTTAGAAGTTGTGCAAACTCTTTTAGGTCACTGGGATACCACTTAGGAAATTAGCACTCATTACACTAAATGATACCCTAGTGGCTTGGAAAGGTCAACATAGCTTTCAAAAAATTATGACTCTCCAACAGTGTATTGCTCAACTATGATCATATTATTTGCAGTGCATTTGGCTAGATGCTGGTAAATAAACATCTTGTATAATAAATAATAGAGTATTTTTGCTGTATACAAGAATAAGCTAATTCAGTTTTAAATGTGATTCTTACATTATTTGCTTATATAAATAAATCAAATGTAGTTGATTTCTTACTTTCAAAGACAAATATTTTGATATGTTCTATAAAAGATCACAACTAACAGGTTCATCAGATCTCAATTCTGTACCTTACTCATAGACACAGGTAATTTATGTATATAGAATGGCAATATGCATTTGTAACTCCTATATGAAGGCATTAGAGTGTGATTCATACACATTATATCTATCCTTATGAAAATATTTTGTATACATTAAAGTGACTGAATCTATGGGTCATGTTGCATAATATGCATAACTAACATTTATTGAGATTTTAATATGTGCCAGGTATTCTTCTAAGCACATTGTATGACTGAACTTACTTGTTCCTCTTAATGATTCTATAACATAGTGATGGCTACCATATTATGTACTTTGATATTTATGGACAGAAAAGTAAAACAGCCTTTGAGAGAAGGGCTGAATATCTGAATTCTGACAGAAAATTGAAAGCTAGCTTCCAAAGCCAGGTCTATCTTAAAATTTGTTTGGATTTTTCTACACTACATTACAAAGAAGTAGACAATCCAACTTTAGGGAGAATTAGTTGTTGAAAAGAAGTTTTCTGATGCTCTGTCAAGAGCATCAGAAATTTGCTAAATCAAATCAACTATGGGCCAAACCCACTCTACCTGCATTGCTTTATACAGTCATCTTAACTTGAATGCAAATGGGCCCTTCAAACACAGCAAGCCCCAAACCTGCTTCACTGCTCATTGTCCACAGCTCAGTGATTGTTACAGTGGTCCCTATCCTGATAAGAATTTGTATTCCTTATTTTGTACCATAGTCCTTTGAAAATCAATACTCAAATTTCCAACATGACTGTTGTTGTAGTTCAAGACACCAACCTCTTTTACTTGGATTACAACAGTAACTTCTTAGAGCCCATCTAACTGACCATGCCCTAGCTCCATCTCACACAATTTTCCATTTCCCAGTCAAAAGAATAATTGAAGAATGCAGATTGAAGATTTGATCACTCTTTGAAGCACTTATGACTGTATTTACAGTACATGCAAAACAAGGTAGAGTTCTCTATTTCTTTGTTTTAAGGTCCTTCATTATTTCCAAACTGATTTTCCATCAAGTCAAATTACCAATCAACTGTGAATGGAATAAATACATTTTCAGAGATACACTTATAAAGCACAAAAAGGAATAAATAAACCTCTACATATATGGTCAAATGATCTTTGGCAAGGAAATCAAGACTATTTAATTGGGAAAGGAAAAGCACGTCAACAAATGGTGGTGGGAAAACTGGATTCCACACAGAAGAATGAAGTTGGATGCTTGCCTAATACCACATACAAACTAACTCAAGATGGACTAAAGAATTAAACATAAGACCTAAAACTATAAAACTCCTAAAGCAAAATACAGGAGAACAATTTCATGACATTGGATTTGGAAATGATTTCCTGGAATTAACACCAAGAGCACAGGCAACAAAAGAAAAAAAAAATAACTAGAGAAATGGGAGTACATTAAACCTAAATTTCTGTGTCAAAGGTTAAAGTCAACAAACGGAAAAAGCGGCCTACAGAATGGAAAAAAATGTAAACATAGATTTGATAAAAGGTTAAAATCCAAAATATATTAAAAATACCTATAACTCAACAACAACAACAAAAAGAACTCAGTTAAAAATATGGACTAAGGATTTGAATAGATATCTCTCCAGAGAAGTTGTACAAATGGCCATCAACATAAAAAATGATGCACAACACTTATAAGAGAAATACAAATTAAAGCCACAATGAAATATTATCTCACACCCATTAGGATGGCTATTATTAGAAAACAGAAACAGAAAGTAGACTTGTATTTGCCACGGTTTTGGTGGAAGGGAGAATGAGGAGCTGTTATTAAATGGGTACAGTGTTATTAGTTTGGCAAGATGAAAAGTTCTGAAGGTTTATTAAAAGACGATGATAATATACTTAGCACTACTGAGTTTTACACTTAAAAATAATAAAGGTAGAGGAAACCCAGGTGGCTCAGATGGTTTAGCATCTGACTCTCAGTTTCGGCTCAGGTCATGAATTTAGGGTCCTGGGATTGAGCCCTACATCAGACTCTGCACTCAGCAGGAAGTCTGCTTGACTTCTCTCTCTCTGCCCTTCCCCTTTCTTGTGCCTTCCCTGTCTCTCATTCTCTCTCTAAAATAAATAAATAAACCATTAAAAAATAATTAAAGTAGAATAAAACCTCTAATATCTGTATTACCTTGAAATAAATAGTAGGCAGGCACAGATGGTAAAGTAAGGACCACCAGAAATCCTTTTTTTTCTACAAAAACAGAAACACTCAAAATATATCCAAATTAACATTTCAAAATTCTGGAAATTAAGCACTGGCTTGCAACAATCTTAGGAGTAGTCAAGAAAAATGGCAGAATTGGTAAATCATGTGACCTATTAACTTGTCCCATTCTCAGCCCCCTCTAACTGGCTCTGCAGAAACTATGAAAACCAATGATCTCACAATCACAGTGGAAACCAACAACCTAGGAGCTAGTGGAAGGGGCAAAACATTAGTATTCTTCAAAAGCAACATTTTTAGAGAATTGTAATTATTCAATTTGTCTGGAATTCCCAGAAACCATCAGTGCAGGGATTATCTTTATTTGATTTGATTCAGAACTTTCCTGGCCGTCGCCAGCAGCCGGGCAGGGGGAAGCCAGCGAAGCCCAGGGAAGCCGCCTCCCGGGAGGGGACTGGAAGAGCTGCTTGGGCTGTGATAATGTTAACAGAGACCAGTTTATCCATATGGGGATGGGGAAGCCTTGGCATTGTCCTTTCTCTAATAACCTTTGGACCCTGTGCAATATTTTATTTGGCCTTTTATATCCTCTGCTTTGTGGGTGGGGGGTTTGTGGTGACTCTCCTGTTTGGAAAAACAAACTCAGAGAAGTACCTGGAGCAGTGTGAACACTCATTTCTTCCTCCAACATCAACTGGGGTTCCTAAGTGCTTAGGAGAAATGAAACGAGAAGCCAGGACTATAAAGATTGAGAGAAGATTGACAGGTGCCAATATAATTGATGAACCTCTCCAGCAAGTTATCCAGTTTTCCTTGAGGGACTATGTCCAGTATTGGTATTACACACTAAGTGATGATGAATCTTTTCTTCTTGAAATTAGGCAGACTCTTCAAAATGCACTCATTCAGTTTGCTACTAGATTTATTTATTAATTTATGATAGACATAGAGAGAGAGAGAGAGAGAGAGAGAGAGAGAGAGAGAATGAGGCAGAGACATAGGCAGAGGGAGAAGCAGGCTCCATGCAGGGAGCCCGACATGGGACTCGATCCCGAGTCTCTAGGATCAGGCCCTGGGCCAAAGGCATCTGCTAAACCGCTGAGCCACCCAGGGATCCTCTGCAAATTGATTTTCAAAGTAGCTGCATATTCTCACCAACACTATATTACGATGCTTCCATTTTCTCCACATCCTTATCTAAGCTTGCTTTTATCTTTTTTTCTTCAAGTTTTATTTAAGTAATCTCTGTACCCCACATGGGGCTTGAACTCACGACCTTGAGATCAAGAGTCACATGTTCTTCTGATTTAGCCAACCAGGTGCCCCATGATATTTTGAATCTGTCTTTTGAGTTATAGCCATCCTAGGTGTAAACTGGCATTTCCTTATGGTTTTAATTTGTATTTCCCCGATAGGTAATGATATTGAGCATCTTTTCATATGCTTGAGTCATTTATATAGCTTCTTTAGAGAATGTCTATTCAGATCTTTTCCCCATTTTTAAAATTAGGTTATTTGTAATTTTATTATTAAATGGAGGGTACTATAGTCAGTTTTTGTAAATAGAATTTTATTGGACAGTCACACTGATTTGTTTGTATTTTTGTCCATGGCTGCTTTTGTACCACAGTAGCAGAGTGGACTAATTGTGACCCAGATAGTGTGGTTGCAAAGCCTAAAATAGTTGCTCTTTGGCTCATTACAGAACAAGTTTTCTGATCCCTGAAATAGTTTTGTAGTCATTAAGTTTAGGAAGTATTGTTAAACAGATAGGAAATATTTTAGAATAAAAATCATACAAAATAGTGTATGATTTTAGCTATGTAATAAAAACCTGTAAATATGTATGCAAAGCAAAGAGACTAGTGGGAAATATGCTAAAATATTAACTGATCTTTGGATTATGGATTCATGGCTGATTATAACTGATACTGAAAATCAAAAGAAGAAGTTACACTTTACAAAATGAGAATGTATTATTTTTATAGCCAGAGACAGAAACATTTGGTAGTGAGCAATAAAGATACCGAGGATGGCGTTTTTTAAACTAAATTAATTCTCTTGTTGCTCTGTTTTTTTTTTCTTTTTTTTTCTTTTTTGCTTATGAACTCATAAGAATCATCTTTTTCAACTATAGATGACGTGTTTTGTATAGGCAGCCACTATCCCTTTATTTCTTTGGACGGTGATCTGGAAACTAATGCTTAACATAGGTTTTTTTTTTTTTTTTGTATGTGATGGAATAGTGAATAGTCAATAAATTCTTATTGATTGAATTCCAAAAAAAAAAAAAAAAAAAAAAAGAACTTTCCCAATGTGAACAACCATTTCCCAAAGGTGTTTGTTAAAAAATAATCAATGCAATATCTTTTTCCAAAAGGGAAAGTATTTTTCAGTAAATGAAGGATGACAATAAAGAAATCAAAATTTTAAAAAATATATAAAGTCTGGAGTTGAAAAATACAACAGAAATGTAAAATTCATGAGAGTGGCACAACAGCCGACTTCAGGTGGCAGAAAGAATAATTTGTAACTCTGAAGATAGTCAATTGATATTATCCAGTCAAAGAGAAATAAAACAAGAATAATAAATGTCTCAGATACCTGAAGGACAGCATCAAAGTATGAATATATGCACAATGGAAGTACCAGGTCAAGACACAGAGAGGTAGAAATATATGAACAAATTTGTTGGTAGCAGATCAGACCTACAAGAAATATGGAATGGAATCCTTCACTGTAAAAGGAAAGGACACTAGACAGTAACATGAATTTACACAACAAAATAAAATACATTGATACATTTTGGTTGCAAATCTTTTTGCATAAACCAATAATTCTAAAATTATGTTGGCAGTGTTAAAATGTGTAAATATGTCATTTGGATGACAATAAATCACAAACAGTTGTCTGAACAGAAGCTATATTGGGAAAACAAATGTATACTCTTGAAATTCAGTAGTTATTAATATGAATTAGATTATTTAAAATAAGATTTTAATTATAATCTAGGGAAGCTCTAAGAATAATTCAAACAAAATATAATTAAAGTAACATTGAGGAGATTAAAATAGTCCACTAGAAAATATCTATTGGGCACAAAACAAGTCAGCAATGGAAGAACGGAGCCCCCCACCAAAATGAAATTGGACATATAACAAATAGCATGATGTTGAACATAAATTGTACTTCATCCATAATTACATTAAATGCAAAGGGACCAAAACTTTAGTTAAAAAGCACAGATTGGCAGAATAGACTTTAAAAATTAGACCAGCTTTTCCCTGTCTAAAAATGACACACTTTAAATACAAGGCACAGATAGCATAAAAGAAAAATGTTGGAAACATATATGCCTTAATTGTAGTGAATATATAACTAAAAAGAACACCAAAATACATGATGTAAAAAATACAAAAGAATTGAGAGGAGAAGTAGACAATTCAACAAAAAGTGTTGCAGACTAATGATGTACTTTGAATAATGAATGGAACAACTAAGGATAAAAAAAATAAGCTAAGATTTAAGCAATACGATAAACTATACTTTACACATCTATAGAATGCTCCAACCAATGACATCAGAAAATGCATTTTTCTAAAATGAATCTGCAATATTCTCTTGGAAAGACATATGGTATACCATAAAATAAGCCTCAATAAATTACACTTCATCAAATGAAATATTTTTAGTTAAAAAAACACAATTATAGGAGCCCCTAGGTGGCTCAGCGAGTTAAGTGTCTGCTTTGGGTTCAGGTCATAATCTCAGGGTCTTGGGATCCAAACCCCACTTCCAGATTCCTGCTCATAGAGGTGTCTGCTTCCCCATCCCCCTCTGCCACTACTCCCATTTGCACTCTTTCAAATAAATAAATAAAATCCTTAAAAAAAACCCCACAATTATGAAAAGATATGCAGATAATGGGAGAAAAAGTATATAACACCTAACTGATATGGAGTTTGCATTTGGAATATATAAAAAACTCTTAAAACTCAACAATTAAAAGTCAAATATGTAATTTAAAATGGGCAAAAGATTTAAATAGAATGTATCAAAAGAAAAAAGACTGAGAGCCTCAGAGACATCTGTAAATATTTCTTTATTGCTCTTAAGTATTTGCCCCTACCTACATCTCAGAGCTAGCAATGACATCTCAAATTATTTCATCTGAAATATATCTGATTACTCTATTTGTAACATTTCTCTTCCTCTTCTTCTGCAGCATTTCTCTTACCCTAGCCAGAGAAAATTCTTTATTTTTGAAAGTTTTATTTTAAAAATTATATTAGACTCCACCTCACCCCGCCATATGAGATACCTCTCCACTGCGAACCTATAATTTTAATAACATTGGCAAAGTCCCATTTTCCATGTAAGGTAATATATTTATAGATTCCATGGTTTAGGATATGGATGTCTCTGGGAGGGCTTGCTGCTTACTACATATAGTCTACCACCACTGCTGTGGGTTCCAAGAGGTTAACCAAGGAAATGATCTCCGCCTCCACCCTGCGCCTTGGTCTGCAGAATCAGAAAGCACCACTCTGGAGTATCCAACTTGGTAGTTTTAATGGAGTCTAGCAGAGAATTTATTACTTATCCCATAGAAATAGGTGATGTTCTGATTCTTCTACTGGGTAGGATTGATAGGTCTGAGAGAGAAGCTGGTATACCATTTCCTGTTTGAGGGAAGCAGGTAGTACTCCAATTTCTCAACCAGGGTGGTTTCAGTGAGGTGTGGTAGCAAGCTGCGCCTCTACTCACACCCAGCAGCATGGAAACCTAACAAGGCAGCACAATGTTGAGCTAGTAGCCACTCTGAATTATAGCCCTCCACCATCACCACCTAGTGTCAGGAAGACTAAACAAGGCAGTAAGAGTCCAAGCTAATTAGCATCCTACTTCCCACACACAAATATGGGGATCAGTGGGGCCCAGGGAATAGCTAAGCCTTATCACCAACTGGGTAGCAGTAAAACGGAATGAGGCAGTGTGAGTTGGGACTACTGGACATGTCAGTACCCCCCCACTTTAGAATGGCAAGGCCCAGTGTGGAAGTGAGCCTCTACCATGTACCCTCAATGAAGAAGACAGAATAATGTGGTACAAACAGGGTTAGTTGGCACTTGGCTTCTTCCTTTTGGAGTTTCAGCAGGAACCATGATGAGCTAAGCTTATACCTTCATCATACAGAGATGCCACAGTAAATATCAGCTTTATGGTTCCTCTTTGCCTCAATTTTGTGAGGCTAGTAGAGAAGTAAGTTACCGTCCCACTTGGGGGCTATAAAATGGTATGAATAAGTGCCTGACATTTTCCAGGATAGAGTTGGTGAGGCCCAATGGGAAGTTGAACATAAGCACCCAAACAGCCATAGTACTCCAGTTCAACAGGTCATGATCACAGTGTTCTGGGATTGAGCTCCATGTCAGGCTCCACTCTCAGTGAAAACTCTCCTTGAGAATCTCTCTCCCTCAGCTTCTCCCCACTTCATGTGTCCTCTTGCTTTCTCTCGCTCTCTCTCCCTAATAAGTAAATATTTAAAAAATTAAAAAGATTAAGTGGGAGAAATGTTCCAAGTATATGCTGTTGACTGAAAATTAATTCAAATTCAACCATATAAATAGGCTAACCTTAAAAAAGGCAGAAAATGATATACCATGCCCACATTAATTTTAAAAAGAAGCAGGAATGGTTATGGAAGTATCAGATTAAATTGCAGAGCAAAGGAAATGATAAGAGACAAAGGCAATTATGTAATTATAAAATTAAAAATCTACCAAGGGGACATAAAAACCCTAAATGTGTAAAAGAACCAAAAAACAGAGTTAAAAAACACATTAAGCAAAAAAAAGATAAGAGAGCTAAAAGAAGAAATAGACAAATCTGCAATTATCATTGGAAACATCACATTCCTCCTCAGGAATTAATAGAACTATACAGAACATCATCAAAAATGTAGAAAAACTGAACCATACAGTCAACAGAATCTAATTCACATTTACAAAACACCCTACAATAAAAGCACATAAAACATTCAACAATAATAGAATACCCATTTTTCAAGCACCCAGGGAACACCGATTGACTACATCCTGGGGCATAAAACAAATCTTAACAGATATAAATGAATGGAAATCCTGCAGAGATTTTATTTTCCGATTATAATAGAATCAAACTAGAAATAACGAAAATGAGGAAAATCTCTGAATATCTAGAAATTAACAGCACACTTCTATATAATTGGGAAGCAAAGAGGAAATGGAATTGAAGGAAGATTTGTAAATAAAACATTAAAATATGTTGGAAGCTCCTAAGTGAGGGTTGAAAGGGAAATTTATAGCTTAACTAAAGTTTATGCTGGAGACAGATGAATTAAATCAATAATTTTCTACCTTAAGAAACAAGAGTAAGGAGAACAAAATAAACCCAAACCAAGTGGGAGAAAGAAATAATAAACATCAAAGCAGAAATCAATGATATTGAATACAGAAACCCAATAGAGAAAATCAATGAAAGGCGATGTGGCAAAATCTGTTTGGAATGGTTACCAACAGGTTTTGCAGCATTGCCAATAGCCCTTGATTATGTTTTCCACCAAAAATGACAAATTCTTTTTGAGACGGAGTGTTCATACCTTATAATGGACAAGTAAAACAGCATGTCCACATTTCAGTGGACGGGTATGAAAAACTGAAGTACAATCCTCCATAGGCCAAACAATGGAAGTAGTAGAAAGGAGCTTTTGATGACTAACAATGCTCAATAGGGCTGCCAGAGTTTTTATTATCCACACTTACCTCAAGAGTTAAATGAACAACAACAATAAAAAAAATCTTAGCACATTGATCTGCAGAGGTTTACTGCCTATCCCTCAGGCTGTCATGCACATATTTTGGTTCATATTATTATTTTATGTGATTATTGAATGCCAAATATGATGGCACTTGTGAGGGAAATAAGCTAATTTCACAATTCAGCATAGTATTCTTAAACTTAGATTTACAATTAATTGCAAAATAGTTAAAAATCATTGCCTCCTCACTTGTTCTAGTATCATAAGTTTTCCAATGTTTTATTTTAAGGCATTTCTTAATTCCGTACTGTAAGTGAACATCTTGTTCAGCCGATAGAGAGGAATTATTTATGACATTTATTAGCAATGTAGAGCAAATAAATTTTATTAGATGCATGTTGTTGGTAATTACATAAAATAGAAAATACAAACTATATAATCCTATATACCTAATGCACTTTTTATCTCAATTTGTGTTTCATTCTTAAAATAGTGATAAAAGAGAGTGGACATAATTAACCATATATGGGATATTAATGCATGCTTGTAATAAGGATAACAGCTTTTATAGAGTGGGATGATTACTTTTATAACCCAATTAAAATTTAAGAGTTAGTGTTCCTTCATTACTTAGATTGGGCATTCTTTAATCCAGAAGTTTCATGTATTTTGCTTCAGAGTTTATGTATGTGAAGTGCACATTTGGAAAATGGAGGCATAACACTAGTGATTTAATTTCTAGGTAATCAAATGAAACTTAACGTTGCCTTTCCCATTCGTTTTAACCTTATGAAAAGATAATATTTCCCTGCTCATTATGTGCCTCTTAATAGAAAGGGAAAAGGATTATTTTTATGGCTGAAGGCCATGTGTACATAACAGCAGTTTTATTCAGACAAACTGAATGAAACAAAAGTCTGTCAAAATTAGCTTTACTTAGCATGAATTGCAACTCGATAGGGAATTGAGAAACTGTATTATGGACCATGAATATCAGAGTAACTGAACTTGTCTTTGTGGATATGTATTGGCTTTAAGCTACTAGCCAGTCTTGTTTCTTTAAACTTTTTAAAAATTATTTTAAATACTGCTTTTTTTTGGCTCATTTTAGAAATTAAATGAACTAAACTACATTACTCCATAAAAAATGAATAGGAATTATTATTTCAGGCAAAATACACAAAATGTTCACTTAGAAAAGCAATGTCAAAAACTTGGAGGAGAAACATTTATGAAGAAAAATGCGTTCTAGATTCTGGGGGCGATACAGTTGTATCATTATGCATTATATCACTAATAATTATAGTTATGCAATTTTACATATATGAAACATCCACCTACACACACAAAAACATTTACATCAAACCTGCATAATTATGAAAGAAAATAAGGTCATATTTAATACACTTTGAAGAGAGGGTAGTCTCTAACTTGGAGAAAAACAGTAATTAGGCACTCTCATACTTAAAGCTACCTTTTTTTAAAGGATTTATTTATTGTTGAGAAAGATTGAGAGTATATGCACAAATGGGAAGAGGCACAGAAGGAGAGAATCTCAAGCAGACTCCCCACTGAACTGGGAGCTGCATCCAGGCTCCCATCTCACCACCCCTGAAATCATGACCTCGGCTGAAATGGAGAGTCTGACAATCCACTGAACCACCCAGGCACCCCTATAAAACTATCTTTTAACTATATAATGTTCAGGGACACCTGGTGACTCAATCAGTTGAGCATCAGAGTTTTGGCTCAGGTCATGATCTTAGGGGTCTCGAGAGGGAGCCCCACTCAGAGTCCTTGCTCAGTGGGGAATCAGATTAAGATTATCGATTATCTCCTTCTTCCTTGGACCCTCCTCCTGCTTGATCTAAATAAATAAATAAATAAATAAATAAATAAATAAATAAATAAATAAAATCTCAAACTAAGTAAATAAATATCTAACATTTAAAGATGTCAGTAACATGATAAAAATGGAATCTTAATTGTATAAGACTATATTGCAAAAATGGCCACAATTCTTCATTCTTCCCTTGATCTTCAGCATCTGCAAAGGTGCTTTAATAAAGCTCCTCCTATCAGGATTTACATCTCTTTTACTATTTTCGTATGCAAGTTTGCCTTGTGGTTTACTTTGGTTAATGGAATGCAACATTCTTCCCGGCCTCCTTGGAACTGCCCCAGTACATAAACACAGCTGGAGGTTCGAAGACATTGTGTGGACAAGAACTAATGAGCCTCAGCTAACCTTCAGCTGTGGAGTCTCTTAGAAGACCTATACCTGGCATCAGGCAGGTACAGGAGTTCTGCTGCAGTGTGATGAACCAACCGGCTGTGTTTAACCTTTATTGCTGACTGGCATAATCATGAACTAAAGTGTTTTAAGCTACTGCATATGAAGTGAACTATTACATAGCTAAATGAAAAAGCTTGCATTTTACCACATGATTTTAAATATTACTTTAAAATAACATAAGCTTTATAAAATTCCATCTAAAATGTAAGACAGAGACACAACATTTGAAAAAAGGGCTAATATGCAAATTAGTGATAAACAATATCATATCTTATTTTAGAAAATTCAAATGTTTTTTGACTGAAAGTGTTCAAAATAATTTGAGTTCATTCTTCAGATATTGAAACTTTCTAGATTAGATTAATCTTCTCTCATATTTTTTCTCTTAATATATTTAATATTCAGAATGATATCCTCAACTATATTTTTATAACTTTTACAAATTATTTTTGGAAACCTTATTTTAATTATCAAATATTTATTGTTGTCATTGTGCTTCTGTTTCCTATTTGTACATTGATTGGTTGATCGTAATCAGATATTCACACTCCTGTGCATTTATTTAGTTGTAGAACTCAAACTCAGGACAGTCCGGGGTGGGGCTCTGCAGTTTAGCTCCACCTGCAGCTCAGGGCATGATCTTGGAGACATGGGATCAAGCCCACATCGGGCTCCCTGCATAGAGCCTGCTTCTCCCTCTGCCTGTGTCTCTGCCTCTCTTTCTCTCTCTCCCTCTCCTCTGCTATTCTCATGGATAAATAAATAAAATCCTTAAAAAAAAAAACAACTCCAAACTCTATAATTGAGATTTATTATTTTAGAATTCACACTCTTATGTGTTTATTTAGTTGTAGAACTCCAAACCCTATGATTGAGAATTAACATTTTAGAGTTGGCTATAAAATGATCAACATATCATAATGTAAATTTTTACTGGATGATATATTAATAGCTAATAATAAAAACTTTGTTTTACTAGTTGTTTATTTCAATCAAGGGCACATTTTTGCTTATGGACAACTTTGTAAGTAGACTACCGGAAGCAAGAAGTTAAGAATGTATTTTCATTGCTACTAGTCTTACTCTTTTAATTATTATTTTTTAAATTTTTATTTATTTACGATAGTCACAGAGAGAGAGAGAGAGAGAGGCAGAGACACAGGCAGAGGGAGAAGCAGGCTCCATGCACTGGGAGCCCGACGTGGGACTCAATCCCGGGTCTCCAGGATCGCACCCTGAGCCAAAGGCAGGTGCTAAACCGCTCCACCACCCAGGGGTCCCACTAGTCTTACTCTTAAAAATACTACAATAAATCACAGAGTAAACTCTTCTATGACATAACAAATTAGTTTTACAGAGAAGACCCATTGCTGGCACTAGATGGAAAAACAGTTCATTTAACAGACTTGTTTTTATCATCCTAAATATACACCTAGAGATATGTATTACTTATTCATAAACATTAGAATCCTCAATTGAAATGTCTTCTCAGCAAATACATTTGATTGCACCCCAAATACCAAAACGTATGCTTTTTATCATCATGGTTGTTATTTCTTGATTTAGGTTCAGCCTTCTCTAGAGGCCATTAAAGAATGCATACATTTTTTGCTGACATTTTATCACAGCACTAAAATGAGATGGGGATCTATACTCAAAAGGCCACTAAAATCAGTCAGCATGTTTACTGCAGAAAACAACTGTTTGCCAAACACTCTAAAAAAATTCAGTAAAGTATGACCAGATTTATGGTTATTTTGTCACACAAAGCTCTCAATTATAACATATTTTATAATATCATAAATATATGTCTATGAAAGAAGGCATCAATTAATACTATTATTTTAATGACATGCTTACCTTAGCATATGATACTTTATTCATGGGAAATCAGGAGATATTGAATTTGTTTTTAAAGTTTTCCTTAAAAATCACATACACATATAAATCAATTTTCTTGATTAGATTCTTCCAGTCATACTGACCTATGTTTTTATTAGTAAGAATTATTATACCTGTCAAAGATAGTGCCGATTCTCATACAATTGCATTTACAAGTTCCAGGAAACAATTGGCAGTGCTCTTAATCCTATATAATTGAATCCATCCACAGTGGGAAAAATAATCATTTAGGACATATCTTCATAAGTGTAGTATATTGTGAAGTAAGTGTGTATTTCTTCTAGGAGTTTTAGGACTCAATCTTTAATCCATTTTATAACTTTTAAAAATATTTTTATTTACTTATTTGAGAGAGCAAGAAAGAGAGCATAAGCAAAGGGGGAGGGGCAGAGGAAGGAGGAAAAGCAGAGGAAGGGACAGAGGGAGAGGAAGAAGGGGAACCGAATATGGAACTGAAGGCAGATGCTTAACCAATTGAGTCACCCAGGCACCTCTCTTTAATCTATTTTCAGTTAATTTTTTCAGTGGTGTCAATAGGGATTCTACTTCCTTCTTTTGAATCTGAATATCCAGTGTTCTCAACAATATTTGTTGAAGAGACTGTCCATTTGCCATAGATTATTGTTAGCACTTTTGTCAAATCTTAGTTGGCAGTATATGCAGAGGTTTATTTCTGGGCTTCCGACTCTATTCCATTGGTCCATGCATCTGCTTTCATGCCAGTACCATACTGTTTTGATTATTATAGCTTCATAATACAGTTTAAAATTATGATGTGTGAGACTTCCAGCTTTGTTCTTCTTTTTCAAAATTGCTTTGGCTATTCAGGATCTTTTTTATTCTATTGGAATTCTAGAATTATTTTTTCTATGTGAAAAATGCGATTGAATCTTGATGGACATTGGATATAGATGGCTTTGGGTAGTATGAGCACTTCAACAATACTAATCCGTCTGATCTATGGGCATTGGATTTCTTTCCATGTTTTTGTGGTTTTTTTTTTTTCAGTTTCTTAAAATAAAATGTCCTAAGATTTCAGTGTACAGATTTTTCACCTCTTCAGTTAAATATACTCCAAAGTATTTTGGTTTCTTTTACTCTGTGGTAAATGACAATCTATCAAAAAGTGACATATTTAAAATGCTAAATTTTCTACTTTATGAACAAGTTATGTCTCTAAATTTATAGGTTTCCTTTAAGTAATCTCAGAATGTTATATATTTTTATTTCAGAAGTCTTGTATTTCTTGCATTAGATATTTATTTATTTATTTATTTATTTATTTATTTATTTATTTATTAGAGGGCACCAAGGGTGGGGGGGAGAGAGACAGAGGTAGAGGGAGAGAGAAAATCTTAAGCAAGCTCCCTACCTTGCATGGACCCCAGCACAGGGCTCCATCTCACTACCCTGAGATCACCATCAGAGCCAAAATCAAGAGTCAATCACAAACAACTGAGCCACCCAAGTGCCCCACATTAGATTTATTCTTAAGTATTTGGCGTTTTGATGTTCTTGTGAATGCTTTCAGTGAGTTTAAAAGTCTATTACTCTGCTTCTAGTATTATAGAGACTAGTAATTTTTATTTGATTTGTATCCAAAGCATTTACTAACTGCACTTAACCCTAAATTTTATGTGATTCTTTGTGTATACATTGTTATGAGATGATTACCAAAATTTTATATCTCCATTCCCAAACCTTACCACTTTCCTTTGTCTTATTTCATTAAGAACACTAACAGAAATTCTTAGAAGCAATATTTTGCTTCTGAACTTGTTTTGCTTCTAATCTCAAGGGTAAAATACATTTTAAACATTTGGGATGTGTTTGCTTAATGTTTTTTTTTAAATCAAATTAAGAAAAGTGCTGATTTTTTTCTAACTATTAAGATTATCAGAGTTGTCTTATTTATTCTACTGATATAGTGATATGCATTTGTTTTTGAATGATAAATATTAAATTTCTAATGTAAATTTATGTATTATGTGTTTGTAAGTAAATTGGCTTTTGTTTTGTTTAATTTATGTTATTGCCTATATTCTTGAGAGACATTAGTTTATAATACAGTTTTATGCAACGTCATTGTCAGAATTCTGTGTCCAGGTTATCCTGGGGCTATTGGAATTGGTTTTATGTGAGATTCTCTAGCACTGGAGCCAATAGATATTGAGGAGGAGGTGAGATTCTCTTAGAATAAAGCCATAGAACTAATTTAGGCAAGAGTGGGATATTGACTGAGACAAACTTCAATCTGATACCACAGGAAGTTGTGAAATACATATTGCACTACAAAGGAAAATATTCTACTAAGTTTATGGAGAAGGCAGCAGCTGCAAATTTCATTTGTGACTAAAATTGAGGAATGGCTATGCCATTTGGTAAAGGACATTCTGGTAAATGATTGTACCCAGCACACTTTAACTCCTTGGACCACACAAATTCAGTTGCTTCTCCCATCTTTTTTTCTCTATCTAGGCTAAGCCTCACTAAGATTCCATTTAATTATAATTTCTGGAAAAATCTGCTGAGAAAGGTCAATGTGACAAACCTTAAGTCCT
The DNA here is from genome assembly GCF_018345385.1 of Vulpes lagopus. Lineage (NCBI taxonomy): Eukaryota > Metazoa > Chordata > Mammalia > Carnivora > Canidae > Vulpes > Vulpes lagopus. The sequence continues at coordinate 20,342,378 of NC_054843.1, read as the reverse complement.
GTTGCTGCAATTGGTCCTGGGGCATAACTGATGATCATAAATACCATTTCCCACTATCCAGGGCAGTTTCACATCCCATTCAGTTAACATATCTAATGATCAGAATTGGCTTGACATCTTGGTTGACTCAGAACTTAATATCTGATATCCTGTTTGTCGTATTCTCAATAGACTTTATTTGTTGTACTTGCTCATTTATAAATAATGCCAGGCATGGGAAAACCAAGAATTGCCTCAATGAACTGCAGTATATTACTTTCTGCTCCCCATTGTATAAAAGCTGACCTACCTATGTATAGTGATTAGGGCCAATTATTCTAGCTCTGCTGAAGGTCTAGTAGCAGGAGTCACCCCAAGTAGTCAGGTAGCGATGTAACTTTAAGTTTATCTGGTGTAATTGCTAATCTTGCTATTCATTGTTTTGGGCATATTTAAGTGTACTAATCAGATTTGTTTTAAATTTCATGACTTAATTTTCTGGGTCACCTGTGGATCAGTTTCATTTGTAAGGCTTTCTTCTTGGTTTTTAGTCATTCAATTTTTCTCATGTTAATGCTGGAGGTATTTTATTGCATATTACACTCCGTATGTGAAAAATGTAAACAGCTCTAGATAGTTTTATTGTCCTTCAGGGAAGAATTAACTTGCTCTTTGCCAGAAGTTAGTATAAGGGTGTATTACTATGTCTCAATAAACAACCTCAATTTTTGAGCCTGTGTTGTAAGGCTTATCTTTATCTCGTTCACATTTTATTTTAGGGCATAGCTCTTTAGAAGACTCAACTGAACGCATGGGGTGTTTATTGCTGTCCTTTCTCTTCACTCTTCTTGCAATCCAATTTTGTCTCCCCTGCAACATAAGACTATTGAAAGGTCTTAGCTTTTAGTCACTTAACAATTTCTTTCTGATTGATTTCTTGGCCTCTTGCCCCCATGCTCTTTGGGATTTACCAGTGACCTACAGTATTAAAGCACTCAGAATTCTGGGATCACTTCTCTGGGTCATTTTTCTCCAAGATTTCTGTTTCTCACATCTTGGATGTCTTATTACTTCTGGAAACAAAAATTTGGCTTCTCCATAACAATATCTCAAACTCAAGTTTTCTACTTTCTGTCAGGCATTTATGCCTTATTCTGAGATTTAAGGGAAAAAATCCCCAACATAAAAAGTAGTATAACTCTGGCCCCCTGCAATTTGTTTATTTTCTCTTCACAATTTTGTCGCTTCAAGTTTCAGTTACTTGTGCTCTTTGATAGTGAGTACCAGATGTTTTTGGCACTTCTTCAATTTTATGGATGTGCTTTTCTGATTTATGCTACTCAATGGCAATCAGTTGTGGAATACCACTTTTTATGATTCCAATACAATGAAATCCATTGGGACTCTTTCTAATGGGCCAGCATAGGATTTGTGTGTGTGTGTGTGTGTGTGTGTGTGTGTGTGTGTGTGTGTCATTATTGAAGAAAAAAAGATTGTATTCTTGGGGAAAAAAAGACTATTCTACAATTGCTACATATTGGTTTTCACATAATTAAATCCTTGGTTCTACTCACATATTAAACAAGTGGAATTAGACTTCATTTCTTTTTTTCTTTATTTTTTTAAAGATTTTATTTATTCATGAGAGGCACAGAGAGTAAGGCATAGACACAAGCAGAGGGAGAAGCAGGCTCCCTGCAAGAAGCTCGATGTAGGATTTGATCCCAGGACCCCAGGATCACAACCTGAGCCAAAGGCAGAGACTCAACTACTGAACCACCCACATGACCCTCTTTATTTTTTTAAGATTTTATTTATTTGAGAGAGAGAAGAAGAGAGAGAGAGAGAGAGAGAGAGAGAGAGAGATAGCATGAGCATTGGTGGAGGGGCAAAGGGAGAAGCTGGATCCCTGCTGAGCAGGGAGCTCAATATAGGACTTTGGGATCATGATCTGAACCACCTATAACTTTCGAATGTATATAACTGCACAGTTGGAGGTTTCGTTTAAACAGCAATTGTTAGGTTATTATAATACTAAAAAATATTTTTTCAGAAACAGGAAATAATCACTAAGTAAAATCTTTGTAATGGATAGCTGTTATGGAAAGAGTTGTACTCTCCAAAAGTAAGGTCCTGACACTTAGTACCTGTTAATGTGACCCTATTTGGAAAAATAGATCTTGCAAATGATCAAATTAAGATGCAGTGATTAGGACCTAACCAATTTGCTCTTATTATAAGAAAAGGAAGTGTAGAGATACAGACGCAGAGGAAGATGGTATAAACACAGAGAGAATGCTATCTACAAATCAATGAATGCCTGAAGCTACCAGAAATTAAAATAGAAGCATAGAACAGATTCTCCTTCACACCTTTCAGAAGGAATTAGTGACCCTAGCCACACCTTGATGTCAGTTAGTCTTCTCATGTACAGAACTGGATTCATAATCCACCTAGATTGTGGTACTTTGTTGATGTAGCCCCAGAGAACTAATACAATAGATCAACCACCTAGGAAGTATAATCTTTAAGCCTAGAACCCAGGAAAACTATGAATCCAAATCTCTCTGGACCCTTTCACTCCAGGATTCGAAGAAAAGAAGCCATTAATTGGTTTGCATCGGCCTCCAAGGACAAACTTTATAACTGGTGATAAAATACTGGAGTTTCAAATGCATTTCTTAGAAAATTGAAATAAATATAGGGATACAAATAAACTACAGTTAAGAATTTTTAAAAGTTAACAGGATTTGAAGCAGCTTATATCAACAGAAATACTAAATCAGAGTAAGAACATAAATATGTTTAAATATAATTAAATATATTTATGTTCAAAGTTGGTTGGGTAGGCCCACCTTCCCTCTCCCACCTCCTAACTCCTCTCACAACCATCCCTCACCCCCTGCCACCCTGCACACAAAAGGAAATATTCTGAACTAGTTAAAGATCCTTTATTGTAGGGGGTCAATGTTCTCCTATTGTAGGTGAGGATAATGATTCAATGACATTAAGTACACTTCAAAGTTCATATGGATTTTGTGAGAGATATTAGACTCAAATGCAGCACTTGATAGCTCAAATAATACAGTAATTTTTTTTAGTTTCCAAGAAAGTCAGGCTGACTATCCTTTTTGAAAGCCATCATATCATCAATTTATTCTGTATTGAATTATGTTTTCAGTTATGCATATATGGTCTCTATGGTCCTTGACATTAGGAATCGAACTCTAACTGCTATAAATATATAATGTGAAGCAAATGTCTTTCATTATCCAATTATATTTGAATATATAATGAATATTTCAAGTACCAGAGATTTTAATAACGAATTAAATATATCTCCCCAGTAGGAGAAGCTACTATAACCATTCATTATGGTTGCACATTGGAACAATTCTAGATGATCAAGAAGATTTAGCCAGAGGAAAAGGAATTAAAGAATTTTCTAAGAAAAGGAATAGCAATGCTATTCCCCAGAATCTGGGAAAAGATGATAATTTAAGACAAATTTATGGCAGGCAAGAATGGAAAATTTGGAAGGGAGATGGAAAATCACATAATATGAAGCAGAAAGAATTAAGAGGACACAGGTTCCATGCAGGGAACCCGACGTGGGGCTTGATCCCAGGTCTCCAGGATCAGACCCTGCACTGAAGGCGGCACTAAACCGCTGAGCCACCCGGGCTGCCCATAAATTTGGTTCTAAAACCTTTTGTACAATTTTATTTTTAAAGTGTGTTTGGGCTATAAAGGTTTTTTAAATTAATTTATTTATTTGATAAAGAGAGAGTATGCATGTATGCACTGGAGAGTTTGGGGAGAAGGGCAGAGGAAGAGGATCCCATGCAAACTCCTCCCATTCAAAGCTTGATCTCAAGACCCTGAGATCATGACCTGAGCCCAAATCGAGTCAGATGCTTCACCAACTAAGCAAGTCAGGTGCCCCAGCTGTGAAGTTTTTTTGTTTTTGTTTTTGTTTTAGTGGCTTGGTTGCCATTCCACCTTTATATTGTTTTTTGTTTTTGTTTTTGTTTTTTATTTTAATTTTGTAAAGCATAACTTTATGTTTACAATAAAGTTGAGAGAATGGTACAGATATTTCTAATATGCTCTCTACCTCCACACATGCATAACCTCCCTCATTACCAACTCGCCTACCACAGTGTTTCATTTATTCCAGCTGAAGGACTGACATTGATTCATCAAAATCGTCCAAAGTCTGTAGTTCACTTTAGGATTCACTCTTGATATTGTGCATTCTCTGGAATTTGGGGAAATGTATAAGGGCCTGTATTCACTGTTATTGTTTCGTAATAGAGTATTTCCAATACCTTAAAAGTCCTCTGGTGTTCTATTTATTCATTCCTCTTTCCCAACCCTGAGCAACCGCTTCTCTTTTTATTGTTTCTATGGTGTTGTATTTCTTAGAATGCCATATAGTAGGAAGCATAGACTATGTAGACTTTTCAGATTGACTAGTTTCACCTACTAATATGCATTTCCATTTCCTCCATGTGTTTTCGTGGCTGGTTGGTTCATTTATTTTTATTGCAAAATAATATTCTGTTACCTGTATCTACCAATTTATCCATTCACTTACTGAAGGACATCATGGTTGCTTCCTGTTTTTGGAAATTATGAATAAATCTGCTATAAATATCCATGTGAAGTTTTTGTGTGGTTATAAGTTTTCATTTCCTTTAGATAAATATCAAGGAGTGAGATTGCTTGGAAAGAATATGTTTAGTTTTGTAATAAACAAACTATTTTTGAAAGTGCCTATATCATTTTTGCATTATTACCAGCAATGAATGAAGTCCTGTTGCTCCACATCCTCAACAACATTTAGTGTTGTCAGTGTTCTGGATCTGGGCATTCTAATAGGTATGTAGGAATATCTCATTGTTGTTTTAATTTGCGTTTTCCTGATGACATATGATGAGGAGCATCTTTTTGTGTGCTTATTTATTATCTGTAAATCTTCTTTATTGAAGTATCACAGGTTCAGCCTACTTTTTCATCAGGTTGATTTTTAAAAATTCAATTAGGTAACATAAAGAACGTAGTTTCAGATGTACTGTGCAATTATTTTCTTATTCAGGTTTTTTTCTGAAGTTTTTGTTAGAACTCTTAGTGCAGACAGTATATTATAACTTCATCATATACAAAATATTCCTTTTAAAATACTGTTTATAATTATTACTCATTAATAGCACATTAAATTTTTATGACCTATTGGGATGCCTGGGTGGCTCAGCAATTAAGCATCTGCCTTCCGCCCAGGGTGTGATTCTGGAGTCCTGGGGTCAAGTCCCAAATTGGGCTCCCTGCATGGAGCCTGCTTCTTCTTATGCTTATGCCTCTGCCTCTCTCTCTCTTTTAAAAAAATTGTATGACCTAATGACCATTGTCCCTATGATTTCAGATATTTATATCATATTTCAAGCAGACTTCCTACACCCAGATCTAATGCTGTCTGTTTTATTTTAATACTGCTATGATTTTTTTCTATATGCAAATATTTGGTCTATCTATACATCTTATGATGTGTAAAGAACTAAGAACTGTATAGCTTAATTGTATTCCAAATATTTATTCAATTTCTGTAATGCCAATCACTAGAAAAATATAAATACATTTGTTTTTTTTTAAGATTTTATTTATTTATTCATGAGAGACAGAGAGAGAGAGAGAGAGGCAGAAACATAGGCAGAGGGAACAGCAAGTTCCATGCAGGAAGCCTGATATGGGACTCAATCTTGGGACTCCAGGATTACACCCTGAGCCGAAGGCAGATGCTTAATTGCTGACCCACCCAGGGGTCCCAATATATACATTTATTTTATTTATTTTTTTTTCTTTTCTTTTTTTTTTTTTTTTTTAATTAATTTTTATTGGTGTTCAATTTACCAACATACAGAAAAACACCCAGTGCTCATCCCGTCAAGTGTCCACCTCAGTGCCCGTCACCCCTTCCCCTCCAACACCCGCCCTCCTCCCCTTCCACCACCCCTAGTTCGTTTCCCCGAGTTAGGAGTCTTTATGTTCTGTCTCCCTTCCTGATATTTCCCAACATTTCTTCTCCCTTCCTTTATATTCCCTTTCACCATTATTCATATTCCCCAAATGAATGAGAACATACACTGTTTGTCCCTCTCCGGTTGACTTATTTCACTCAGCATAATACCCTCCAGTTCCATCCACGTTGAAGCAAATGGTGGGTATTTGTCGTTTCTAATTGCTGAGTAATATTCCATTGTATACATAAACCACATCTTCTTTATCCATTCATCTTTCGATGGACACCGAGGCTCCTTCCACAATTTGGCTATTGTGGCCATTGCTGATAGAAACATCGGGGTGCAGGTGTCCCGACGTTTCATTGCATCTGAATCTTTGGGGTAAATCCCCAACAGTGCAATTGCTGGGTCGTAGGGCAGGTCTATTTTTAACTCTTTGAGGAACCTCCACACAGTTTTCCAGAGTGGCTGCACCAGTTCACATTCCCACCAACAGTGTAAGAGGGTTCCCTTTTCTCCGCATCCTCTCCAACATTTGTTGTTTCCTGCCTTGTTAATTTTCCCCATTCTCACTGGTGTGAGGTGGTATCTCATTGTGGTTTTGATTTGTATTTCCCTGATGGCAAGTGATGCAGAGCATTTTCTCATGTGCATGTTGGCCATGTCTATGTCTTCCTCTGTGAGATTTCTCTTCATGTCTTTTGCCCATTTCATGATTGGATTGTTTGTTTCTTTGGTGCTGAGTTTAATAAGTTCTTTATAGATTTTGGAAACTAGCCCTTTATCTGATATGTCATTTGCAAATATCTTCTCCCATTCTGTAGGTTGTCTTTTAGTTTTGTTGACTGTATCCTTTGCTGTGCAAAAGCTTCTTATCTTGATGAAGTCCCAATAGTTCATTTTTGCTTTTGTTTCTTTTGCCTTTGTGGATGTATCTTGCAAGAAGTTACTGTGGCCAAGTTCAAAAAGGGTGTTGCCTGTGTTCTCCTCTAGGATTTTGATGGAATCTTGTCTCACATTTAGATCTTTCATCCATTTTGAGTTTATCTTTGTGTATGGTGAAAGAGAGTGGTCCAGTTTCATTTTTCTGCATGTGGATGTCCAATTTTCCCAGCACCATTTATTGAAGAGACTGTCTTTCTTCCAATGGATAGTCTTTCCTCCTTTATCGAATATTAGATGACCGTACATTTCAGGGTCCCCTTCTGGGTTCTCTATTCTGTTCCATTGATCTATGTGTCTGTTTTTGTGCCAGTACCACACTGTCTTGATGACCACAGCTTTGTAGTACAACCTGAAATCTGGCATTGTGATGCCCCCAGATATGGTTTTCTTTTTTAAAATTCCCCTGGCTATTCGGGGTCTTTTCTGATTCCACACAAATCTTAAAATAATTTGTTCTAACTCTCTGAAGAAAGTCCATGGTATTTTGATAGGGATTGCATTAAACGTATAAATTGCCCTGGGTAACATTGACATTTTTACAATATTAATTCTGCCAATCCATGAGCATGGAATATTTTTCCATCTCTTTGTGTCTTCCTCAATTTCTTTCAGAAGTGTTCTATAGTTTTTAGGGTATAGATCTTTTACCTCTTTGGTTAGGTTTATTCCTAGGTATCTTATGCTTTTGGGTGCAATTGTAAATGGGATTGACTCCTTAATTTCTCTTTCTTCAGTCTCATTGTTAGTGTATAGAAATGCCATTGATTTCTGGGCATTGATTTTGTATCCTGCCACACTACCAAATTGCTGTATGAGTTCTAGCAATCTTGGGGTGGAGTCTTTTGGGTTTTCTATGTAGAGTATCATGTCATCGGCGAAGAGGGAGAGTTTGACTTCTTCTTTGCCAATTTGAATGCCTTTAATGTCTTTTTGTTGTCTGATTGCTGAGGCGAGGACTTCCAGAACTATGTTGAACAGCAGTGGTGAGAGTGGACATCCCTGTCTTGTTCCTGATCTTAGGGGAAAGGCTCCCAGTGCTTCCCCATTGAGAATGATATTTGCTGTGGGCTTTTCGTAGATGGCTTTTAAGATGTCGAGGAAAGTTCCCTCTATCCCAACACTCTGAAGGGTTTTGATCAGGAATGGATGCTGTATTTTGTCAAATGCTTTCTCTGCATCTAATGAGAGTATCATATGGTTCTTGGTTTTTCTCTTGCTGATATGATGAATCACATTGATGGTTTTACGAGTGTTGAACCAGCCTTGTGTCCCAGGGATAAATCCTACTTGGTCATGGTGAATAATTTTCTTAATGTGTTGTTGGATCCTATTGGCTAGTATCTTGTTGAGAATTTTTGCATCCATGTTCATCAGGGATATTGGTCTGTAATTCTCCTTTTTGGTGGGGTCTTTGTCTGGTTTCGGAATTAAGGTGATGCTGGCCTCATAGAATGAATTTGGAAGTACTCCATCTCTTTCTATCTTTCCAAACAGCTTTAGTAGAATAGGTATGATTTCTTCTTTAAACGTTTGATAGAATTCCCCTGGGAAGCCATCTGGCCCTGGACTCTTGTGTCTTGGGAGGTTTTTGATGACTGCTTCAATTTCCTCCCTGGTTATATACATTTATTTTAAATGTTATCCTAATCAATTATATATAATTACAAATAAATGTTAACTTGTAATTATAAATAAAAATATATAATTTTAAAAATATATATGTTGTTGCTTTTATTTATCTGTATTTCAAGTGTAGATAAGTCTGCATCAATCCCATAAAGTTTATTTTACTATATATTTTAGTATGCTTTTTGATCTGTGATATTGACTATATGTGTCTCCCCCAGATTCATATATTGAAGCTTAATCCCCAGTTTGATGGTATTTGGAGATGAGTCCTTTGGGAGGTAATAAGGACTTAAGAGTGGAGTCCCTGTGAATGGGATTAATGCCCTCAGAAGAAGAGAAATAGACTGGATTTGTCTCACTCTCCTTCCCATGTGAGGATACAAGAAGGTGGCTGTTCCACACAACAGATCTGCCAATGCCTTGATTTTGTACTTACTTCCCAGCCTCCAAAACTGTAAGAAATAAATACTTGTTATTTAAGCTATCTAGTATATCTTATTCTTGATATAGAAGTCCTAAATGACCAAGACAATATGGCAAGATTGTTTTTCTCTAAAATATTATGAACTATGTGATGATTAATTCTATATGCCATGTGTGCCCAGATATTTGTTCAAACATTATTCTGGGTGTGTCCATAAGAGCATTTCTGATTGAGATTAACATCTGAAAAACATCTGGGTAAAGCAGATTGCCCTCCTTAAGGAGGATGGGCCTCATCCAATCAGTTGAAGATCTGAATAGGACAAAAGACTAAGACACAATATATTATGTCCAGCTACCTTCAAGTTGGGATATAAGTTTTTTCTATGACCATTAAAAGTTATATGGCTATCATTTTAATAACTTTTCCTAAATTATATTCTATTTCAACTTGAGAGTTTTACCTTTTATTTTAAATAAAGAGAATATTTCAACTGAAATACATCCTACCCACTCCAAAACTAGGAAACCAAAATAATTTAAACTTAATTTGTCTTTTACTTTTCTTTCTGCAAGAATATTGGGGAACAATCATTATAGAATAAACTATTAATCCTAAATAGCTATTAATTTCATTAACATGCAGTGAAGAACTTTGGGTCTTTCTTAGACTATAAGCATTTTCTTTTCCTCTTTATGTTAGTATGAAAGACCAAGCTATCCACCTTGATTTTATATATCTTTGTCATTAGTAGTTCAACAAGCAACTCCATTTAGTGCACTTAGTCTTGGAACATTGGGTTTTGACTCTGGGGAAATCTAATTTCATTTTTTTCTCACTTTTGTAAGAGGAAGTTATCCAATATTTTTGCCTTTCTCACATTTAAAACTTGAATAATTACCTTTAAGTAATTATTTTATTTCTAATTGTAGGACACCATAATCCTTCAGTTATACATTATATTTTATTTTGAGTTATCATATTTTAAACTTTTATAAGTGTGTTGGAAAATAAAAACTAACATATTTATGTAATAGTAACATACAACATATGATCTGAGTCTCCTTCAAACAGGTAGGATGCCTTGTATCTTAACCAATGATGGCTCTTCCCAAACTCTTTTAATACTTAAGGAAAGAAACTAAAGTTAGCAATACACATTGCCTTGAAAAACACACATTTTTAAATAAAATAATAGAGCCATCTATAATATTTATATTACCATTTATAACCTTTGTTCTCTGAGTCACAGTTTCTGTACCTTTAGAAATGGTAAAATGCAAATATTCTTGTTAGACTGTGAGGCGTCAATGTGTGACATACAATTTATTTTTAATACTCTTAGTTTTTTTTAAAAAATATTTTATTTCTCATTTGAGAGAGAGAGAGCGAGAGAGACAGAGAGAGAGAGAGAGAGAGAGAGAGCACAAGCAGGGGAGTGGCAAGAGAGAAAGAAACAGACTCTCCACTGAGCACAGAGCCTGACACGGGGCTCAGTCCCAGGACCCTGGGATCATGACCCAAGCTGAAGGCAGACGCTTAAAGATTGAGCCACTCAAGCTTCCCTATACTTTTAGCTTTTTATGCATTTTCCTAGGTCATTGTCTCTAAGATACTGGACTTTTTTTCCAGCTTGGCATTCTCCACATTTCCTATTACCTGTCATATTCATCATTGGCAACAATAACTAATTGATAATTATTAGCTAAATATATTGGATCTGAGGAAATGATAGTCTTTTTAAAAAGATTTATTTATTTATTACTTGAGAGAAAGAGCAAGCAATATGGGGTGGGAGGCAGAGGGAAATGGAGAGAGAGAGAATCTCAAGCAGATTCCCTACTGAGAGTGGAGCCTTATGTGATGCGGAGCTTGATCTCACAACACCGAGACCATGATCTAAGCCAAAATCAAGAGAGTCCCATGTTTAACTGGCTGAGTTACCTAACACCTTAGGAAATGATGTTATTAAAATTTGCTGCTCAAATATGCTTTATAATCATTACCAAAGAAATTAATTAAGTAGAAATTGGAAATTATAAAGTAATTCATATTCCCATTTACCAACTAAGGGAAAAATTATTCATACCAATGCCAGTGGTGTCATACATTATTTTAGAACACTAATTAAACCAAATTCCATACTTCTAAATGAATACATTTCAACCAGTTACTCAACAGCAAAATTATTTTTGCTAAACTACTTTGCCAATTTAAACCACAAATAGAAAAAAAATATTTTTTTCTAATCTGATCTAAGTCATTACTTCTCTCAGAAATACTAGATCAATTCTTTTTTATGCCATAGTTTTGATATATTAAATTGATTAAGATAATATTAGCAGAGTGAAAGATAAGGAGATACATAAGGCATCAGAAGAGGACTCTGTAACACACTAACATATATGTATATGTTTGTGTGTTATTATTATATATGTATATGTTTGTGTGTTTATTGTGTGCTTCTAGAATATATACTTCTTGAGTTCTAGGACTTTGTAAATTATATATATATATATATATATATATATATATATATATATATATATATCCTGCAAGCACATAGGACATTTCATTTTTTGGCACATAATATAAATTTAATAATTACTTGTTGAATAAAATAATAAAGCAAATATTAATTGAATAAATTAATGAATATTGTAAATGACAGAGAAGACAAGAGATTACAAGGGAAGAAAGGATATCATGTAAATCTAATAATGTAAATTTAGTTACTGAGTACCTTTTAAGAGTCAGGACCTATGGTTTGCATTTTACCTACTAAATTCCTTCAAAATGCTATACTTGTATGTTTTGCCTTTTAATAATACATGCATATAATGTATAATTATAATGTCTATCAAAATTCTATATATTTATTATTATCCTCATTGCATAATTACTTAAAGTATCACTTAAGTAAATAAAGTAACTCATTCAAGATTAAATGATTACTAAATGTAGAATGATGATATACTACGCTCATGTTTCTATCTATCCTCTATCAACCATTTTCTCTGATTTTCCCCAGATGTACATTAAATTGTTGCACAAATCCCAACTTAACCCACAAAATATACTTATGATGGAACATGGAATAAAACTAGTTATATTGACATTGACGGTCCCAAATCATCCCTAAACATATCATATATGATGAATAATTATTTGTGAGTGGATTGTAAAGTGTAATTGGCTTTGGTTCAAATGTCTGTTTTTTCCTATCAAGTTGTGGGGTAATTCAGACATGATATGTGTTTTCTATTGCTGCTACAGCAAATTGTCACAAATTCAGTGACTTGAAACAATAAAAAAAAAAAAGCCTTATAGTTTTGTTGGTTAGAATTATGACCCAAAACTCACTGGGCTACAGCTGAGGCATTGGTAGGGTTGCATTCTTTTCTAGAAACTCTAGGAGAGAATGTGCATCTTGATCTTTTTCAACTTCTTAGAAGCCACCTTTTTCCTTGGTTTATGATTGACATTCCTTCCCTTTTAAAGCCAGTAATGGTAAAAAGAATCCTTTACTCTCTGTCTTCTCTCTGGTTCTCTGTAGCTGAAGAAGATTTTCATGTAACTCACAGCTTGAAACAGCGTTCTTTCCCTTCCCAGTGATAAAAGTTAACATCTGTGTGGGCATTCCTGGCAGCTGGTGAAAAGACACATGTCAAGTCTTATTCTTGGAAGTTAAAAAGTCTGGTTTATTGTTTGGATTCTAAAGGATTTAAGTTGGTGTTTAAATACATTTTAGGGTGGGGTGAGATGTTTTTTTCTAGATTAGAATTTACCATGAAAGAAGAACTAGCCAATTCTGGACATGTGAACCTAGAAAGAAAATTCTTCATTGGTAATATTCAGTGCTCAGAATTATAAGCCATGCCTGGCCAATGCTGTTAAGTGGAGAGGACAAACCATGTCTAACAGGGCTGCATAGCCACTCTCAGCATAACTCTGTTTACTGCAGCAGAAGGGAAAAGCACATACTTCTGTGTGCATGTGTAATGTTCCCTTGGGGCTCCTAGAAATGTGTTTGAAGTTAGAGGGGGAGATACTTTGTATATGAACTGAAGTTCCTTCTCAGGAAAACACAATTGATTAGGTACTTTAATTTACAATATTTCATGGAGTATGCAACTCAGTCCATTTTCCTGACAGATAATTAGATTATGTACTTTCAAACATGGTATTTTCATAATAATCAGGGTCAGGTTTAGCATAGGTATTCTGTACATTAAATATGCTCGGGAATTCCTGCTATAAAGACTAGGATCAATGTTGAGTGAATGAAGATGGAGAAGTTGGTCTCCAAATTTATTTTCATCCTATAAGTCATGAAATTCAATTGATGTTTTCATGGAGACAGGCTTCATTATGAATAGATATTTTGAGTCATAGTCAAATGCCATTTCTGCATGCAAAAGAAATGACAAAACTGGCAAAAGTTAGAGCTCTTAGAGCTAATGATTTCAATAGAAGTCCAGTAACTATGTAAACTACGGACTAGAAGAAAATATTTGCAAAATATTTGCAAAATATGTGCATAAGACTGTATCCAAAATATACAACAAACTCTTAAAATCCAACAGTAAAAAACAAAGAATCCCAGTAAAAAAAAATGGACATTTAACATATTCAACTAGAATTTAGAATTTCAAGAAACAAAAAATGATTTAGAACTTCATACTGGGGGGATCCCTGGGTGGCTCAGCGGTTTAGCGCCTGCCTTTGGCCCAAGGTGTGATCTTGGAATCTTGGGATCGAGTCCCATGTCAGGCTCCCTGCATGGAGCCTGCTTCTCCCTCTGCCTGGGTCTCTGCCTCTCTCTGTCTCTCTGTGTCTCATGAGTAAATAAATAAAATATTTTTAAAAAGAACTTTATATTGGTCTTTCTTAATTCTCTACACCATATACAGGGGCTGTGTTTGATTCTTCTTTGTGCAATGTCTACCATATTATTTGATCCAGAGTAGATATAGAGCAGGGACTTTTAAATATAAAATATTTGCTAGATTCTTATTTTAAATGAAAAAAGTCATAATATTTAATCACCTTAGGAATATATACTCTTCTGTACCAAGAGCTTTGAATTTTCAAAGTCCTGAGGTAATCACTACTTTCAATAAGGGGAAGAGGGCATTGAAGAACATTTAAATATTAGTAATTACAGGAGCCAAGAACAAAGACACAAGATGGACAAGAAAAGATGTGATTTAAGTGAAGAAAAAAATTAAAAAGTCTCAGTATAAGTCAAAGGATTCCTGGTTCTTTTATTCAATAAGAAACATAAAGTTCCTTTTAAATTTCCTTGGAATATAGTTTGTAAAAACTATATAAGGTATTACAATTTTATTTAATCTATGGAATATTTTTTGTTAGAAAACATATGGGTTGACATGTTAAACATTAATTTTATTAAGCCCACCCATCACAGTCTAAATTGTTTGGTTATTTTGTTAGAAAAATATATTCTATGTGGATTTTTTTTTCTTTCAATGATATATATAAACATAGGGTAACTTCACCAGTTTTGAGAATTCAAACTTAACATATATCTGGTGTCTTCAACATGGATATTCATTTACAATTATCAAATGAGTAAATCAAATAATTAAGGACATTAATAAGCCACTGTAATTGTCAGGGTCTATTGTGAATTTGATTACAATCCTAGCTGATACAATTTTGGAAGGAAGGCCATGGTGTCTTTTTTTAGATCCTCAGCTCTGATGACTTTATGGTTTTTAATGAGGAGAATGTAGCATACAAACATATGAGTCTCCTTGCATGTTTAATTGTGATTCCATTTGCTCTGTTTATTATTTGTAGTATACTTTGAGTTTAGTTTAGGTCAGGATAGTCCTCTATTCCATGACCTATTACTACTTAATTTGTAGTGCTTGAAAACAATTTCCTATTTATAACACAAAACTATTTACTCCCTGGGGAGTACTGACTCTCAGTGAAATGAACCACTGATAAGGCAATTACCATTTTAAAGAACCAAATCCCTTTTAAAGAATTCCAATTATACTGGGAATAGAACATACCAGGTTTTTAAAAAATTATGTACAATTGCCATTGATCCACAGTCTCCAAAAACTTAACTGATTAAAAAATTAGGTAATTTTTACTGTGTGATATTGGTTCTTCTGCTTCTAGGAAACTATGATCTTATTTAAATTGTAGTTGACATACAATATTACATTAGTTTCAGGTGTGCAATATAATGATTTGACATGTATATACATTATGAACTGATCAGTAGTCTAATTTAAGTTTAATTACTATCTGTCATAAAGTTTTTACACTATTATTGACCATATTTCCTATCCTGTATTTTACATCCCTGTGGCTTATATATTTTAATACTGGAATTTAGTATCTCTTAACTCTCTTTACCTATTCTATCCATCCCCCATAATTCCTGCCCCCTGGCATCCACCAGTCTGTTCTCAGTATTTACAACTCTGTTTCTGTTTTGTTCATTCGTTTTAGATCTCACACATAAGTGAAATCATACAGAATTTTCCTTTCTCTGTCTGATTTATTTCATTTAGCATAAAACCCTCTAGTTCCATCCATGTTCTTGCAAATGGCAATAATTCATTATTTATGGCTGAGTGATGTTCCATTGTATATATTTACCACATTATCTTTATACATTTGTTAATAGATGGGCACTTAGTTTGTTTCCAAGCCTTCACTATTAGAATTAATGCTGCAATGAACATAGAAGTACATATACCTTTTCAAATTAGTGTTTTTATTTTCTTCAGATGAATACCCAGTAGCTGAATGGCTGGATTGTATAACCTATTTTTATTTTTGTGAGGAAATTTCATACAGTTTCTCATAATGGCTGCACCAACTTACCATCCCACAAGCAGTGCACAAAGATTCACTTTTCCTTATATTCTTGCCAACTCTTATTTCTTGTCTTTTTGATACTAGTCATTTTGACAGGTGTGAGGTGATGATAACTCAATGTGGTATTAATTTTCATTTCCCTGATGATTAATGATGTTGGGAGACTTTTCATGTACCCATTGGCATATCTCTGGAAAAAAAAATGTCTATTCAGATCTTCTGTCCATTTTCCAATTAGATTGTTTGTTCTTTTGATGTTTGAATTGTATGAGTTCTTTACATATTTTAGATATATTAATCACTTAACAGATATGTCATTTTCATATATTTTCTCTCATTCAGGAGGCTGCCTTTTCATTTGATGGATGGTTTCCTTCATTGTGCAAAAGGGTTTTAGTTTCATCTAGTCTCATTTATTTATTTTTGCTTACATTGGCCTTGCCTGAGGAGACAGATCCAAAAAACAAACCAACAACAAACATATTGGAAAGACTGATACTCCAGAATTTACTGCTTATCTTTTCTTTTAAGAGTTTTATGGTTTCAAGTCTTATATTTAGGTCCTTAATTCATTTTAATTTTTTTACATGGTATATGTTTTTCTTACTTTTACAATTTTATTATTTTATATATACCTTTCCAGTTTTCCTAACACTATTTATAAAGGAGACTATATTTTCTTTATTGTATATTCTTGCTTTCTTTGTCATAAATTAAGTAACCATATAAGTGTGGCTTTATAACTGGGACTTTCTTTCTGTTCAGTTTATCTATGTCTGTTTTCATGCCAGTACTATACTGTTTTGATTTCTGTGGCTTTATAGAATAGTTGAAATCAAGGAGCATGATACTTCAGCTTTCTTGTTCTTTATAAGATTTATTTGGCTATTCAGGTTCTTGTGTGGTTTTATACAGCTTTTAAGATTGTTCTAGCTCTGCGAAAAATTCCATTGGTATTGTGATAGATTGCCTTAGGTATTATGGTCATCTTAACAATATAAATTCTTTCAATCCATGAATATCTTATATGTTTTTATTTCTTTGTGTCATCTTCAATTTTTTCCATCAGTGTCTCATAAGTTTTAGAAT
This sequence comes from Vulpes lagopus, assembly GCF_018345385.1. NCBI lineage: Eukaryota > Metazoa > Chordata > Mammalia > Carnivora > Canidae > Vulpes > Vulpes lagopus. The sequence continues at coordinate 20,325,425 of NC_054843.1, read as the reverse complement.
GCAGGTCATTTACCTCCTTGGTTAAGTTTATTCCTAGGTATTTTATCCTTTTAATGCAATTGTAAATGGTATGGTTTTCTTAATTTCTCTTCCTGCTAGTTAATTATTAATGTATAGAAGTGCAGCAGATTTCTGTATATTAATTTTGTATCCTGAAACTTTAACAAATTAATTAATTAATTTTAATAGTTTTTTGGTGGGGTCTTTAGGTTTTCTATATATAGTATATCATATGCATATCATTACAGTTTTAGTTCTTCCTTACTAAATTGGATGCATTTTATTTCTTTTTCTTGTCTGATTGCCATGGCTAAGATTCCCAGTTCTTCGTTGAAAAGAAATTGTGAGTTTGGGCATTCTTGTATTGCTCCTCATATTAGAGGAAAAACTTTCAGCTTTTCACAGTTGAGTATGATGTTAGCTGTAGGTTTGTCATATATGGTTATGCTGTGGCATGTTCCTCTATGTCTACTTTGTTGAAAATTTTTATCATAAATAGATGTTGAATCATTCAAAATGTCTTTTCTGCACCAAATGAGATGATCACATGAATTTATCCTTATTTTGTTGATATGGTTTATTGAATTGATTCATTTCCTGATATTAAACTATCTTTGCATTCTAGGAATACATTGCACTTGATCAAGATGTATGATCCTTTTAAAACATCGATGAATTTTCTTTGCTAATATTTTGTTGAATATTTTTGCATCTATATTTATCAGGGATATTGGACTGCAATTTTCTTTGTATTTTATTTTTGGAGCTTTTTCATCTGGTTTTGGTGTCAAGGTATCATTGTCCTTGTAAAGTTAATTTGGAAGCATTCTTTCCTCTGTAATGTTTAAAATAGTGTAAGAAAGATACACATTAACTCTTCTTTAAATCTTTGGTATAAAATAGTGTGAGAAGGATACACATTAACTCTTCTTTGGTATAATTTACCTGTGAAGCTATCTGTTCCTGGGCTTTTGTTTGTTTGGAGGTTTTTCTTATTATAATTCAACTTCATTACTAGTAATTGGAATGTTCAGATGCTTTATTTCTTCCTGATTCATTCTTGGAAGATTGCCTGTTCCTGGGAATTTACACATTTCTTTTAGGTTGTCCAGTTTGTTGGCACATAATTATTTGTAGTAGTCTCTTACAGTGCTCTATATTTCCAGGGCCCTCTGGGTAGCTCAGGAGTTGAGCAACTGTCTTTGGCCTGGGGCATGATCCTGAAGATCTGGGATCAAGTCCCACACTGGGCTCCCTGCATGGAGCCTGCTTCTCCCTCTGCCTGTGTCTCTGCCTCTCTCTTTCTCTCTCTCTCTCTCTCTTTCTCTCTCTGTCTCTCCTGAATACATAAATAATTTAAAAAATGCTTTATATTTCTATGGTGACAGTTGCAACTTTTCCTGTTTCATTCTGGATTTTACTTATTTAGTTGTCATCTGTTTCTGTCTTTTATGAGTCTGTCTAAAACTTTATTAATTTGATCTCTTCTCAAAGAACCATCTCTTGGTTTCACTTATTTTTTTATAAATCTCTGATTTATTTCTGCTTAAACCTTTATTATTTTTTATTCCAATAACATTGGGCTTCATTTGTTCTTCTTTTTCTAGTTTCTGTGTTATGAGATTAGATTGTTTACTTGAGACTTTTTAGGTTTTGGTTTGTTTGGTTGTTTTAGGTTAACCTGCAGAGCTCTAAACTTCCTTCTTAAAACTGCTTTTGCTGCATCCCTTAGATTTTGGAATGTTATGTTTTTCAATTTTAATTTGTTTTAAGTTATTTTTTTATTTCCACTTTGATATTTTCATTTACCCATTGATTGTTTAGTAGCATGCTGTTTAGCCTTTACACGTTTGTGTTTTCTATTTTTCTTCTTGTATTTGATTTCTACTTTCATACCATTGTGGTTGGAAAAGATGCTTGATATGATTTCAAGCTTCTTAAATTTATTAAGACTTGTTTTGTGGCCTTACATGTGATCAGTCTTTGAGAATGTTTCTTGCGCATTTAAAAAAAAAATGTATATTCTAATGTTTTCACATATAATGTTCTGTATATACCAATTATATTTATTAAGTCCAACTGGTCTAATATG